>NW_026067909.1:25705146-25943928 GCF_014885135.2 Alexandromys fortis | reverse complement strand
TATTTATTTATTATGTATGTAATATTCTGTCTGTGTGTATGCCTGCAGGCCAGAAGAGGGCACCAGACCCCATTACAGATGGTTGTGAGCCACCACATGGTTGCTGGGAATTGAACTCAGGACCTTTGGAAGAGCAGGCAATGCTCTTAACCTCTGAGCCATCTCTCCAGCCCCTCCACATCCTTTCTTTAGTTTCGTTTTTTTGCATCTTGCTAATATGACTGGGAAATAGGTAACAGATCCCGTGGATTTGCTCATCACAGTGTCCTCTCTGTTTCCCCAATGAGCCCGAGAGTTAAACCTGCTGTCTTTCATAGTCATCACGCAATCCTTTCTGTTTATATGGATGAGGTAGAGGGATCCGTCACAGTGACACCCGAGGACCCACTCACTGGAGAAGGTGGCAGCTCACTTCCCTGTCAATGTGGGAGCCAGTATCCTCATCCCTTCACGGAAGTACCTGACCACTGAGACTTGGTAGGAAGCTCTTGGATTTTAAAGAAAAACGATATAGTTTTCTACATCGGCCTCATTCTTGCCTGTCTATGACTTCAGGCATAATCGGGGCACATTTAGGTCACAGGTGATTGTTCAGTATTGTTGGCAGGGACAATTGTTCCTGACTCACAGAGATGTTAGCTTCTCAGAGATAGGTTAAAGTCTAGGTCTCGGACACACAGGGACACGTCCACCTGGTCTCAGGGCTGAAGAAGACCAGAGTCTGACCTTTGTAACAGCATAGACCTGTCCTTGTGGTGAGGTGAGGACACTAGGAGGGTGAAAAAGAATTGACAGGGATGATGAATTCCTGTTGTTTCTTTCAACTCCAAAAGAAGAGCGTTTTAATTTCATCCTTTTAAAAATAAAACTGCTTCCTGCCATGGTACTGTGGGACATAGGGTGGCTGTGCCGTCAGCAGAGAGATGAACTAGTGTACCATCTTCAAAATAAACGATAACAATGTGGTTTGTATGTCTGTGGGGAGCAGAGGAAGCCTTGTATAAATGTGTATCTTTTCACGTGGGCACAGCCGTATCCAAGACCCAGTGACTCAGGCGCATGGAAGTGGCAAAGCCTTCTCCGTAGGAGGTGAAGCTTAGAGCAAAGTCTAAGTGTGTGCAAAAATTAGCAGCTTCCTCCTTAAAAACTGCAGCCTGAGACTGTGCCCTGCCACAGACCCTACCAAGAACTAGCCTCTCTCCATTGCGCTGTGTGGAAGGAATATGCTGAGGTTCTGGCTGATGGCATGGTTGGTGCTGCTCCAGGTAAGCAAGTGTGACCCAGCTTTTCCGTGCATGGATCTCCACGTGTGATCTTTCTTCATTCCCTAATCACCTTAGTCAGGGTCCCAGGACCAAGCTGAGCAGAAAGCGGCTAACTTCTCGGATTTCTTTCCCATGTTTGTGTTTTTAAAATGAGGACAGAGCTACAAACTACTGAGAGTCTTAGAACCTTGTGTTTACTTAAGAGTATGGCAGTTGCATTTAAAGAAATTCAGTACATAACTTACTTAACGATCCCCTAACTTCAATTTTGTTTGTATAACAAAGATTAAGTGGAAACTTGTGCCTTATATTAAAAAAATGTGGCAAACTTAAGAAGTAACCTTGTTTCTGGGGCTCATAATGGTGCTATTTTTATAAAATGCTACTACTAAAAAGCCAATAGAATTGTCGAGTCATTGGCACACAACTTTTCCCAGAATTATATTATCCACATAGAGAAAATGCACACAAGGACTTTGAATTTTTCACAACCACTGTTTGCTTATTTTGTCAGGGTCTCACGGAGCCCAGGCTAGCCTCAAACTTTGTGTTGAAGATAACACTGAACTGCTGGTCTACCTGCCTTGACCTCTGGGATGCTGGGATTACAGGCATGCAGTAAGAATAGGACCCAGGGTTTCGTACATCCGAAGTGAATGCTCTGTCAGCAGAGTGCTTCCCTAGACTGCCTAGAATGTTTCTCTTTCTTTTAAACTCTGTGCATACATATAAACTCCAAAGAAAAGAATCCATTTTTTTCAAATTTCTCCAACCCCCTTAAATTCTGACATTTCCTATTAATAAGGATTTTCATGTTAATAGATGTCAATGTATCTTTTCAAGGGATGGAGCACAGGTAGATGGATCACTATTCAGACATACTAAGAACTTTCGAATTTGCTGAAGCAAGAAAGCCATCAAAAATATAAATCTTTGATTCATCGAGTTGAAAGGGCCACAGAATCTATTCTTTTGCCTCTCCTGCTGGAAGGCTGCAACTCTCCCAGGGCTCTCAAGTCCTTAGGACCAATGACCAGCAAGTATATTTTCAGACCAGTCATCCATTCCTTTAAAGCTAACTACTTAGACACGCCCTGCTGACAAAACAGGTAAGAACCAAACAAGTAAACGTGGATCAAAACAAAAATCGTCCGCGGACACTCCGGAGTCTACACACTCAGATCTAAGACAGCACCAATGTACCATACTATGCGCATGAGAATTCAAGCACACAGCTGTTCAAGCCTACACACCACACCAAGAACCCTTGCAGGGAACTCCTGCCTCTGCCATACCTGTGTTTGTAGAGGTAAAATGCAAACCCTGATAAAATTAGAGCAAAGAAGGGAACGAGAATTGCAGCTGCCACGGAGCCACTGCTGGTGCCCTGGTAATGATTCGAAGAATCTGCATCTGAGTTGGAAGGATCTAGAAGACAAAGAGTTGGAATTTGATGGCATTAGGTACTGCTTAGGCAAAAATAGCCGTCTATGATATATTTTAAAAGTGAACACAAGAATAAGAATTTCCATCCCACGACAAAGCCACCCAGTGTTCTTTTCTGAAGATTGCTCATCAAACTTGCTCTCCATGGACTTTCCTGCTCTGACCTAGTTATGCAAATGGAATCCTCTAGACTTTTCAATCAGCCTCAAGGCTCACAGGTCACCCCATCTTATTAAGCATCAGTATTTGACTACTTTTATAATGTGGACTGATAATTCACGCATTGATGTACATACCACATTTTTTCTTGAATAATTTTTTCTCAGCTGATGGACTTTTGGGAAGCTTCTTCTTGAGTGATGATACAGATGATGCTTAAAGCATCTAGGACATTTGTGTGAGGACGTGTGCTCAGTTCTCTTGGCAGGTCAAGGAGGGGTGCCGTTCTCTATTTAACTCTGTGTCGAATTCTGACAAACTCCATTAATCAGAACAGTTGGATGGCTTCACATTCTGCTGGCAGAATCTGAACTCCAGTCCCTTTGCCTCTTTGACAAAACTTGTTTTGATTTTGTTTCCCAGCTGTAACAGGGCCTGCGAAGTAGTGTCTCCATGTAGTTTTGCTTTGCATTTTCCCCAGTGGCTAATCTTCTCTGACACCGTTTATCTCAATTGTCAGCTTGATGGGATCTATAACAACCTGACAGACAAGCCTCTGGGAATTACCCTGATCGCATTAATAGAGGAGGTAAGATCCACTCCCCATGGGTGGTTGTATCAGCCCGTGTCTGGGATGCTGGACTGTATGAGTCGGAAAAGTGAACGGAGCACGTGTTCATTGCTCTCTGTTTCTGATTGTGTGTGACATGTGTGTAAACTCCCACTTGACTTCCAGCCATGGCGGACTGTAACCTGGACTACGAGGCAGCATGAAGCCTTTCTCCCTTAACCTACTCCTGGCAGAATGCTTCATCTCGGCAATGGGAGGAGACGTTAATAAAATGTCCAACTCTTTTGTGGGCTTGTTGTCTGCTTGTACAGGATCTGGGAAACTTATGCTCCCCAGTTCCTGTGTTGTTGGCTTGGTCATCGGCTTCTATGATACGGAGCCATGAGTGCTTAAATTTATCATGTTCACATATTTTCTCTCATCCTGTGTGTATGGGGCCGTCACTCACTTTTCCTATGGAAGCCAATTCATACTTAGCATCGTGCGGATGTTTCCACAGTAAAATTGTCTTTCAGATGAACTTAATTTCAGTACCTATTCAACCATAATCACTTTTATTTGGTTAATCTATTGACTGAAGACAATTAGGAGGTTGTTATTTTCATCCATAAAAAATAAAAAAAGGGTTTTATCCAGCATTCTTGAATGAATGACGGCCACTGGGGCATCACTAAAACACTGGCTTTTCTGATTAGCTGAAAAGGAGACTCACTTGGGATCCAAATTATTTTCTAAAGCAAATTGTTTCTTTCTTACAATAAGGTCACCATCCCAGGGGGATAAAGATTTCTTGTT
Organism: Alexandromys fortis; assembly: GCF_014885135.2. NCBI lineage: Eukaryota > Metazoa > Chordata > Mammalia > Rodentia > Cricetidae > Alexandromys > Alexandromys fortis. The sequence continues at coordinate 25,939,692 of NW_026067909.1, read as the reverse complement.
AATACAAGCTGTTATTTTGTTCTGTGGAAAAGAATGCAGGAATATGAAGAAGACATGCTGAAATCAATGGCGGCTTCTGTCCTTTACCAGATAGGTGAACCTGACATGCCTGTCGTCTCCAGGGCAGCTCCCTGGTGTCTGTGACCGTTGCCAGAGGGTGGGAAACAGAAGAAAGGAGGGGAAATGGGGGCCTGATTTGGCCTAGAGCAAGGGACAAACTTTAGCCCTGGCTAGTGTTAGTCTGATTCATCTGTGTGATTTCCTTATATGCAGATAACACAATCTGTTTTGAAAGATTGTCTCAGCCACTGCTGACATGCATTCAAGTTCTGATTAGGAGACTGAATATTGGATGGCAGAAAGATAATATTTTATAATGGCTTGTCCTTACTGATTAGTTTCTGTTCAGTAACCTATAGGTAGGCGACCTCTTTCCTTCCCTGTCCTGGGTATCTGGATGGCGGTCCTGTCAATGCGCCATCAGTGGCAGTCATCCCAGTTCACGGCCTCATACTGGCTTCCTGTGTCTAAGCCTGTAGAACCTATGTCTGCATGGCAAAATTCTTCCCCACAAAACAATCAATGTGCCGATGACAGCAGACAAGCAAGTAAATCAGATTATTCTGCCCAGGTTAAAATACAGTGCTAATCTCATTTCACAAGTGCTTCTGCTTCCTTGTCTGTGGGCGTGGATAATGGCCTCCATGAGAGCAGAACTCAGCACACAAAGGAAGTCCTGGTTGGAATCTCACCTAGTGGGTCATTCTAGAGTTGGCTAGGTAGGGAGGGAGGAGTGGATCAGGGAGGAGTTGGGGGAGAAGGGGTGAACGTTATCTATTATATGAAATTCTCAAGGAATTAATCAAAGTACTATTTACAAGACCAAGCTGATACCCCAATTCCTCCTGTTCACCTTTGTGGGTCACCTCTTTGCAGCTTCTTCTCAGAGGGTTATTTAAAGGCACAATTGCTAGCTGCTTTAAACAAACAATGAACCAACAATAAGCTTACCTTGTCTTTCCAGCTTGAATTTCCCAAAGTCTTTTCCATGTATGTCACCCTGAAAGGAGAATCCCCCTCTCTCAAGTCCTGAGGACACCTGGTGTGCAGAAAGGAGGGCAAAGCACAAGAAAGGAGAGAAAACACAGCTGTCACCCACACCTAACTGTTACCACTCAGATTTAGACACTGCAGGACCAGAGCGTAATTTCCCCCCAACTAATCTTAGTGACATAGGCAAACGGAAAATCAGGATGGAGCTAAAGTTAAAGCAACAACGGGAAGGGTCACTGTCCCAGTTGGATCTCGACCAGCACTGGGCACGACCTTCCCTAATGAGGAACACTGTCCATCAGCACACAGCTCTCATACATAATATGATTTCACCGGGATGCACTAACTCCAGCAGCATCACGGGAGGCTGTGTAATTCTGTTAGATGGTGAACTGGAAAACAACCAATTTCAAACTTGCAGAGAGAACCACCAAGTGGAGCATGGCCACTTTGCTTTCTATGTTTTCTGATCATGACTCTTGGAGCCTTCAGAGAATTTTCTAGGTGGTCTCAGAATAGCCACAGTTCTGACAGCAAAAGCTGTGGTATTAAAAGAGCATCGCCTAGACTGAAGAACCTGTTTGCCCTTAGCAGCGACAATCCCTTAACTCTGGAGCAACTTATCTCAGAGGTCTGGTTGCTGCCAGCACCAAATGATGTGAATGGTGGCCATACTTCAGAGGTACCTTCTGAGTTCCAGAGGGATGGGCAGTGTTTCCCTTGCCTAGAATTCCCAGTGGATCACGAACTCCTCTGCCCAGGCCTTAAAGTGTGGCGACTGTGTGAGAAATTTCATGAAAGCACTTACATAACCATCGAGTCCCCAGTTGTCATTTTCAAACTTGCTCACGAAAATATCTGCTGGGCCTTTGATATGAAAAGCTTTCAAAAGTAGGTGTGCCTCTTCCTTCTTGTAGACCCCTGAAAAAATGTCAAAGTTGTCAGTCCTGCCCTGCAGAAGTCAGAGTCTGTGACTTGGCCATTCACAGACCCAATCAGGACCAGTTACAGTGGGGAAATCCTACCACAGACAACAGAACATTTAAACATATGTTTTATTTTGAATTTTGAACCTCAGTATTTTTACCACTGTGGGATTGGAGAAATCACTTCTTGCCAAAGTTCTTGAATGACTCTCAAACAGATGTACCATTGCATTGTGCTCAACACCGCTAACCAATAAGAAAATTACTATGAACTCAAACCTGCTGATGGAAAGAGCCAGCATTTTCATGTGTATTTTATTTGCTTCTGAAGACAGGGGTATGGAGAGAAAACAGACCAAAACCTTAACTCAAAACACAGCCTTTAGAGACGGCTGGCCCTGTTCGTAGGAAAAGCATCACAGTGGGGAGTTTTTGAGGATAACACAAGAGGCAGGCAGAGGGACCGAGTAGCTGCCCCTGTTAGCTACACCTGGCTAGGGATGGCTGTGGTGCTGCCCAGAGACAGGGATGGAAACTTTCCTTACACTGGCAATTAGGGCCCCACCAAGGGAAGAATACACAAACCACAGACATTAAGCAAATAGTGCTGCACCTGTCGTAAGTCCCACAGGCAGAGAGGACACAGGACAGGGGCCGTGCTGTGTAAAGCTGCACAAGAAACTCACTATCACTCTCTAGAGGAGCACATCCTGACATCCCAGGAGTGAGTTCCACAAGCAGACACCCCAGTGAGAGGGACCCACAGCTGCTGCCTACTAACAAGAGCCACCTGCATCTCACTCTGAGCAGCACCTTCCCCACAGCAGGAAATCTTTTTTTCCCCCCATGAATTTAACCTCCAAATCTTTGAACTTGGACCCAAGTTCTACAAGATGAAAGGAGAGATAACAAATATATTTTCATTTTTCGTGTTTACAAAAAAAGCACAAAGAATGAAAAATGTCACACAACCAGCGAGTGCTCTGCAGGCATCACTTCCTTTCATCTTTGGTCATTCCCTTTAGGTTCCCTACTGTGGGGAGTCTGAGTGCTCCTGGACCTCCCAATGTCTGTGGATCTTGTCCTCTCTCTCCATCTCCTCCCGCCTCCCTTTCTCTCTATGTCTCTGTGTGTGTGTGTACAAATGAGCTCACCCATCCATGCATAAAGACAAGCTAGAAGTTGATATTGGATATTGGTTGAATACCTACCCCTATTGTTCTCCAATTTAATTTTGGGACAGTCTTTCATTGACTGAACCCGGAACCCAGCACTTGACTAGCCTGGCCGCTAGCAAGCCCCTGTGATGCTCCTCCCTGTGCCTTCCCGTGCTGGGGTTACAGATGTACACCGGCACACAGAGGTTTTGAAGATGTGCTGAAGTCAGGTACCTATGCTGGGTTGTCAAGGTTTACCTACTGAGACAGCTCCCAGCTCATATTGGAGAATTTCACTGAAGAAAAGAATTCCAAGTTCCTAATTCTATGAGGAGGAATATCCAATGAGAGTTAGAGTAAGGAATTTAAATATTAAAAGTTCCACATGGGCTGGGTGTAGTAGTGCACTCCCAGTACCAGGAAGGTAGAGGCCTGGTCTACAGAATGAGTTCTCAGTTGGTCAGGGATATATAGAAAGATCTCATCACACACACACACACACACACACACACACACACACACACAGTTCTTTAGTTTCTTTTTTATGTGATGGATTTCCAAAACTCAATCTAAATCATTTGCTTGGATATTTCTCCTCACAGTACTGAGTCATTCACAGCCAGCTTAAGCTTTAAAAAGTCATTCAGGGACAATAATATATCCCTATAAGAGGGGAAAGTAATATAAAACAACTCTAGACGTCAGACGTGATGACTCACACCCATACTTTTGGCACAGGAGAACAGGGGCTAGAAGATCCCCGCAAGTCTGAATTTCTAGCCTATCCATGGCAACGCATCAGAGCATACTTTACAAAAAAGCATCCGTAGATGTACATATGATGGTGCCGTCCTTTCTGGGTACCAATCTGAGTTGAGATTAGATGGCTTAGTGCGCAGCTGGACTCTGCCAGTTACTCGCCGGAACACTTGGGAAAGTGGTTGGATTTCCCTTAGACTGAATATATGACCGAATCTCTCTTTACTCTCTCTGAAGGGGTCTATGGCAAAGTTCTTACACGGCCGCATCCATGAAAAGAGAACATGATGCTGCATGGGAAGTGCTTGGAGCACATCTGACATAAGTGTTTATGAACCAGAGCTTTCTGTGTTACTCAGGCCTTTTATCAACCTAGGATGAGACTCATAAGGAACATGTGTGTCAAGACACCCATATGACTTAATCTAGAGTCACGGAGTTCTGGATAGGAATGGGGGTCTTAGTTTAGTATGTCGTGTATGCAATTTAAAAAAAGTCCCATTTCTGTGTCAGCTCCACAAATCTTGGAAAGAAAAATTAGCGCAAGCAGATCACAGTTGCTGAGGACTCGAATAGCATTCGGTGTAGGCAGAACCAGCATCGTTTCTACCGAAGTTAGAAGATGAGCTGCCAAGCCCTCCCCAAGGAGACACCGTGGCCCGTACCTGTCAGCTCCAGCTGCACTTGTGAGGCTGCGGCGAAGGTTGCATTCACCTTGCTGCTGGTTGCATTGAACCAGTCCACAGTGAGAGTTGCAGGCTGCCTTTTTCCCAAATATTCGTAATATCCCTTCCATACCGAATTGATGAAAAACACATCAGAAGGAACTGTTGATAGAAATGGGGACGGAGCAGAATTAAGACAGGCATTGGCGTGGAATCTGGACATTTTTAAAACACAGGAAAGCCTAAGACTGCCCAGTTAGGAAGCACAGTTAAGAACAGCCTTAAAGCCAAGGGTGACCTTGAGAACTGTGCTCTGAGTGTGTGCAAAACAGCAAAGGAGCAGGGATGCCAAGGCTGTGGCTCTCACTGCTCCTTGGGAAGTTATTGAAAAGAATGGCTGTGCTGGATTTATTAGACATGCCAGGTACAGAGGGTTCAGTGAGCTGATTGTGTTAGCTTTAGCTAGTAGGAAATGCGCTCTACTGAGCCCGACTACTGCTGCCAAACCTCCGTCTTCCAAATTTATTCTTTCACAGCCATGGGGGATCTGGAGGAAAGGACACTAACAGTCTGTCCGGGCTCCACTCCCAACAAATCGGCACTTTCCAGTACTTGATGGCTCCTGCCCTGAGAAGACAAGAGGCACACCCCTAGCTAGTATTCTATGCTAACTTCTATGGGGAAAAGCAGTCCAGTGTTAATTTGAAAGGCAGACAGGGCAATCTCATCTGTCACTTTTATATATGTTGCTTAAATATGGACATAACAGAGACAGGGAGTCTTTGTAACGTAAAATTCCTCTATGCCAAGAATTTTAAAAAAGGTAACTGGGTTATTCCTTTGGTTTTCAATGTTTATTACAGGTATTAAATTTGTCTTTTATGTCTCCCCTGCAATAGTCATATATAAATTCCTGTTCTCCTGATGATATTAATATAAACAAACAGAATGACACCTTGTAAGTACCCACCAACATTAGCACCATGTCTCCAAATGATTTCCACCTGATTAACATGCATTTATCATTTAATTAGTCAAAATTGACTGTAGATAGATAGCATGGGCCTCAACAATGTTGGCGTTGTTGGGGAGAAATATTTAGTTCTCTGTAAACATATAGCCTTTAGCAAATCTAACAATGTGATGGATGATGATGTCACAGGCATGCAACACCTACATCCATACTTCCCTTCCACTCCAACCAACCACCTTCCCATCTCCCTAGACCAGCCAAGCCTACAAAAACCAGACTAGCAAATTAATCATTATGGAAGAATCCAGTCTGATAGCCACCTATGGTTTGGGTATGCTCAAAGTACTAATAAAGATAAGAATGGATTAAAGTTAAATTAGTAAAAAGCTGATGTGTCCAAGTATTGAGGATACTTATAAATAAGCAACAATGAACATTTTTAATTATAAACAGATGTATCAGAGACCTTCATTTTACGCAAAACCCATAAAGTATCTTACTGTATGTTACAACAGCCCCTAAAGTGACCATTTACCCATTAGAATTTACATGGTCTGCTGAGGACTTTGTTGTATATGGTCCAGCTTCTGCCCTGAGCTACCACTGTGGGTACATTGCTATGACATGCCAGCCTGGCTGTTTAGAATTAGGAAGAACCTACAGCTTAGATTCTATCTCAATCTCTAAGCTGAGGTGTGATCATCGGTCACAGAGGAGATGCTTTCAGCTGGGGTCCTTTCCACCTCACTCTCTTACTGAGTCACGGGTAAGAACAAGGCAAGGATTAGATTTACCAACACCGTTTTCATCAGCATTTCCCTTTAGAGGAATAATATGCTGGTGCTAACGTGTGTGCCAACAAAGGCGTTTACAGCTATCCCAACATCTGTAACAACACAAAGCTGGCAAAGAGAAATGAGGATGAAAATCTATAATAACAAAAGCATATTCTGCTTAGTTCCCCAGGGGGAAATGCTACCTGGCCAAGTGCTTACTTTGTCATTGATTTATAAGTCGTATTTAAATAAGATCACTCAAAAATTCAAAGCACATTTTTCCTCCTCTTGTATAGACTGGGAAAAGTCCCCTAATTCCACTGGTACTTTCCTTCCTCATCTGAGAATTAAAGAGTAAGCAGAATTTGAACTATCAGCATTGCAAACAACCTTCCAGGTGGATTCTGGAATACCGTTTTATATCTAAGAAACTAGGGCTAAAAGCTGAGTAAAAAAAAAAAAAAATACTTGGTAAGTAGTTTTGTATTTTTACAAAGTTTTACTATTTTTGGTTAAAAGCAAAGTCAATCATGGCTTAAAACAAAACTGGTGGATCCGTCTTGTTCATTCAGTGCACGTTTGCGTTTCCCACAGATCCACTATGCAGATGGTTTCCAGCTGGGACACCTTTTCCTGGGAACAGCGGGGCAGCTATTGGATTCTCCACATGACACATTATCAAGGGGCCATATCTGGTGGCGGGATAAACCAACCCTTCATCCTGAAGTCAGAGGATGCCTGAGCTATGGAGATACCGGACCTCTCAGATAGTAACTTTAAAGTTGTCAAACGCCTCGGTGCGTGTGCTAATTCCCTTGAGGAAGGGGATTGCAACCCTATTTATAAGGCTCTCCATCATACCACATGTGGGGCCAAAGTGCCCAGTGTGTCTTCTAGTGAAGTCCCGTGACCGCACCATGTGTGATGACATTACGTGGTGACATCCCACTAACGAGCCACTCGGGTGAAGAAATTGAGATGTGTGCAGGCGCGGTGCTTAGTGGGGACCGACAGATTCGGGAATTTAAATGCTAAGAATGGTCTCACTGTGCAGGGCTGAGAACAAGTCAGTTTGGTTGAAAGCTAGAGCTCTTCTGGTATACGAACCTGGAGTTTTAGTAACTGTTTCATTAACTTCTCTCACTCCTTTACCTACAAGTAAAAAGACAAATTATCATTTTCAAAAACATTTATTTTTTGGAATCAGGTTGAAAAAAAATGTCAATTTGAAGCGATTCTCCTTCCTCTGGATTTATAAAAAGGTACAAAATATAAATATTGTATGCACAAACACTTTCGACCCGGGTATTCGTGGTAGAATCTCCTTGTGCGTGTGGAATCACTGAGCTCGGTGGTGAGGCCCGTTTCTGTGCATCTAGCTTGTAGGTTGGCGCTAAAGGTGCTACAACAGAGAGCCTTGCAAATGAGGGTGGCCGAGGGTGAGCTCCTGACAGTCTGAGAGGACATTGCTGCCACAAGCAGGAAATATCCCAAGAGAGGAAAATGTCACAGTCCCTCATTATCCCACTACATCTGTGGACTTATGGGATAACGTTGAAGAATGTCAGATTCCTTATCCCATACATCATGGAGTTTGTTCAAAACTAGATTTCTAAGGCCTCAGCTCTTATCCTAAGATGCAAACTATTTTATTAATCTTTTTTCTCTTCTACTTATGAAAAGAAATGAGACTCTTGAGAACTGTGAGCATGCTGGCTTCAGGGAATTCAGGCTGAAGTTGGGGTGCCTTGGTACCCTGAGGCGTCTGCACCCATTGCCCAGTGACTGTCACACAGGGTGTCCCAGGTCAGATGCCGATGGCCTTTCTCATCAGATCCGACTCAGACCCGGTCCTCCCCTCAGTACACTCATGCATTTGTGAGCGATTAAAGGCACTGTTCCCATGCTAATTGCAAGTTTGCAGTGGAACCGATATCAGTAAAAGAAAAACTGCCGCTTCACCACCCAATGGCTTGTGATCCTAAAAACAGCAGCACTCACTTTATATATGCTCAGGTTGCAGGTGTCATTTGTTGGCTCTTTTCATTGTAAAGATACACCATTCTCTGAGTGCGTATTGTTCTTTTAACTCAGAATGCTTCTCTTCAGCCAAACAGCTGTCCTCTGTGGTCTAAATTTCAGTTAATAACGAAGTCTACACATCCATTCCCTCTTGCTCCTGGTGTCAGCCACTTATGCACACATCCAAGCACACAGAGCCCAGGCACTGTGGAGCACTGTGGGGCACTGATGCTCCACCACAATGTCACATGAGGGTCCCCTGACCTGCACACTAGCCTGACCACAGGGGCAGCGCTTCCCGGCTCTTCCGAAGTATGTTTGCACACCTCAACCAGGGACTTACTTTTACAGACCGGTGATTTCCCTGTCCACTTCATATCGGCCTTACACGTCCTGTGTTCAGATCCACCAGCAAGGAAAAATCCCGGATGGCAGGTGTAGACTAAAGTGTAGCCAAAGGCTGGAAGATCGATGGCTCTCACATCTGCGTGTGCTGGGGTTTCTGGCTGCCGGCAGGCATGGGCTGAAAAGGCATTTACTCCGTTAAAAAACTTTGGGGCTGTCTGTTCGTTGTTAAAATGTTACATTACATGGGTCCATAGGAACTAACAGAGGGATATTCTACAAAGGGTTATCTACATAGGTATTGTACACCTGAGAAATGTGTGTGTGTATACAGACAAGCGTACATACATACACACATATGCATACATATATACACAAATATATGTAAGAATAATAATGTATAAAAATTTAGAGGAGAGATCCTAGCTTCATTAAAAACAGAATCCTCCGGTATAATACAAGAGAGATAATATGTTAAAAATCCTTAGTGTGGGGTTGGAGCAATGGCTTGCTATTTAGGATCCCTTCTTCTCCTCCTAGAGGACTCGAGTTTGTCTCCCGGCACCCATCAGGTGGCTCACACCCTCCTAGTACATCAGTTCCAGGGCCTCTTCTTCTGGCCTCTGTGCACACTGGCATACATGTAGACAGGCACAAATAAAAAATGAAAGTAAATCTTTAAAAATCAATAATAACCATTCCAATAAGCTAATATATGCTCAGATATATACCTGGGTTCTTGTCAGCTGTCATCAAATATATTTATTGCTTAACTAAATGGGTTTTAAATTTTGATGTGTTTTAGAAATTTAGTCAAATTATAAGCTACATAAGTCACAATGATAAGTTCTTTCTTCTTTTAAAAATATAATTTGGGAATAAATAAAGTTGGAAAACTCATGTCCTACCATAAATAACCTCATTTTATAAAATCCAATCCGTACATGTCTGTAAGTGAAGGACTTGCAAGATGGTTACAAAGCAAACCTCTCATTTTACAGTTGTGAATTCAGTTGCTTTAAGTATTGTCAATAGTTCATATTTGGGCACGCTTTCCATCTTTATTCCTGTATTATAATGCACTTCACAATGCACACACACACACACACACACACACACACATCTGAGTGTGCAGTGCTCGACTGCTTCTCCACATGGTTGAGCAGTGATGTTGATACGTCAGCTTTAAAACAAGTGCGCACCTGCTCATCCTGACAAGGAAATACACAATAGATCCCACCTTACCCGCCATTACAGTAACTTTTCACAGCCTTCAGTTGATGCTTTCATGCTCAACATCACAAGGTAGGGGGTTGCCTAAGATGAGTGGTGGGTGATGTGAATCACTAAGTTCACATCCCACAGCACTTTCTCATTCTCATGATCGAATCACAAAGCAGAAATTCAACCCATCCATCACGCTGTGGTGATCAGTCTTTACACACGTCCACGGGTCTATAGCCACAGCGCCACGCTGAGCGCATATACTGAGTCCCTGGCTCATTCCCTGATCTAGTGAATGGCGTGTGGACATGTGGAAGGACAGTCTGCACTCAGGGGTCTTCTGCCAAGCAGGGCTGAGGTGGAGGTCACTCTGTGCCTTGGGTTTCTGGCATTTGCCTCACATCTCCTGGGAACCTAGTTCCCGGTCACCTACTGCTTCATCCTCCCTCCCAAGATCTTCTGATGCATCAGAGCTTGGGGTTAAAGCCCATCATTATAACCAAGTCCTTGGCCTGGTTGGTCTGACTGGTCGAGGAACCTTAGGAGCATTTTGAGAAATGTACAAAATTAAAATTGGAGAATGAAAAATAAATGAACCCATTGCTCTTCACAGGTTCTCGGGAAACTGGGAGCTCTTTCGCAGACACTTTGCAATGGCTTTTGCAGCTGCAGAGGGAGAATCTGGACTTACGTATACACTCTGTCTGGATCCCACTCCATGTGAGGTTTGCAAGGCAGGTCCGTGTGGTGGAGCCTTGGATGTGGTAACCCTTCCTACATCTGAAGAACACGGTGCTTCCAACCTGAGGAGAAAAGCAACAGGGCTGCAGACAAAGGCCAGCACCCCAGAACCATGGGAGGTATACCAGGAACCTATGCTGCGGTGCCTCTGGAGGGACCAGCACACCACTTCTGCATGCATGGCAGACAACCTGTTGAGTCCTGGTGGTGGTGGTGGGGTTTTAAAGAAGAGGGAACTGGATCTGACAGTCAACATGCTTGTTTATTTGGGTCAACAGAGTCTGCTTTAGCATGGTGACAAATGCCTGTCATTCAGGAGGCTGAGATTTGAGGGTTGCAAGTTCAAGGTCAGCCTGGGACTTCATAGTGAGTTCCAGGTTAGCACCTGCATTTCAGAAGTCCCCCTCTTCCATTTATGCCTATTGGTTTATTTTCCCTCCCCTTACTCCCTGTTTCTGATATCCTACAGACTGCTCCTCAGGCGAACTGCTTCTGTTGAAGGCTCTAGAGGCTGGCCACCTGCCATGCTCTCCTGGGATCCGTCACACCTCAGTGTGTCAAATCTGTGAGCCGTGTCTGTTACCTGAACATCTTTCCCATCTGACGCCTTCGCGTGTGCCTCATCTCTCTGTCTCCCTCCACCCAGGGGCCCTGCTGTTCTCAGGCCTTTCCCTGAGCCAGAGTCACTGGCCATTCAGTGCTATGGCTCCCTCCACATTCTTTCTCCTGTTCCCACCTAACCAGCAGCGATTTCGAGAAAGCCAGGTTTCCTTTAGACAATAACCTACGGTCGTGCTTTGGGTACACCCAGCATGCATCATTCCCACACTTGAAACAGAACCACAGGCAAGGTAGAGGAAAGAAACAATTATCACGAGAGAGCTGTCTGCTGAGGGGCAGCGCTGCCCGGGGCTCGCTGCATCCACGGCATTTCTTTTGCACCTAGCAAGAGTTCACAGATTCCAAAGTCTGTCTTCACACAGCTCCGAGGCTTTAAACTGTTCTTTGTCTTCTCGTGAGTACTAGACTGCACTATTCCTCGCTCCACCTCCACCTCCACTGGGGGATTTTGGAAAAACTATAATTAAAACCATGAGAACCTAGCTAGCACGTTGGATGAGAGACATGCTGGGGGTGTGTGTGCTCTGGTCACGTGATGAAGTAGCAGTGAGGATTTATAACCCATGGAAAAGAATTCACCTAAAGATCTAATCAGGAACTGGTACCAATTGGAGAGAAATAACAACCTGCTCCCTTTCCGGCAGGGATGGTTCCTGTCACATATGACCTCCCAGGCTTCCTGGTGACACAGTGATGGGATGCACCAATAGGAAGAGAGCCCCGCCATTACCTGTTCAGTAAAGCAGTTTTAGGCAGATATGCCGGCCCACGGGAGCAGACTGTGTACCTGACCTGTCCTGTGGTTCTATGGGACAAGGCTGACCAGACAGCTGACAAGTAGCTAGTTGCTCGACTTCTGCAATTAGCCTAATGCAGATGGAGCCTTCCAGAACTTAAGAGGCTCCTTCCTAGAGGTGGTGTTTCAGCACACAGCTCAAGAAAAAAATATACCTGGATCTAATGAAGAAGCAAACTCCAGGGCAGGCTACATCTCCCAGTTCCAGCCTCAGCTTTAAAATGCCACGTCCGTGTCTTTTAAACAATAATGAGTCATTAGCCTAATGCAGATGGAGCCTTCCAGAACTTAAGAGGCTCCTTCCTAGAGGTGGTGTTTCAGCACACAGCTCAAGAAAAAAATATACCTGGATCTAATGAAGAAGCAAACTCCAGGGCTGGCTACATCTCCCAGTTCCAGCCTCAGCTTTAAAATGCCACGTCCGTGTCTTTTAAACAATAATGAGTCACGTTGTTGGGAGCTGTCTCTTGTTAATCCCCTTCGAAGGGGGTGAGGCATTTCTCTGTCTTGTTCAGCTTTTTGTGACTCTACACTGTGCCCAGGTAGGCTAGGAAATTCTGAAATTTGTGGTGACCAATAGTAATCCTTTTCCAAAGTGCATCAATGAGAGCAACACCCATTTATTTTCCAAATGACCAGAAATTTGGAATTGAACATTTACCTGTCAGAAGGCATCTAGCTGAAGCCTGAGGCCGTGCCTGGATCATAATACACAATGCGCTGAATTCAACCCATCTACTATGAGAATTATTCTGGGGGACTCCAGAGGGAAGTGACAGAATAGCCAGGGAAGATGGATCGTGCCAGTAAAAATAGAAACACTCCAGTGCTCCTGAGAGAGAGCATGAAGTGGCGCAGGGAAAAGACTTTTATTCTAGACTGGTGGGGCTATTAACTTGAAAAGAGCAAACACATCTAACTCTGGCCGTCTGAGTCATGTCACCGACAGCCAGGTGTCACTTGGGAGAAATCCCATGAAGGATGGCCACATCAGATGCATCATCTTCTATTTGCAGTATGTCTCCATTAATTGTAGCAATGATGTACACCATATTAAAGGCAAAAGAACATCTCAAAGCGATGCTCACGTGCCAACAATTGAAGCTGCTTTAGAAGATCGTCACGAGAACTAACCTTGACGTGGAATACATGCTGTATTCTGGCTGTGCTTTTCTTTCTGGAAATGTGTATCATTTTCTGATGGTGTTTTTATTTTAATGTCTCCGTACATTCTGACTTGGTAATTGCCCTTTATGTCACTAAACCGAAAGTACACAGTCATGTGTGCCTCTCAATGAAAACAAGTATAGCCACTGGCACAATGCTAATGGATAGGTGAATTGGCTTCTGTGGAGAAGTCCTGGTTGAAAGAATCTTCTGTGCAAACATGCAATACGCACACGCCAAGGAATACAGCACTGTACACACGTGATTGCTATCATTTAGGTCTCATGCCTCCAGGGCACAGAAAAGGAAAGGGAAGTACCTCATATCCTTTAGAGCTATTCTGGATTCCAAAGTGGGGAGTGCCAGGGTCTGGGCAAGCGGTGTGGGCTGGATCTGCAATTCACAATTACAAATAAATTGTAGCACCTTTATTGCAAGAGCTTGCAAAATTAGACACTATTTTCAAAATGCACATGATATTTTATATGACCTGTTAAAGTAAGTGGCTGCCTCTATCTCCTTGGATTCTATATCAGTTTTTAAAGTAGATTTGCATATTTACACCTAATCTGCACACTCACATCTAATTTGCATATTTGCATTTGTCTGCGAATAGGTCATTTTTCCCTTACTCTCTGGCACCTGTCTCTCTGCTGATAGAAACTTGTTCCTGAATATTAAAATCTAGTAAATCATTTACTACTCTGATCTTCCAGTTTGTACAGATTCGCTGTTGCAGTTGCTCATCCATATTAGTCCCTCTTCCCTCCCTCCCTCCCTCCCTCCCTCCCTTCCTGTCTTCCTTTTTTTGAATATCATTTTCTTAAGTTTTCAAGGTGAGAATCATATATAATGTTCCAGTGGAGAATTCTGGTAATATATCAGGGGCATTTTTCATATGTGTGGGATGTACACAGATAAGAGGGCACATTGTTGCTGCTCCTAGCTGTCCAGAATAACATTGACGGGGCCTTAAAAGTGTTCTCCTAGGTCTCCTGGACAGTCAAGGAGACACTGCTAATCCAAAGCAGTCTGACATGCAGCAGCTTAAAGACAAATGGCAGGCAATGATCCTGGAGTGAAAGGTGTCAAGGAAATTATTTCTAATGCTGCCTTTAGTTTTAGATATAAGCAATTTGATTTCTGAGAACAGTGCTGAGGCAAAAGCTCTTAATTCCTGTACTGTAAATTTGCACATGAATCGCAAAGAATAGTCTCTTCGCTGTGGGGATGGTTGCTAGGGGATGGTAATCATTGCATCATCCAGAAGACCCCTGCCCTGGAGACAAAGCTGTGAGCCCTGGCTGGAGATGAAGGTGCACGGGTAGGTAAGAGTCCATCAGGCTTCTCAATCAGTTTCCATGGTCTGAAGGAGGCTGACCTTCCTTTAGCTGTACTGATTATCGTTTTTCTGGCCAGGTCCTTGCGCAAGCTACCATCTAAGATGCAGCTACAAATGAGCCTGAGGACTGTGGTGGCATCAGCCCACAGTTGCCCCTGCGCCCTCGCTGTGCCAGCGCGTTACCTATACAAGTGGGCTGGACTCCGCTCCACGTTCCGTCCGCCTGGCAGGTTCTCCTGGAGGACCCCACCAATATGAACGGAGGTTTGCACTGGATGAAAACCTCAGACTTAAAGGTGAAGCTTTTCCCGCTGAGCCGTCCATCGGCAGGAGTGCCAGGATCGCCACAGAACACAGCTGGGGAAAGAAACAGGCCGCGTCAGCACACTCAGCATGCCTGGACCAGGCTAGTCTGTTAAACCTGTTTAGATCCTAGGGCGGCTGCAGTCTGCCACTAAACCAGCAAGCTCCTAAGGAGAAGGCACTGTGAGGGCTAATGTTATGGTAATTTTACATTTAAAAGTTTAAAGTCTCTGTGCCTAAGAGAAATATAAAGTGAAATTAGACATCCAACCGTTAAGGGCTTTTAAGGGTTAAATTTTTTATGGCCATTTCCATTTCTGTCAACAAGCCTGCTTTGCTTTGCAGGAGATGACCTTCTGCTTGCTAGAACAAATATGAACTGTATTCTCTGCCTTTACAAACCCCTGACTGAGGTGGCTGGGTGCTGTGTTTAGGAATCCCGAGTCCCTGGTATGCAGACTTGGCACCAGTACCTGAACAGAAACCTCTTCTTTGTAATAATTTATTAGTGGCTACACTGGGATCTCTGAACCACCTCAGACCTGTAATAGCACCTGCCTTTGACCACACATGCTCAAGTCTCAGGTTCACACAATTTGACCACAATCACACATGCTGCTGGAGGTACCTACCCCCACCCCAGTGTCTGTGATCACAGAACACACTCTACCCTCTGACTTACGCAAGCACTGAGGGACTTCTCCTTTCCACACGCCACGCCCTTCACAGGACAGGATGGCCGAGTGGGAGAGCTGGTAGCCATCCACACAACTGTAGCTTATGCTGGCACCCCAGCGGAAGTCTGATCCCTCCACCTTCCCGTGTGGCACCAGAGGAGGCTGACTGCATAGGACAGCTGTTGCCAAGAATAAACAGGTCAAATACTGATGGATATACCAGCAGGGCTGTTTATGTCCCCCCACTCCACACTTCCCCCCACCACATCCCTTACTGTGGCTCTTACCATGGCTCTGACCACAGCTTGGGCCATTGCACCCATCCTAGAGCTTGCCATAGACCATACCACCTAGCACCAGCCTTATCCTCCACCACCACACCTCCCACAGTGGCTCCGTCAGCCTTCCTGTTACTACTGACTGGAACAGTGACAACATGAGGGTTTTTCTCCTGTTATTTCTTCCTTAGCTCAGAAGAAACATGAAAAAGTAACCATGAAGTCAAACCACAAAGCACCGCAGGATGAAACAGTATTACATCCCCTGTGCTGGTCACACACATAGCCAAAGGGGAAAAAAATTCTATGTCATTTTACTCCCGATATTAAGAACAAACCTAAGGAGGGCTTGGTCATATAACATCAGTGAAGCTTCAAATTTATGTTAGAGTTGACAAGACTTTCTCTTGACATCAATAATTTTATTTATTTAAAGATAGCATATAATTTACCCAAAGACACTCATGCACTTATGAACAGTAATTCTCTAAAGATTTTAATTACATGTATTTTTGTGTGCATATGTGCATGCAAGCACAGGTGCCTGTGAGACCAAAAATGATAGGTACTTTGGAGCTGGAGTTACAGGTGGTTCTATGTACCCAGCACGGGTGCTGGAAACCAGACTTGGCTCCTCTGACAGGGCGATGCACTCTCTCAGCCACTGAACCATCTCCCCAGACACCCTGAATAACTTTTAAAGAGCAATTCATAAACGTCTGAAAACGGTTCTGTGGAATGAGAGTTGCTAGAGTTTCACTTGAGTATTCACTCTCTGGGACACTGCGAAGACAAAGCAAGAGGTGATGGCTCATCGGTCCACCTGCCGCACTCCAGAGCGGGAGAACTCCCCAAGCAACATGTGAACATCCCCTTTGAAGATGAGACGCTTCCTGACTCGGGAATCAATGGCACCTTGGGTGGCAGAAGGCAGCAGGGGAGGACATGTTTGCAAGTGTTCATACTCACCCATGCCAGGTCTTGGGGGAAGCACCTGTGGGGCACACAGTCGCCAACACATGAACCTAGCAGGGGGAAGCGTTCCCTGGCTCTGACACTCAGCCTTCTGCCCATTTAGTCATTGGCTTAGCGAATACTTCTTGAGAACTTCTCAGAGCTGGTGACTGAGGGGGAACCTGTATTTGTGGACCACCCAGGGAAGGATGAACACTAGCGCTCAACAGAGGATACCATGTGAGTAGTGGGGAAAAGGCCAAGAAGAGATGGAGTGGGAAGTGGGGGTATCAGGAGGACCCTGTGACTGACTATGGGTAGGATGGGTATTCCGAAAGGAATACAGTGTAGAGACATACACAGAGTCCCAGCAGCCAGAGGTTAATTCACCGCTTCCCACTGTGAACCCTTGACCCAGACACATCCAACATAGCTGGAGTGTATCATTACACATTCATTGGTGCCAGTAACAAAGCAAACATGATGCTGGGTCACTAACAATATAAAAAACAAAAGAAGAGCATGAAACCCTTAGACACATCAGGAAGAACAAGGGTGACCCAATAGCATGTCTGGTGGGGGGTGGAGGAAACAAGAGCTGCAGGGTGTCAAGGCATCAAATTCACAGGCCCAAGCGTCCCTCTGAGACCCAGACGACAGCACCTTTCCCTAGACCTCCTCAGTACCCCAGCCCCCACTCTTATGCCCTTGTTCCCAATCAGTTTAAGGAAAATGCCATGAGTTTATGCATGGCCACCATAGCATCCTAGCTTCTGCCTTTCTTTCCCTTCATGTTCGATGCCAGGTCAGTAAGAGGAGAACACAGTGGGACACTTCATCTTTTGATTATGGGATCCCTGGTGTCCACAGGACTCTCACAGTCCAGCTTCCCTGTGACTACACCAACCCTACCCCATCTGGCCAGAGCCTACCAGATCGCTGAGTGTCAGGCTGTGTAAGCCACAAGCCTTCCTGATCCTTCTCAGTGTATGTCCATCTCCTTTTTTTACATCTGACCCCCTCTCCCAGAATACCCAGGTGCTGATCCTCCATCTGTATTCTATTGTTGTCAGATAGCCAGTGGTAGGCTCCTGCCTCAGCGTTCCTGAACTAGACTCACCATCATGTCAATAACCTATGTCCCATCAGCTTATTTATCAACAGTGCCTAAAGCTGCCAGACCCAAACACCTTCTAGAGCAGTGGTTTTACAACCCGTGGGTCAGGACCCCTTTGGGAACTGAATGTCCCTTTTACAACACAGATCTTACCACTACATTTAAAACAGTAGCGAAATTACAGTTATGAAGTAGCAATGAAAACACATTTCTTACCACTACATTTAAAACAGTAGCGAAATTATAGTTATGAAGTAGCAATGAAAACACTGATCTTACCACTACATTTAAAACAGCGAAATTACAGTTATGAAGTAGCAATTAAATTAATATTATGGCTGGGGGTCACCACAGCCCGAGGAACTGTGATAAAGGACCACAGTATTAGGGAGGTTGAGAACCATTGCTCTAGAGGTAGGACAAGTTACAGGGACCTCACCTTCTCCACTCAGATAATTCTAATCTTGAGCCATTCACTGTAGCCCCTCCATGACTCAGTTTCCCCATCTCAGGAAAATAAAGGGAGTAGACATTTACATAGGTCGAGAAGAATTGCTGGGACTCCAGGCTTCTGGGACTGCTTCCTGAGCACAGAAAGGATGCAGCACTGCCCTGCACAGACTTCTAAACCCACAATGCCAGGTAAACGATGGCACACACCTTTGCAGATGGGCCTGCTCTGATTCCACGTGCCATCTTTGGTGCAGCGGATGGTGGGTGATACTGGGGGTTCCATCAGGTAGCCGGGGTTGCATTGATAGCTCACGGTCTTGTTGAACGTGAAGTCTGTCCCAAACTGGATGCCGTTGGGCAGGGTGCCAGGATCCCCACAACTGATGACTAAGAGGCAGGGAGCAGGAAAGAGCCAGACAGATGTAAATTACCGTGACAGGAACCAAACCCTGTGAGTGTCCTTCTGGGAAGCAGCAGGGAACCAGAGAGGGGTCCAGCCCCAGGGCAGATTCCATCCACCTGCTGGCAAGTTGTTGTGTTTGACATTGGAAACTGCTGCTCTGTTGATAGGGGGCCAGGTGATCGTCAGCCCTTGCTGTTCCTAACCAGGACACACCCATAGCTACAGACAAGAACAAAATAGCTTATTTCTTTTGAAACTGGGGGTGGTCTGGAGCCAGAAAAACTTTGTCTCTCTCTATGGTTCTTCCTTCATTGCAAAGCCTTCTTGACCATTTAAATAGCTTCAGCTAGGTATGCCAAAGAAACAGAATCTTAAAGCAGCCAAGAAAACAGTGCATCACAACAAACTTACAGTATTCCTTTATCCTGAATGATTTTACAGAAGCAATAGATTCGGAAATTCCACTGTCTCCCTCAACTTATGGGCTTCCTGGACCTCCCACCCCTGGCTCCACCTGAGCAGGTACTGACTTGTACAGTCCGGTGCTGTGCCCGTCCAGGTCCCGTTGGCCGTGCAGTGCCGAGTCGTGAGCCCCGAGGTTTTGTAGCCTTCCCAGCAGGCGTAGATGACGGAGCTGGAGAAAAGGATCCCATCGCTGCTGAGGATCATCCCATTGGTGGGGGTGCCAGGATTTCCACAGGATACTGCTGTCAGGAAGCAAAGACAGCGGCCCACAAAGGAGTAAGCTAGGACCGAAGCTTAAAACAAGGGAGACCAATGAGTGTGAGCTTCTGATGGGAATGGGGGAACATCTGTGTGGGATAAATCCAGCCTCTGTCTTACTTGACCCCTCAGATTTATTTGTGATTAGCCACAAAAGTAGAAGCTGTATTTTCACATCTTTTCTGATAAAACATGGATTTTGAAACATTGAAAATCCAAAGCTTTGCTACACTAAGCTTGAACATACTTTTCAGCAATGTAGAATTATCATGAACTTTAAAAAGTATTATATGGTATTAGAGCTCAAAAACAACTTCCTTCATAGCATTCTTCATTTGTTTGAAATCTGGAAAAATAAGGCCATATGTTATAACTGTAGCAGAGTTACCTTGGGGAGCAAAAAATACCTCAGGAATGCAGTTAACTGTGCCTATTAGAACATAGTCTTCCTCATGCTATCAAATCTACCCATGCCTGTACAAATGGCTGTCACATGACTTCACTTTGTGCTGTTCTCAAAAGTATCTTATGTCCCCTACAGGCTCTCAGACCTCAGTTAATGATGCTCAATGCAACAGGGTAGGACCCTCTTTCACTGGGGGCACCCTAAGTCATCAAGCAGAGGAAATACCTCCTCTACTGGGGACAGATCATAGTGGTGGCCTCAATGTTGAGTATTTTGTTCTTTGTATTTGAGACCATTATTGGAATAATTATTGTATTTTCATCTCGGGTCTGTCACAGTGATGTGTAGGAGAAGACAATAAGTCATGAGACTCTTACTAGATAGTAATAAGAAGTCTACAGCATGAGACTCTCTGAGAGTGGTCAGTGTGTTTGAAAACACTCTTGCATATTTAACTGTTCCACTTTCAAAGCTACTTGAGAACAAAGATGCATATCTCCTTAAATAGGAAGAAAGCCAGTTCTTACTTCATACAGAATATGCATAAAAGTTCAAGTTGAGCTGGTTCTTGTTTACAAAAAGAATATAAAGCACACATATCTGTACTTCTCTGCCTATGCCCATGGCAGGCATAACTAATCAATAATAATCCAGTTCTACAATGAATATGATTCTGAACCTACATTTCTACCTAAATCAGATCTTTCAGCAATATCCTGCTTGATATTTGTGTTAAACAGTATTTGTCAATTTACCCATGATTCCTTAAAACATGGACATACACTGAGAAGGATCAGGAAGGCTTGTGGCTTACACAGCCTGACACACAGCGATCTGGTAGGCTCTGGCTGGATGGGGTAGGGTTGGTGTGGTCACAGGGAAGCTGGACTGTGAGAGTCCTGTGGACACTAGGGATCCACATAGTCAGGACATCCCATAATCAAAAGATGAAGCATCCCACTGTGTTCTCTTACTGACCTGGCGTCGGACATGAAGGGAAAGAAACCATTCCTACCTCCTATGGAGGTCAGATATACTGACCCAAAATGCCACCCAGATTATAACTTTAGATTGTTTTGCAGTCGCTGTGCACGAAGGCACCAGCAGAGTGATGTCAGAAGTGATGGACTCCCTGCCCATAGAGATTCTGTCTTCTGATTGAGCTGCTTCTCCTCATTGCCCCTCAGCCTCCGTTTACCTCCAAGATCCATATAGCAAGGCATCAGTCACAGATAGGCATTGGATTAGAAACCCACTTTTGTGTGATAAACATTCAAAGGATAATAATTAGCAGGATAGGTCCTTTGGACAGTCAGGGATATTGCTAGGGCTCACTCAGAGTCTTGGTGATACTCTTGAAACTTTCGGGAGAAGGGCTCAAGGGTACAAGTGATCCAATCCTCTAGAGGTCCCTCTGGATGCTCCCAGTCACTTTAGGATGAAGAGCCAGTGGTTGAGAGGACTGCGGGGCCTGAATCACTCACCTTCACACACAGGCTGTACTCCTGACCATGAACCGTTCACCAGGCACGTGCGCTCTGCAGAGCCCCGCAGTTGGTGTCCCATCTCACAGGAGAAACGCAGAAGACTCTTTGTCTTATACTCATCCCCAAGGCGAGACCCATGTGCAGGGGTCCCTGGATCACCACAGAATCCAGGACTGTTTCCTAAGGAGAACAAAACACAGTGGATGAATGCCTTGTTTAGATCACGTTGCTTTGTGTACAACTTCAAAAGCAATGAAAGCTTTCTTAAATATGCTTTTAAAACAGGCTATGCTTTTCACAGTACTGTGGCATCTGGGAAGAAATGTTTTCTTTGTCATACTTTCTAACATGGAAGAAACTTAAGATGGCGTTTCTCTGTCACTAAATAAAAAATGGTTGAGGAGAGGTGAAGTACTGAGATGCAATAACAGCAGCAATCCAGGACCGTGAGCGTGGGAAGCAAGAGAAATGGGGGCTCAGGGATACCAGCCACACAGGGACACCACTATTCTTCATGGAGACATCTAGAGTTACTAAGTATTACAGCTCACTTAAAGATGGCCCACAGAAAAATTAAGATGTGAAAACGGGTGAGAGAGACCTACTGTACTAGAGGTGAAAATGTGGGAAAACAGAATAGAAGCCAATAAAAAACATTCAACCAAGATAAGCAAGAGCTCCAGCAGGTGATCTGAAACCCTTGCAGAAGGAAATGCAGAGATGGACCTGTAAGGATGGGGGGGGATACTACTGCTGATTCAACAACAAGAGTCAGGGATAATGATGGAGATGTTGAAGAAGACCTTATGGACCTGTGATGTGGCTTAGTGATGGGGTGAGGTTGACATGATGGTGGGTGATCTTGGTGTTGGGGACCAGTAATAATGGTGATGATGATTCTGGTCATGACTTATGTGGTGTGGCCTATGATAAACTGATGGAATTGATGACGGAGACCAGTGATGATGGTGAAGATGATGTTGATCTATGGGATAAAGACCAAAGGTTGTGGTGAAGATGTCAATGCTGATACCTCCTATGGTGAAGACCAGAGATGATGGTAATTATCTACACTAGAAGCATATTTTGCATCATTACAGGTATGTGTGGAACTATTCAATGCTCTGAACACAGGGCTCCTCACCTGAGCAATGGGGAAGGGCTCCACTCCAGTGACTGTCTTCTTGGCAGACTCTCGTGCTGTTGCCTGTGAGGGTCTGGCCCCCTTTGCAGGAGTACTGGACTGTGGCTCCGTATGTAAACAGATCTCCAGTGAGGACAGCATTAGCAGGAACCCCAGGATGCCCACACGATATAGCTGCGGATGAGATTAGAATAAAGGAGGATATATGTTTTGCACAGTAAGGTTCCCATTACAGTCCCCACGTCCTCCATTACCCATTAAAGAACAGGACCTAAGTATGCCCTCTATAGAAAAGAAATGGCCTTTTCCAGACAGCATTTACATACCTAGTTATTGAAAAAAGAAAAGGTAGCGGTGATATAATTTTTTGACTGTAGAGAGCTTTGCTTAAAGTTGGAATTTATGAGTCACCCTTCAAGGGGAAAAAACAGTTGCCTCCCTTTATCTGTCTAGCTCTAATTGTATTCTGTGGGAGAAGAAGGGGAATCTTTTTTCAAGGGAAAACCCATACAATTCCATCAGAACTATTCGCATAACTTCATCAGTTAACATGATAATCATACAGTTTGCTCCAAGATAAGATTAGATTAAATTTACTTAATTAAGCTCATTTGTCTAGGAGAACCAGCCTAGTGAGCATACTTTTAGTGGGTTGCAATCTAAAATGTGTAAAGTAAAAATAACAAATGAGAAACTGACTCCCCTTCAACACAGTCTAAAAAATCATCTCGGTGGCTTCATTCATATCTTTAAAATTACGCCAGACTGAGTCTATAATCTGTGGTAAACATCCTTCAAAAAGATGTGTTCCAGGATCTAGATGAACAGAGTACCGGGCATTCTTCGTGAATTACCTAATGCGGGTAGGGACAGACACACTGCAACGCTTCACGCAGATGACTAGCTGGGTGGAAATTACCAGTTACTTATTCAAAGGCATGGATTCAACATCAAAGATGAACTCTTTTTGATCACTAGCAGCACAGCAGTGATGTGGACCAGAGAGGAGGAGCTGGAGCTGGAAGGCAGACCCTCCCCTGGGTCCCATTAGCCCTCATTATCTGTCTAGCTTTAGCACTAGTTCAAGTGCAGACCCATGTTTCATCTGGAGTCCTAAAAGGTAGCCAATTAGATCCAAAACACCGAAGTGTTGGGTAAATGGCCAATGCTGGCAGAAATAAGAGGACAAAAGGAAAACAATCCAAGAAAGCAAGCTAAGGCAACACAGAGGCGAGGCTGAACCTCCCTGGAGCATGTCAAGTTCCCCTTTGAGATGCTCCTTCCCACCTTCTTGTTGTTAAGGACTAGAGGGACAAGGAGGGGTAGAAGTGGGGACCAATGAGCCAAGGGACAAGATGTTTGTTAAATACCAGGGCTTGCAGATCAAGCACATTAGCATCAGTATAATGGCTGATGGGAATCTCCTAAGAGCAGGCGAGAACAAGGTCAAAAGGAAGGAAGGGGGAGAGACTGTGGCCCATTCATAGACTGAATGAACTCTGAGTACTCAACACTCCCTTTCTTGGTGGAAAGAAACCGCAGTGTCAGAGTCTCTTTCTGTGTAGGGCTGGGGAGGAAAACTCCCTTGAAGTAGGGGGTGGGTGAGATGATCCCATACCTATCCACCCTCAAAGCTCTGCAGCGAATAGGGAGGAGGCAGTTTGTAGCAAAGGAAGCTCCTGCCCCAATGCCACCTGTCTCCTGCGCATTATTATGAAGGTGACATTTCATTTTGACTGTAAGGACTGCTCTGCTCTTGCCTGAGTTGAGAAACCCAGACAGTGGTATTTTCTAAATGGATAGGTTAAATTTGGAAGATGATTCCTTCTGTGCTGCAGGACAGTTTTATTTTGTTTACAGGGGGGAAACATTGTACTATGGAGGCAAGTATAGACAGATACATTCTCATTCATCTCCATCTTCTTAACCGAGAGGCAGCAAATTCTTTGGGACCTTGGTGACTGTTTAGGTCTTCATCTGTGCAGAAGGGCACCTCTGCCCTTCACAGGTTTAACTAAGAATGTAGTCCACAACCTTCAATTGGTCTATTCATTTCCTTGTATCAGGTTAATGCAGTTTTTTAAAATCTTATTCCTACCTTTTGGGGTCAGGGTATTTTAAGGTATTTAAATGGCAATTAAACACAGGTGATTTCAGTATTCACTGGAACTCCCTCCTGATACTATCCTATGTTTCTGTTTTATTATTTTTCTTGCTGGTACTAGCCTACGTTTCTGTTTTATTATTTTCCTCGCATCTTCATTCTCTTTACTTATTTCTTTTTTCTTTCTTTCTTTTTTTTTTTTGATTTTCGAGACAGGGTTTCTCTGTGGTTTTGGAGCCTGTCCTGGAACTAGCTCTTGTAGTCCAGGCTGGCCTCAAACTCACAGAGATCCGCCTGCCTCTGCCTCCCGAGTGCTGGGATTAAAGGTTTACTTATTTTTCTAATCCTTATGATTCTACCCAGCTAAGTGGTTTACTTGCCAAAGCTGGTCTCCGGCAAGGTAAAGAGTAAGTCAGTCTCACAGACTAAAGCAGGCAGAGGTGGCTATGCAGAGGCAGAGGTAGAGGTGAGACATCCTTTTCTCCCGTCTCACACTCATTTAGGTTATATTTGGTGGCTCACCCATATTAAGGATTGGCAGACACGTGACAGGAGAGGGAGAAAGAGTGAAAATTTAGTGTTTACAAGACACTGTGGAAATGCATTCCTATTGCTGCCGTTGCCTTTGGCGCTGTGGCTGAGAAGCCCACTCACCCAGACACTTGGGCAAGGAGCGATCCCACAAGCCGTTTGCCATACAGGTCAGGGCGGAAGACCCCAGCAGGTAGAACCCCTTCTTGCAGTGGTACATCACGCTCATCCCATATTCGAAGATCTCCGGAAAGGTCTGCTGTCCATGGCGAACTGCGTTTTCCACAAACCCAGGATCTGAACAGTTTACCACTAGAAAACGAAGCATTTCATATAGATGAAGCTTTTATTCCCCAGGCATAAAGAGGAGTAAAGCTACGTCCTCTGGAAGACAAAGAGGCCAATGGTAGATGATCACATTAAGTATATGACACGAGTCTCTGAATGACAACTTTTTGTTTCCTCTTCTTTTCAGGCTTTAGATTTCATATAGATACATAAAATCATATATGTATGCAGTACAGGAAAATATGTATGACACTGTCCAGGGGACAAAGGGGAACAGAGGGTGGGGCTATAAAAGAAGAAACGTGGGGCATGGGGGAATATGCTCAACATACAATAGTGTTGTGAAGATGCCCTATGTAAACAGAATCTTTAACAATGTATATACAATGAATTTAAAAATAACTTCATAAATTACAATAGGAAACAAGCAAACAAAGAAGCAAAATCCTATGCCAAAGTGCAAAAGAAAGTAAGTTTTAAATCAATTAGATAGTTTATGAAGGCAAAAGCTGATCTGGGAATCTCCTCATGAATTTCTGATTCCCCTCTTGGTTGTATTTATTCTTTGTTATAGACATGCTGAGCATCAGATTGGCTACTATTATAGTTTTGAAGTTAGGAGGCCAATCTAACTATTTCCTAAAAACATGCTTCTTCAATATACATTTTAAAGCAATTTTCTTCCTAAGTTTTTACATCCTAGAAACGTGATGTAATGGCTCTGGTTTGAATAGGTTTATTAGAGTACAGTGTTTGAGATCTGGGACACCCTTGTTATTTAGTCACACCCAACCTATACATATTTATGTGTGCCCCTAAAGGAACGGTGCTGTCAATACACCGTGATGGCGGCTGAAAACGGCAGTTCTCCCATCAGCGCCTCGTGGAAATGTAGGTTAGGCCACCTCTGATGGGAACCCTCTTGCCTCCGGAGGAGAGAGGAAAACATTCTCAGCGGTACAGGACACGCTCTGGTTATGCTGAATGGCTTCCATTAGCCCAAATGCCCATGAGCATCTTGGGAGGAATTAGCAGCAGGCGTCCTCAGGTGCAGACTAGCAAATGGCCTGATTACCTCACACTTCCCCCACCCTGCCAGCGAATGGGACAGCTGCCATGGAGCAAGCACCCTCTCCAGATAAGTCTGGCTCGGAAAAGAGCTTTGCACAGAATTCTCAGCAGCCACTGCCCACGGTGGGCTCTGGAAGCTGAAAGCAAACCACAGCGCACTGTTTCTATAACCAAGATGTAACCCAAGAGCTAACCTAGCAGGGATGACTTAGCTGGAGGCAATGAAATAAACCTGAGGATGGTTTGCAAAAGCTGGAACAAACAGCTGCACCCCGGGCCAATGTTTGGCATGGCAAGCCCAGATCAAGATAACCAAAGACCAAATGGTCCCTTGAACAGAGAAGTACCACCTTCCTGAGCAGACAAAGGGCAGCTAGAGGAGTCTGTGATTTATAGGGCACCCCCTGGCACACAGTGAGCTGACTCAGTTGAGTCTTCAGGGCCTGTGTTGTTGAAGGAGCGGCAGGGCTGCGTCCCTTGCACCCGGCCGCCCGCATGGCTAGCTTATGCCCCAAAATAATTACACGGAAACTGTATTTTTTCAAACACTGCCTGGCCCGTTATCTGTAGCCTCTTATTGGCTTGCTCTTACATATTGTTCTAACCCATTTCTAATATTCTGTGTAGCCCACGAGTTGGCTTACCAGGGAGGATCTTAACCTGCGTCTGTCTGGAGTGGGAGAATCATGGCGACTCCTTGACTCAGCTTCTTTTTCCCAGCATTCTCTTCTGTTTACTCCACCCACCTAAGGGTTGGCCTATCAAGGGGCTTAGGCAGTTTCTTTATTAATAAGAAATCACTCCCACATCACTGTGTTAGACAGGACACACTCTCATTGGGACCTGCGCTGATGTGCAACAGTCTGGAACCCTGAGTTCTACACAGGTTGTGTGTGTGTGTGTGTGTGTGTGTGTGTGTGTGTGTATGCATTAGCATTTCACTTTGTCTGTACCTTGGGGCACAATAATCCATCCCTAGAGACTTTTTTTTCTTTTTTCTTTTTTCTTTTTTTTTTTTTTTACCTCGACAGATAGGCAAGGGGCTGCTCCACTGGCCATTGCTCCGACACTGGGCCCTGGAGGCACCCTGCAACAAGTAGCCCGTGTGACAGGTGAAATTCACGAGGTCGTTCAAGTTGAACTCGCTGCCATTGGTGAGCCCATGGGCAGGATTTCCCGGGTGTCCGCATGTGATGGCTGTGGGAAGCAAGGTCTATATTATTGCCCACGCTAAACAAGGTACCTCTCCCACCTGGAGTCACTGAGAACAAATGGGTAGACATGAAAATGTATGGACGGAAGGGTTTCCTAGAGACATCGAGGGTGGTGTTCTGGTGTGGAAGATCTGGGAGACAGAACAATGCACAGAATTTAGGGCCTTTTAAAAAAAAGAATTTAGGGCCTTTAGTTTTGATGGTGGGCAATGATCTCTACCACCAGAACCCTTGCCCTTTACCCCAGGACTAGTGCCCTTGAAGCAAACCAGCAGAATGCCAACTGACTTGGAACAAAGCAGCCAGACATAAGGTCCAATCTTTTGTTTATCTAGGATTTTGAGTATTTCCCACTTGGTACAACCAGCTGATGTCCTGAAACTGTCATTTGGAAACACTCTGAGCGTCTGTTTTCAGCATCAGATTGCAAATTATTCCAGTAGCAAGTGAATCATAGACTAAGAAAAGTAACTGCTCTCGTGTGATGCCTGTCCTGTTATCTAATGAAGTGTGTGAACTGCCCTGACGGTCGGGCTCCACCCAGTGACGGTCGGGCTCCACCCAGTGACGGTCGGGCTCCACCCAGCACCACACAGAGCCAGGCAGGGTTTCTCACTCACAGGTACTTTTAAAGGAACATGGAACGGCCACAAACTGCCCTTTTCCTACTCATTTATCTTGTCAGCAGCTTCTTCCTGCTAAGTGGAGCTGGATTCTTATTCGGTATTTTCAGAGCACTGTTAGGGACAGCACCCACTCCTACTCAGTCCCATCTACACCTCTGCCTCACTCATGAGAAAGTGAAGGCTCGCAGAAGCACGGGCCTGGCAGGATCTTGCACCGAGAAGGAGGAACACCTGTAAAGACCCAGTGTACATGTTTGAAGCCATGGGTTTTGAGAACAGGCCCAGCATGTAAACACTTGTTTTGAAGAGCTGCTGCAAAGCTCGCTATTCTTCCTGAAACCCATGATCCAATACCAGACACCATAGGACAATAAGGGACCTGTCCACATCCTTCTCTAATCAGCACTGTTTCTCATCCTGAACGGCCTATGGATGAGCATATGGCAGCACTCACAAGGTGACTTTTAATGAACTGATGAGAGAATGTATGGAGGGCTGGAGTCTAGGGGATAACATAGAAAATGACGGACAGGGAAGCTGGGACAGCAATCTTATACTTTGATTCGGGACAGAGAAAAGGGAACGATAACTCCCCCTGCTGACTTAGAAGGTGGAACATGTTTGAGCAATGACTGGACTACACAGGACAATGGGAAGATGCGGTCCTCGGGGGCAGTTCCGCATACTCTACTCACGGACACAAACAGGGGTCTGCCCCGACCACTTGTGGTCCTGCAGGCAAATCCTCACAGAGGTGCCCACGAGCCGGAACCCGGGGTTGCACTGGTAGACCACTGTGTCCCTGTAGCTGAAGCCGTCGCCGCTGATGTGGCCATTCACAATGGGGTCTGGAGAGCCACAATGACCCGCTGAGGATGGACACAAAACAATGGGAAACTCATCAGAGAATGTGTCAGCATGAGCCCATGGTATTCCCAATCCACTTACCTTCACCGTCAAGTCAGTAACAGAGATGAGTGCACAGCTGAGAATTTCCCCACTGGCATATGTACTTTTAGCCTATTGCTCTTTTCTACTTGTTCATATTTTCTCAACAGTCGTGAGGAAGTCTTATTTCTTATATAAGATTATCTATAGCCATCACCCCAGTTACAGTTTCTCTGATTACTTATTCTATCACTTTCTTACTTCTATGACATGTGATCTATCTTCATGAGTCAGAAGATAGGAACAGGTTTTCTAACCCAGTGGGCGGCAGAGGAAAGAAGGAAGAGGAACACACCCAACCCCAGAAATGGGGTTTCATAATTGACACAGGGTGGCTGCAGTGTTGGAGATGATGGATATGGGACCGCGTTTCCAGATCCATGTACCAAAATTACAGCCAGATCCTCAGAGATTATTGATTCACTTGGATCCTGGCTAACACTCTAGATCAGCGGTTCTTAACCTGTGGGTGGTGAGCCCTCTGGGGTCGCATATCAGATATTTACATCACGATTCATAATTACAGCAAAATTACAGTTGTGAAGGAGCAACGAGATAATTGTATGGTTGGGGGTCACCACAAAATGAGGGACTCTATTAAAGGGCTACATCATTAGGAAGGTTGGGAACCACTGTTCTAGATAGCTCCAGATGCTTTGGGGGTCACTTAGGTCACTGAGAACCAGTCATGGCTTGCTGAAGAGGACCTATCTAACAAAGCCACACAGCTTCAAGTGGGCACTTCTCGTCCCTCTTAGTCAGACAAACTTGATTGTTGAAATAGGCGCGGCAGGGCTGTGTCCCCAGCACCCCAGCCTCCTGGCTAGCTCATGCCCGAAATAACAACACACAAACTGTATTCATTTAAAAACTGCTTGGCCTATGAACTCTAGCTCTTACAGGCTAATTCTCGCACCTGGACTAGCCCATACCAAATCGGAATAGATGCAATCCACAGGGTCTCATCTTCTGCAAAAACAAAAGAAGGACTTTTCCAAAGCATCATAACCTTAGATCCAAATTTTGACATCGTAATACCCTTATATCCATTTTGGTTTAGCTTGGCAGCCCATGTAATGAAATGTCTTTCTGTACTTAGCTCCGTCACAGTCAGAAATTTTAAAGAAAACACAATGTACATATTCCAGACTCTCTGTGAATTTTCCATTTTTACGTGGCTTATTTTTCTTTATTTCTCTTAATCTATAACTATCTGTACTCTGTCTCTTTAAAGACTTTACCCTTTTTCTTTTTAACATTAACTTTTTTATAATCTTTTTCTTCTTTCCCAAGCCTACGTACATTCATCCAACAATGTGATCCATAAAGGTCTTTTATGTCTGAATCTGTTTCACTGTGAATCTGTAATTTTTTCACTATCCAGGAGCATTTCTTAAAATGTTAAGCACTTCTTAAAAACTTAAGTTGCACCATGTACAGGTAATACGGTACTGCCTGTGTCCTGCCCAGTCTAAACCTTAACTGCGCTGTTATTGTGGCAATTACGGTAATTCCTGCCTGAGGTCAGCACAGTTCAGCGTAGCAGAGCTGAGCTGCTCCTGAGCTAAGCTGCTCCTGCCTCAGAGCCATTTGGTGCCCCTGAGCCACACAGTTCCAGGCACACAGCAGTCCACATTGCCATCAAGGAAGCCGTAGCACTTTATTCCAAATGCTCCATTCGAAAGCTCTGTCTCCCACAGGAGCCAGACAGAGATTGCAATGGCGGCACAGCCCAGAAAGCCGGCATTTTAAAACAGCCAGTTTTTTTCCTGCTGCTGAGTCAGGACAATTTCTTTGAGGCACGCAACCCACAAACAACAAAAAGCTGTCTTAAATTCTCTCTCTCTCCTTTTTAAGCCCTCTCAGGTTTTACGTGGAGTTCATTAGCACGTTGGGTGCCACTCTGTTGAAATAGGAGCGGCAGGGCTGCGTCCCCGGCACCCGGCCGCCCGCATGGCTAGCTTATGCCTGAAATAATTACACGGAAACTGTATTCTATTAAACACTGCCTGGCCCGGCTAGTTCCAGCTTCTTATTGGCTAGCTCTTACAGCCTAATTCTCGCACCTGGACTAGCCCATTTCTAATAATGCGTGTAAACACCCTAAGGTGCGCTTACCAGGAAGATTCTAGCCTATTGTCCATCTTGGATAGGAGCTTCATCGCGTGTGCCTCAGAGAGCAGAGCTGTCGGGTCTCTCCGGGAGCAGAGCAGAGTCTGACCTCACTTCCTCTTCCGCCCAGCATCCTATTCTGTTTACTCCTCCCACCTCTGTTTTAACCTATCAGGGCCAGCCAAGCAGTTTCTTTAATGCTTAACCAATGAAATCAACAGATTGATTTAACACTCCCACATCACTTGATTGGACATACTCGTGATTTAACACTCCCACATCACTTGATTGGACATACTCGTTTCCAAACTCTGCGTATCTCTACCCAGCTTTTGGTTCATGTGTAGATTGAAGTGGCGCATGCCTTTATGTCACATGGTCATGTACATATTCCTTAGTAGGCAGGGGCCAAGGTGTACTATATCTGCATGGGAAATTTTCCGGGGCGCTGCACTGCTAACTTGGCTACCCTACTTTCTGAGGAAGTGGCTTAAACACTTAAAGGAAATAGAGGATATACTTCAAAATCACTGCCCTTCAGCCCTGAGCCAAATGGAAGGAGAAAGCCACGGATGCTGCGGTACTTCACGTTCCCAATCTGAATCAATGTAGACCAGGTGTCCTGGTTTCATTTCTGTCACTGGGATAAAGGCACCAGACAGAAAGGAGCTTAGAGGAACAAAGACTTATTTTAGTTCACAGTTCCAGCTCACAGCCGCCACTGTAGGGCGTCTAAGTGGCCGGAACTGAAAACAGCTGGTCACATCATATTCCCAGTCTAGAGCCGAGAGGAGTGAGAGGTGCATGATTTCAGCATATTGTTCAATTTCTCTACTCTTGTGTAGTCCAAGACCTAAGTTCAGAGAACACTGCTGTCTACCTTGGACTAAATCTTTACATGTCATTTAACATAAGCAAGACTATCCTCAATAGGCATGCACACAGGCAAACCTGATCTAGGCACCAAAATCTTCTTCCCCCAGGTGACTGCAGTTTGTGTCCGGCCGACAATTAGTATCACACGAGCTGATCCCTGATTTGAAACAGTCACTCATTTCTCATTTCATTGTCTAGCTTCAGCAAGTTTGTCTCTTAAGTTAAATTTCACGTCATAAAAGTATAGGCTAGTTACATCTGCAGAATAGCCACAACAATTTCATTTATGGTTATTTAACCTAAATATCCATAATAATATGTCAAAATTGTGAAAAAGAAAAACTCCCTCAGGTGAAACTTGAATTAAACGCACTCTGAGGTTTGAATTTAGGATGTCATTATTTTGTGATGTTTTGCCTTTTTTTTTTTTTTTTGAAGTCTTGGATTTGAGTCATAGGGAAAGGCAGCTAGAAAGAGGTTCTCTGCCTTTTCTGATGTGAGACATTGCTTCTGAGGGTCCTCTCAAGCCCTATTCAGATTCGAGGCCACATGTGGAAATAGATGCTTCACTATTCTCCAGTAATGGCTGGCTGTTCCATCCCTTGAACCCCCCAGCTTGTTGTATTGTCTTCTGTGCTGCTTTTGACTGATCTAATGTCAACTGGTATAGTAGTTACTTTCCTACTGCTGTGCTGTATCATCATGACAAAAAGGCCACTTACAGAGGAGAGGGTTTATTTGGGCTTATGGTTTTGGAGTGAATACGAGTCTGGTATGTCATAAGATGTAGGCAGGCAAAATAGCCGAGAGCGTACATCTTGAACCAAAAGCAGGAAGCAGAAAGAGCTCATTGGGGATGCTGGGAGTTTCCAGACTCTCAAAGACTGCCTCCAGTCGTATGCTTCCTTCAATAAGGCCACACCTTCAAAGCCTCCCCAGACAGAGCCACCCACCAGGGACCAAGTCTTCAGATATCTGAATCTACGGTGGACATTCTCATTCAAGTCCTCACACCAGAGGGTGCCTTACCTCACACAGGTACGCTCTTGGGCTGGGAATTAAGTAAAGAGTCAGATATAGCCCCAGAGACTGGCCACAGACGGACAGACAGACATGCAGAGCTGCTCATTGGGTGTGGGACTTTGTGTGCTGGGACATCTTAGAAGGGTGGCTCTCCCATGTCACACAGAAAGGAACTATAGGACACAAGAGGTCATGTGCCCCATACAAACACTGCATACTTTACAAAAGTGACTTTATAGTTTGGAATTTCGATTTTGTTATCTTCAGAGATCCTGGAATCAAGTCCCCAGAGGGATAAGCAGGGGAAGGACAGGGGAACATAAACCTCTGGATTTGGAGTGTGATGATTTGGAAATTTAAATTAAACAACTAAATTGCTTGCTGATTCCAGGGAAACTCTGCCCTTGAGTGCACTGTAAAGAATCTCCTCTGTGTGAAAGGGTAGGGCTGGCAGCCTTGCTGGAGAGAGGAACACTGTGGAAGGAGGTGCAGAGGGGACCCCTCTGCTATGAGCCCTTTACTCACTTCCCAGAGTCCTACCTGCCTTAAGGTCATTGGCCACTCTGCCATTTCCCTTCACTGTGAACACTCAATATTCCTGTGAAGATTAGACTGTAACCCTTTTTAGAAAATCTACAAACCAAATGTCCAACCTTAGTATTTGCCTTGTGATTATCAGTATTTGGGGCTGACAATGATACTGAGTATCAAAAATATATCCTGCCTCTCCTGGGAGTCAGAAATGCAGGCTGCATGCCGTGATGTAATCTGTGTGGTGAGCGTCTTTGGGCTAAGCCAGGCTTATATGGACAGTGAACACTGGAGCCATGCCGCAGACCCTTCTTAAGTATTAACACGCAGTCATAAAATGTCAGGGGGATCAGATCTGTGAAAGGCATGAAAGCTGCTGCTGGCATTAAACATCCATGGATATTTTTAAACCTGTGTGTCTGTCTGCGTTGAAAGAACACTGTAGAATACTGATGTCCGAGACTCCTTCGCTTCTGTGTGCAATTTGCAAGATGGTGCTTAACAGCTCTTCTGTGCCAGACAAAGGCAATGGCTCTTGAGGGCATGAAGTCCTGCCAAGCACAAGAGTTTGAGAAGCTATACTACACCCAGTGCCTCAGGTGGCAACATCCACCGAGGGGGCTAAGTCCTCTGCAACACAATGTTCTTTCGTCAAGTCTCAAGAAGAATGCATGGACAATATCTGAGCATTGGTGTTAGATGGTTCCAAACTTTTCACCTTCCCTAAGACACCATGCACATTTCCCAGAAATGTGGTGGCGTAGACACTTCATGGAGGGGACGAGCAGTTCCTCTCGTCCAATGAAATCAATGTTTGTGTCATGTCACACTGTCGTTCTCAGCTACGTTATTAAACATCTTCACATGGACCTCTCAAAATCTCTAAGTTATTTAAAGAATACATTCCAATTTTATTCCCCTCAATCTTCCAAAGGAAACCTCTAAAATAGAACTTTGGATTATGAGACCTATCTATTTTGGCCCTTGTAAATGTCACCATATAATAGTCACAACAAGCTTTGTGTCTTCCTAGTCAGTATGGCTGAACAAATGTAAACCTACTTCAAAGAGCAATCCATTGTACAGGAAAAGCAGATGTTTTTATGTGGGACCCTTAAGAGAGGCATCGTTGACAGCGAGGATTAAAGAGGTAACCCAGTGGGAGAGCTGACAGGTCATCCTGTGCTGGAAAGATCTACATGTCATAAGTGTGTTATCAAGAGATTAATGAAGCGTTTTACAACAGGGGTCCTAGATTACAAACATACCACCTCCTTCTAGATGCTGTGTTCACTGCTGGGTTCAAGGGAAATTAGTACAAAGAAGATAAATACTAGAGAATAGTTAAGAGAATACTGTGATCATAAAACTTTCCTGATGGGTTACAGGACCTGGTAGGGGAGATATGGGGTCTGTGTTGTCATGGCTTAATGCTCCAGCCTAGATAGGTATTTAGCACTGCAGCTCACAGAAGAGAACACAGGGAATATCTTCAGTAGTTTAGAGAATTCTAGAGCCCCTAACCACAGTGCAGAAGTGGGGTCCTACACAATGTGTTCTTGGAGCTAGTGTGAGGCTGTGCAGTGACACACACATGCCTGCCTTCACCTTGAACTCTTCTGCAAGGACGGACACACACACACACACACACACACACACACACACACACACACACACCAGCCTCACTCAGAAGTTCAGGCTCAGAACTCAGATTAGATACTTCCAACAGGACTGAATTCTACTCTTGAGTATGAGCCAAGAGAACTTCTTTTTATCTCCTTAAATATGGTTTTCATATGAAAAATTCCACAAGG
This sequence comes from Alexandromys fortis, assembly GCF_014885135.2. Classification (NCBI taxonomy): domain Eukaryota; kingdom Metazoa; phylum Chordata; class Mammalia; order Rodentia; family Cricetidae; genus Alexandromys; species Alexandromys fortis. Next base: position 25,904,042 of record NW_026067909.1, on the reverse strand, counting down.
CATGCTCAGTGGTATTGATTCATTTCTATAAATTCTATCAATTCAATCAACAGAAATATTCTTTCCATGTAGACATCACCAGACACATCTATAGGACCAGAGGCAAGATCCCTCTTCCATCATAATCAGAAGGACCATGCCACAGCAAAATGTTCCTGTGGGTACTTCTCAAGATAAATAGAAGATTCCCTACCCACAACCTGGGCCAAGCACCCACCATAGTATCTTATACAATGATGGAATCACATGGTCTGAGTCTCAGTATAGATTGGAGTCCACGGAAGGCCTGGGCAAAGCACAAAGCACGATAGGGCAGCTCTCTTCTAAAATGAGACTCCATTATGATGCTGGACAGATATGCCATCTTCATTTAATCTGTCAAGCAGATGGCTTATATACTTAGTCTGAAACCTAATTTTCTGGTGTACTGTGTCTTCTGTTACTAACCAATAGAGAAATATCCATGATACTAAACCAGCACAAACCCTCATCCCATCCCTGGCATATGAATTTAATTAGTTTTATTCTTCCCAACACAGGTTTTCATGGTTGCTCTACTGTGGTGGTTTGAAAGAAAATGACTCCCATAGAGAGTGGCACTATTAGGAGGAGTGGCCTTATTGGAGGAAGTATGTCACTGCGGGGCGGGGGGGGGGCAGGTTTTGAGGTCTCCTTTGCTCAAGCTGTTCTCATTATGACACACAGTTCCTTCTGCTGCCTGTGGATCAGATGTAGAACTCTCAGCTCCTTCTCCAGCACCATGTCTGCCTGCACGCTGCCATGTTCTGTCATGATGAAATGGACTAATCCTCTGAAACTGTAAGCCATCCCCAATTCAATGTTTTCCTTCATAAGAGTTGTTGTGATTGTGGTGGCTCTTCACAGCAACAGAAACTCCACCTAAGACACCTAGCTACTCATCCATGGTTGGCAAAGATAAGAAAAGCTAACCACGACCAGATCATTACATCTTTCATCCCATGGTGTTTCAGATATCTGGCAGTCAGAGAATTTGAGAGACTAACAGGTACAACTGGCACCTTCCAATACAGGAGGTGGTTGCTTCCTTTTGAAGTTAAGTAAACAGGTGGTCAGGATAAGCCAATGTAATTCTGCTCCTTCCACTGTAATTGTGAGGTCACCTGGGGAGGAGTTGTTTTCTGCCTATGTGAACAAGTGTACATTGAGTAACCGTGACTTGAGCCATCTTGCTACCTAGGCAACAGAATGTTAATGAAGCCTTTTGTTACCTGCTCCCCCAGTATACATTTTGTATAAAAGCTGTGGATAAATAAACACAGGTGATTTTTCGGGATCTGAATAATTCCTGAAACTCCCTCCTATACTATCCCATGTTTTCAGTCTTATCATTTTTATGCATCCTCATATCTTTCACTTATATTTCCTCAATTCCCATGCCTCCACCCTGGTAAGAAGTGTTTGTTGTTGTTTTTTGAGGCTGGTCCTCAACAATATCTAAAGTTATTTATTTATTATTCTAGTGTTTCTCTTGTCCAAGATAATGCTAAAATGTTTCCAGATACTTTTCATAAATCTAGGTCACTGACTCCAGGAGCCTAGGGAAACACCCAACTCCAGTGTCTATGCAGGTTCTTTACAGAACTGGAATCAAGAAGCTGGGTGTCCTGGCTAATTTTATGCCAATTTGCCACAAGGTAGAATCATTTGGGAAAAACAGTTCCCAATTGCGAGTTAGAAGATTTACCTGTAGGCAAGCCTGTAGTGTATTTTCTTAATAAGTCATTGATGTGGAAGAGCTCAGGCTACTATGGGTGGTCCTGGGGTATAAAAGAAATCAGACTGGTTAACCCACTAGGAGCAAACCAGTAAATAACACTCCTCCTTGCCCTTTATGTCAGTTCCTCCTTCCAGATTTCTGCCCTGCCCTCCTTCAGTGATGGAATGAATGAATGAATGAATGAATGAATGAATGAATCCTTTCTTCCCCAAACTGCGAATGCTCATGGTATTCTAATAGAACAATGTTAACCCTAACTAAGACACTAGGTATGGACTACTGAGATGCACGAAAGATGGGGTGAGATAGCGGAGCTCTCTGAGAGAGAAACTGGGCGATGTGGAAAAGATAGAGGAACAGCCAGGGTTTGGGCGATGGAGCATCCATGCTTCTTGGCACCGTGTATCATCTTCAGTCCATGATAGATTTGCTCTTTGGATGCTGTTTCTCACTCTGTCACTGATCACTTTCAGGGAAACACCTGCTGCTCTTGAGCTTCCTATATAATACCTGGTACTCTCGCTTTGCCTTCCTGTCTTCCTGTGCCCTTCTCTTTGGGGTGGCTTCTTTCTCAAAGCCACAGGTTGAGGGTTATTGTTTTGTTTTGTCAAGAAGCAATCTCTTTTTGACTTGAGGACATGGTATTGCATAGATTGTTTTCTGATTTTTTTAAAAAGTATATATTTTATTTTGGAAAAAAAAAAACTATGTCTACACCAAATGTCATGATGATACACCAAGGAATCAAGGTCTTGTGGACATCATGGGCTGTGCCCGTATGAGCTCACAGAGTCTGTGGCAGCATGCACAGGGTGTGCACTCTTTATTTAATGAACTCAATGGCATCATTGGACGTTCTGCATCTCATAACTGTAAGCTGGGACTTTTTGTTTCCTTATAAGTAAGTCCTTTTTATAGATATTATGGCTTCTGGTTTTGTATTTTTATGGGATTCCTGTATATGTGAACATGTGTGCCTCTGCCTCTAAATGTGTTTCTTGTGTTTTCTTTGGACTCTTTTCCTTGTTTGGGTGTTTTTGTCTTACTCTGGCTTGTTTGTTTTTGTTTTATCTTATTTTGTTATTAGAAGCTTGTTTGTTTTCTAAGAGAGACAGGAAGGGTGTGAATATGGATGGGAGGGGACATGGAGCAGAACTTAGAATGGGGAAAACATAACCGGAATATATTGTATAGAAAAACCTATTTTTAACTAAAAAAAATTCACCAAATGTGAAATAATTTTTCTTTTGTACACCGTGAAGATGTATCATTCTGATTGGTTTAATAAAAAGCTGAATGTCCAATAGCTAGGCAGGATTTCCAGGCAGAGAGGACGTTGGGAGAAGGAGGTGGAGATGCCAAGAGATGCAGAGCAAGCAGGATGGGAAGTATGGAGGACATAATAAAGCCACGAGGCAGAAGGTAAATGGACAGAAATGGGTTAATTTAGGTTATAATAGCTTGGTATAAATGAGCCTAAGCTAAGGCTGAGCTTTCATAATTAATATTTAGTCTCCATGTCATTCCTGGGGAGCTGACAGTTCCAACAAAAAAATCCAACTACAATACTGAAAGTCATTTTCCAAATGTGATCCTTGAGTTAGCTGCCATACGGTTGTGGTAGCACTGTCGGTCACTCAAAAGTCTCTCAGCTTGGTAGAACCCCAGAGTGCTCTCAAGAAAGCTCTAGCAATGGAAACACTGATACACTGATTCAAACATCAAATAACAATCAGGAGATGGAAGAAAAGTAATAGCCAGATTGATAAACAAGACACACAATCAGGTAAAGAAGTCACTGGCTCTGCAAAGCAGGGGCACGTGCCCCTTTCTTTGACGTGTGTCCCGGGAGGGAGAGGATTTATTGGTACCACAGTTCAAGTCACATCTAGTTCCGCTGCCAACGCCTCCTTGTGACAGTAGCTGGTGGGTGAGTTCAGCTTTCCTCTGTGCCCACCTTTTAAGAATTAACTTATTCTCAGTGGAGCACCAGACGTCCTTGGTCAATAGCCCCCGATCTGTGGCCACATTGTCTACATTTAAATGCCATTTTTATTCCTGGTGGGACATATGATGATGGGCAAGTGTGTCACTTGTCTAAGCGTTTTTCCTTCCCCGTTAGGAGTAACAGACACTTTGTATTCTCTGGTGAGAATTCAGTAAAACGAAGCTTACAAACGCTGTACTTGTGTTCTCCATAAAGACAGCTTTCACAGATATGATCTCCCACGAGGCCTCTAGTTAGCATGTGGGCTCTGGAACTCGGCAGGAGTTATGGTGCCAGGTCCACAGTATCCACGCCAGGTTTAGGAATGTGCCTTCATTGATCCATCTGTCTGAATACCCCATAGTCTCCCCTGGCAATAGCACGGCTCTGCTCCCTCCTGCTCATACTTCCACACAACACAGATTCCACGGGCTGCACACCTGACTCTGTGGTTTCCCCTGGAACTGCATTCTTATGGGGATAAATTACGGGATCCACCCACCAGCAATCTGTTACTGCGGCACAGGGGTACACTCCATTTCAATATCTGGCAGACTGTGAGCTTCAACCCTCAAGTCTCAATGGTCACTGTGAAACTATATTTGCCTAGCTGAAAAAAAATCTTTACACAAAATTTACTGTCCACTATTTAGCCAGCCTTATGCATGTGTGACTACACACCAGCTCAGTCCTTTCCCAAATGGTCATCCCCCTGCTCAATGCTCTGCTCCTCTGATTTCATTATTTTTTTTAATAAACCTCACCCAACTTCTCACCATTCACATTTTCTTCATTATAATCTGGAGGTTTTTCTCTCTCCTTAATGTCAGTTTAAATTTCTACTGGGCAAACAGACTCACTTCTGAGTCATTGAGCCTCCAAAGGTTTCCAAGGTAGATTGCACCCTATAAAGACCACATTTATGACAATATAGGGCCATCAATGGCCCATGTGTCTCATCCTGTGAGCTTCAGGCCATCACTTTAGAGCAGAAGGATCACAGAATTGGGGGCTTATGTGGGACTAGTAGGACACACAGGGACCCTAGGCCTTAAGAGTTTTAGAAACAGAATCATTTAAACATTCCAAGCTTCCCACATAGCCTAACCTACATGTTTACCTACTAGGCCAAAGCAAAAGAGGTGTGTTTTGGATCACCTCCTCCACCCCTTTGGTGCAAATTACACTAAAGTAGAAAGAGAAGACCTCGTCCCCATCAGCATTACCTAGTAGAGAAGGCCTCTCAATGGTCACAAGTCCAGACATTCAAGAAAGCACAGAGAAGGTTCTGAAAGACTAGGAATACTGGAACAGATCTAGAGAATAGGTACTCGGGCAAAGGATGGTGCTAGAGAAAGGTAGGGCAATGAAAAGAGAGGGCATTGCAAAAAAAGGTGGGGTAATAGAGAGGGGTGGGGGTACTGGAAGAGTTCGGTGATGAAATGGGATGGGGTGGTAGAGGGGCAGAATGAGGGATGGTGGTGAGGTGATGGAGGCATGGGATGATGGAGGGAGGTGGAGGGACAGAGGAATAGGATGGTAGGAGATGAAGGGAGATGAGGTACTGGAAGGCTAGGGTGATGGAGAAAGACGGGGTGCCAGACATAGGTGTGGTAACAGAAGGATGGGGCGATGGAGGGTTGAAGTAATGGAGTGAGGTCGGGTACAGGAAGGATGGGATGATGAAGGGTATGGGATGATGACATAGGCGGGATACTAGAGGGTTGGGATGATGGAGGGAGGTAGGATACTGGAGAGAGGTGGAGTACTGGAGAGATGAGGGGACAGAAGGACCTGCGATACGGGAGGTATGTAGTATACTGGAGGTTTCAGGAGAGTACCGGGTGGAGGTCAGATACTAGGGACAGCCAGGAAGTGGGAAGAAAGTACTATAGATGTGTATATTTTAGTGACGATACAGAAATGGGTTGGAGAAGCTTGGAGTTGCGGGCATCTCTGAACTGCACAGTCAAAGCTTTGTCCACATCTGTGCAGAGAAATCCAGTGGAAGCAGCATCCTCCCTGCTCCCTTTAAAGTCATCAAAGAATAACATCGGAAAAACAAAGCCAAGATATTACACACATGCACCACTTTAAACAGCCCACGGTACTTCCTAGGTTTAAGTGACCAACTTCATGGTGGAATTGTAAGCTACTGAAAACGCGAACTGTGTATTCTTTTTTGGACACTCATATTTCTATTTGCTACATCTGTGAAGGTCTTTTAGGGTCATATAGTCCCAGACCTCTACATGAGAGCAAGTTTTATTTAAAGGCTTTATTTTTATTTTTCCTTGGGTGTACATGTGTGTCTGTGAGTGGGTGTGTGGATCTGAGTACAGGGCCTTCAGCAGTCAGAAGAAATCCCATGGAGCAGTAGTTACAGGTGGTTGTGAGCCACTCAACCTAAGCTCTGGGAGCTGAACCTGGGTCTCCTGCAAGAGCAATAAGCACTCTTAGCCACGGAGTCAGCCTTCCAGCCCCTCTGCAAAATGGACTATACACCACAGAATATAAAATATGGCCATGTTTTATTTTTCAGACTAGATAAAAAAAGAACCTTCAGACATCCTGAGATACAGAAAAGAACAGGTAACTATAATGTTGGTCAGATTCACCAAAGTTGTCAGAACCTTAACAACCAGAAGCCCTGGACTTCCCACCTTGTGATCCATTTTCAAGGTGTATTTGAGTTATACCACTTGGGAACTTACGAGTAGCTTACCCAGACACCTCGTTTCCGATCCACTCCAGAGACCATTGGCCAAGCACTCCCGGACATGGGAGCCCACGAGTGTGTAGCCGGTGTTGCAGGTGAAGATGGCGGTGGCTCCGTACACAGTGAGTGTCCCTATCTTGTTACCATTGGGGGGAAAGGACAGGCTTCCACAGGAGATGACTGGAAGAGAAAAACTGTATTAGTCCAAGTCTGGGTTTACAGGAGAAACCATGGGTGCTGGTTTCCATAAGAAGCACATGGCAGGGAGATCTAGTTTGCTAGGGCTTCACCAGTCAGCCGTCTCTGTTGGATTTTCCTTCTCTATTGCTTTTAACACAAAAGAAGTTTTACCATATTCTGAAGCCATCAAAGTCCCCACAGTGGTCCATTGCTTTTTCATTCTTACAGATTGACAACCCTTTCTTCAAAATCCACAGTTTGCAATGTAAGGACCCATAAGCATATCTACCAAACACGCTACCTGTCTGCTTTTTCTACCCACATCGATCCAAACAGTGATGTGATTGTGACGACACACATGACTGCCAGGAACACGAGAAGTGTTTTCACCAAAGGCCAACAGCCCAAATGAAGCATAGTGGGTTAAAACTTTTATCTTTAACCTAGCGCCAAGGTCATTTTTCTTCCAGTTATTTGTGTGATTTGTTTCAACGACAAGCACTGTAAAATTGCTGACTACGCAGGGCACAAGGAACCTTCTAGGTAATTATCAACGGTACACACATCTGTGTGGACACAGGCAGGGTAGTTGTAAACCCTAAGGGTATCCTTGCTGCCCGGATAATGATGGAGCACAGCTGTTGTGACCCCAAATTAGTCCATTTGGGGATGTAAATTAATGATCACCCAGAGTAGAAATATTAATCACACCCACATGTTCACATCTCATATGCATCAATATTTGAGGGAAAAAAACTACTGAATCTCACGGCAAGAGAAAATGTTCCCAAACCTTGAAGGATGATTGAGTACCAGAGGCTCAGAAGTATTTCAACAAGAATGGAAGTCTTAGAAAAGATAACCAAGGAGAATGTTCAGATCACTCAGAAAGCTGTGACATGCTCTGTGCTTAAGACCATGCCAGTAAGCAGCAAAAGAGAGTTCTCATCCATAGTAAGATGAGATGAGTAAGGCAAGAGATGGGGAGAAAAACGCCATCATAAAGTAGGTTCATTGCTCAGTTGGTAAGAGTGGCCAGTCTACTAATATTCTCTGGTGTCTGATGGGGCTGAGGACAGTGAAAGTCTACGCTGATGATCATTTAGGGAATGGAGTCAACAGTATGAATATCATGGCGGTCGGTGTCTCAGTCAATTTTCTCATGACTGTGACATAATACTTTAGAGAAGCGACTTAAAGGAAAGAGCTTGCAATTTCATGGTGGGAAACCCATGGTGGTTTAGAGCAGAAGAGACCGCTCCCATGGGTATGTCAGGAGCCTGAGGCTGTGCTGTAACAAACAAAGCCTGCCTGACGATCAGAGTGTGGGGAGAGCCACTAGTTAGTCTTAGAGGCCAGGCTGCGGTGGTACACACCTTTAATCTCAGCACTTGGGAGGCAGAGACAGAGACAGAGGGATCTCTGTGAGTTCAAGGCCACCCTGGACCACACTAAATTGATTCAGTCTTAAAGAGGAACAGTGCCAGGCAGTAGTGGCTCACACATCTTTAATCCCAGCACTAGGGAGGTGGAAACAGGAAAGGATGTGGCTAAGCCAAAAAAGGAACCTAAGTTGGAAGGAGACAGGAGCTCAGTGAATTCGGTCTGAAGACTTGTAATGACAGGATACCCCATTCAGTCTGAGGGTTTTGTAAAGGTAAGAGCTGGTGGTTGGCTGGTGTGCTTCTCTGATCTTTCTACTCCTACTCCCTAATATCTGACTCTGGGTTTTTAATATTAAGACCAATTAGAAACTGCACTGCATGAGGCATCTTGCTCACCTCTCCCAGTCAACAAAGAAGCAGAAAGACATGTGAGCCTTCCAGGCTTGACTCCCCAGTGACCCATTTCCTCCAAAAGGCGCCACCTCCCAAAGTCTATACAACCTCCCAACCAGCTTCACCAGGGTACTCAGTGTTCAAATAGAAGTCTATAAGTACATCTCACATTTAAACCATAACAGATTGGACCCCACAAGGCCAGCACATTGACGACTTGGACCCCAGCCAGAGACTCCAAGAATTGATGTGTGATCAGATCATGGGTATTTCGATCTCATCATGGAATTTTATTAAAAGTCATAATTCACTGCTGAGAGGTGGCAGAGACCATGGAAATGAAGGTCTGGTTGGAGGGGGGGCTTTAAAAGGCTTGTCAATATTCAGGACCCTCCTGCTTTCCGGCTACCTCCGGTGAACAGCTCTGTTCTTCTCTTCTGCTCAGTCAGTCCAGCTTCATTACAGTTCAGAAATGAAGAAACACAGGCACCTAAGCCACAGGCCCGCGGGAACCTCTGCAACTGTGACCCATTTGAAACTGTCTCTTTTCTCAACTGTTTTTCTCATCCTGGTCAGGCGACTCTCGTCTATAGTCCCACCCATCGTTTGGGGCCCCATGAAGTACCAACAAGCCTGGGCTCCTAGATGAGATCCTGTCTCAGATTATAAAATGAAATCAGATCATTTACAAACCATGGGTATTTGTCATGGTGATGAAAAAAAATTCTAATACAGAATCTTACAGATAATCAATCAGGGGACGTAAACTTGTATGAATGCACCACTGAAATACTACCCCTCCCCCCAACACCGTTAGTTAAGCTTCTCTCAGTCCAAGGTGTGACTCCCATTCAATTTCAGGTGAGCAGGCAGACTTGCAAGCTAGATATGATCTATAGGGGTCACGCGCCAGAAATCGGGAGTCTACCTCTGGAGAACAGCTTGCTGAGAGAGCCTTCACGGTCCTCGGTATCTGAGACGGCTAAGCGAAACCTTCACAGCAGCAAGTGCGCGCTTTCAATAATTTGCTAGCATGTACCGTACCAAATGTCAATGGATTCAAGAGGGATTTAGGTTTTTATAATTTGCCATGAACTTTTCTCTAAGCCTTTTCCCAAACAAAGTGTGAACCTTACCTTGAACTGTGATATTTAGCAATTCATGTTGAAACTTCAGTGCTTATTACAGATGCGCTCAACGACAAGGCTGGACCAGTCTCCTAGCCGAGAGCTCCGCATAGCTTTAGCGGTGGGGCAGGGAGAAAACCCACGCTGGATTCTATCCTCCCAGCCTTGGCTGGCACGCCCTGGTGAGGAGACTATTTAAAGTCTGTCCTCTAATGAGGCTCATTAAATCACAAGGAACTAAGGGAGCAACAGCTGGGCTTCTGGGAAGCTGAAGAACGGGATTCTGAGCTGCGAGTTTCCTTTGGATGCCAACCCTACTCATTATTGATGGTGGTAGAGCAGCTTGGAAAAAAACGTAATTGGGAGAGCCCGGCACCACTAAAAATAGTCTCGTCACAGAGCAAGAAAAAAGCCTATCTCCGTGCTGGCCTTCCTTCTAGTCTCCAAAAATGGACTCATTAGCTTTGTGTCTGTCCCTACCACTGGACATATGTCCACACTCACCAACCACAGCACTCTCAGAACTCACGGGGGTCTGCACAGGTCAGGTGCTAAGCTGCGTGCTCCCTGTTAATGCTGTCTTTCTACTACAGCCATGGGTGACACTGGCTCCCCACTCCCCACAGGCAAGCTTCTTTTTCCTCTCTACAAGAATTCATAGGGAAATGTACTTTGAAGGAGGAGCCTGGTGGCATGTGTTTTATCCTACTATGAGGCCAGCATCCCTGCCAGCAGCGCGAGTACTTAGACAAGCTCAAATGTTGATACTTCCCACAGCTGTAGTCAATAATGACTACACACATGATTGCATGTAGCTCACAGTGACCGGGAACAGTCACAAGCACTGCGCTCAGCTGTCAGTGAGAAGAGGCAGCGCTTGCTTGGAGACAGGGAGATGGTTGTTTGTAAACACACAAAGCTGTGATGCTGGGTGACAGCCTGCGTCACTCTGGGAGGTCTTGGGCCCTACCACTATGATCTAACACTGCCTGTTAAGTCTGAAGGCCTCATCCAAAATGAGGATGCTCACGATGGAATTGGACTGCCCATATCCCAGGAAGCAGACCCTGGAGCTACAGATGTGTCTCTCAAGTTCAGGGCCATGATGCACAATGTCTAATAATAGATGGAGTAACGGTACCACTCAGGCAGACGGGCAGAATGGCTATGTGGATTCCTGTGGCTGGACCTTGCCAGGGGCTGAGCTGTCAGTTCACACAGGTCTCTGGTTAGCAGCGGGAACCCAGAGAAGCCATGCAGAACCTCAACTTGGCCAAGGTCAGCTTTCAGAGAAGCCATAATGAGTAGTTAGGAACTGGGAGGCAGTCTAGAACACGGGTGATGCTCTCTATATTCTGTTTTAAATATCCAGTTTGGCTTTTTGAGCACACACACACACACACACACACACACACACACACACACACACACATATACACACACACACATTTTAAAGTGTAAAGACTTCTGAATCATGCATCTCCACAATAAACATGTTTTTTACTTTTAAAAATAAACAAGAAGAGTGAGAAAAAAGAATGTTGGCTTCCTTGTGAAGGAGGGAAAACTCCAGTGGGAAGATCGCCTGGGCTATAGAGGACTTAGGACCACTTGGAGTGAGAAGGTGAACTCCATGAAGCTGGGGAACTCAGCTGATCTCGGGGTGCTGTGGATGTGCTTGGGGGTGGCCAAGAGTCTTTTCTCCTTCCTGGGTTAAGGAACAGCAAATAAGGAAACATCATCCAGGCTCCCGAGAAGACACATAATGGAAAGTAGAAGGTTCCCTTCTCATCTCACAGCCTGGCCATTTTGAGATAAGCCACAGGTAACTGAAGCCTGATAAATTACAGCTCCATTGCTATGCCCATGGTTTCCATGACAACACACTGGGCGATGCTGTTGATTCAGTCTCAGTACCAAATGGAAACAATGGTTTCTTCTATAGGGAAGCAGCCACAGACTGGCAAATTGGGCTTAGGAAAATGTGTCATTTTAAAGATTTTTAATGAAGAAACGAAATGGTGTTTGAACTTCCTGGAGTTTTTATGTACACATTTGAAAGAAAAGTATATCAGAATCAGCATTGATCTTGTGTTTCTTCTGGGTCTATGTGGGTAAAATAGGGACTATAGGAAATAAAGAGAATTTAAGTTACAGTCAGTGGCAACTTCATAAGAAATGGGAAACCAACACATCCAGTGATTTCTCTAGGTTCCAGAAAATGAACATCATAAGGTCCTATTTTTTTTTTCATCCCCTTCCCTTTTGGAGGGATAAGACCTAGGTGGTTTGTAGTCCTCAACAACCACTGACTGTTTGTTCTGAGAGTTTAGAACGGCTTTTGAGTGAGGAGACGGTGGTCAGACTTGGTCCCCAAAATTTGTTATAAAGAGAAGTAATGTTAGATACTGAACTAAAGCTGGCTGCTGGCAACAGCCAGTGACACGGATAGCCATGAGGACACAAGGATGCAGATGTGGAAGAGAAACCCGAGAAGAGAATTTGAGTGTGTCCGTCTCTGTTCCTGCATCTCTGCCACTGGACCTTTGAGCCCAGGGCTCCAGGAGGCCCTAGCATCCCTCCAGAGTCCACAGACATCCCTCTGTCCAGCTGCTAGACTGCTAACTGCCTGGGTTTTGTATACTGCCACTAAAACTGTATACTTAGAGAAGTTCAGACCAGGCTTCGAGAACCCAGCCATACCCATGCAGCATGTCACAAGGAAACTCAAAAGGACACTCTTAGAAATATCATTTTGCTAGAAAACAAATCCCTATCGTTCATAAAAAACCACATGCTATTTATATTAGCATGGAAGGGACTTGCTATCATTTTATATAAATTAATGCGTATTTATATCTTCTCAACTTTCAGGAAAATTGTTAAATATTTTTAAAGCTTTAGCAGCTTCAATTTATAATATAGGAAAGGATAAACTCCTAGAAATCCTGAAGTTTTCTTCCCTGGCTGCAGACATCCCACGCAATCTCCAGGGCTTCCTTCGTTCAGACAGAGCCATGGCCAGTTTATGAGTCAGTTCATCTTCAGTTACAAGGGTGAAATTGACAGGGTGAGGCTATTCTGGTGATGAGGTGAGCCTTTAAAGAGGCCACATGGCTCCTGTCTTCTGAGAGATGGAAACCATTAAGTGTGAGAGGGTGAAGGACACACGTTAGAAACTGAAAGTGGATCCCATTACCTGAGACACGGCCATAATCACAAGGACGTTTATTTTGCCCGTGAGTGTGAACAGACAGCTGGGTTTGACCAGGCAGCTTCAGGTACACACAGCACTCCAGCAGCACCACAATGGCAGCTCTGGGAGGTACCAGGCAGAGGAAAGACATAGACACCATAGCTTCATCTAATGTTATGTGCTAAACCTGTGAGCCCATCCTGTGTTGCATACAGAACCTGTGGGCCCATTCAATATCAAACAGAGACACTATGTACCAATCCAATGGCATAGAAAGTACTTGTGGGCCCATCTAATATTACACGTAGAACCCATGGGTTCATCCAATGTCATTCTGAGACCCTCTCTGCCCATTCAATGTCATGCAGAATCTGTGAGCCCATCCAATGTCAGACAAAGAACTCCTCTGTGTCACATGGACCTACTGCACTGGGGATAACTGCTCGGCAACAGATACTGCACCTCAGGAAGAACCGACTGCACTGTAACCCTGACAACAGCTTTCGAAGTTGGGTACCTTTTCCACACAGTCGGAAGACACTGGAGGATATTCTGAACTCCTGGGCTCTGGTGTCATTTTCAAAGGATTAGCAATAGCAAACAAGGTCTAGAATGCTAGACGATACCATAACCTGTCACAACGAGTCATGGGTGTCTGCTCTGATCCATTGATGTTTCCAAAAAGAAGGAATTTCCAAAAATTTGCAAGTTCTTTTGCGAATGCAAAAGAAATTTTCCAAAATAGATAGAGAGAAATTTGATAATAACTGTGGTACTTTTAATGAGAGTAGCCTCCACAGGCTCATAGACTTGACTACTTGGTCCCCAGTTGGTGAAACTGTTTGGGAAGGTTTGGAAGGTATGACCTGGAGAAGGTGTGTCACTAGGGTGGGCTTTGAGGTCTCAGTAGCACATGCTCTTCCCAGTTAGCTCTCTGCCTCCAACTTGACAGTCATGATGTGAGCTCTAGCTGCTGAACCAGCACCATGCTTTTGCTTCATAGTCACAGACAGGAACCCGCCAAAACCATAACCCTGATGAAGCTTCTTTTATAAGTTGCCTTGATCACAGTAATTTGTCACAGCAATAGAAAAGTCACTAAGACACTAACAGTGTCTACCTTTTTAGGTAAGTGAAAAACTTTCAGCTGGGTCACCAGGGGAAGGACACGGCTCCCTGGGAACTCTCCCTTCCTGGATGATGCTTTGTCTTCTTCCCACACAGATTCCAAAGCATGCTCCCAGGGCACTTTGGATCCCTGAATGACATCTGGGTAAACACTCTGTTGTGTGGAGCTGTGGGCCGCTTCCCTGCCATCCCAGCTCCCGGCTGCCAGCTAGCTCTAGCTTATGCCCCGAAATAATTACACGGAAACTGTATTCTTTTAAACACTGCCTGGCCCATTAGTTCCAGCCTCTTATTGGCTAGCTCTTACATATTGACCTAACCCATTTCTGATAATCTGTGTAGCCCACGAGCTGGCTTACCAGGAAAGATCTTAACCTGTGTCTGCCTGGAGTGGGAGAATCATGGCTACTCCCTGACTCAGCTTCTTTCTCCCAGCATTCTGTTCTGTTTACTCCGCTCACTTAATTTTCTGTTTTATTAAAGGGCCAAGGCAGTCTCTTTATTTAACCAATGACCTTCCTCCATCAACACTCTGTCTTTAGAAGACAGCAAGGGTTTCAGAGATGTGTGAGAGATAATATAGAGACATCACCAGTGGCCTGTTCTGGCTAAGACGACGTCAACTTGAAATTCAGTCATGAATAGAGAAAACCAAAGCAAACCAAGGTTTCAGGTGGATTCTCCTAATTCTAGAAAATGCTGCACATCGATGGTAGTGTGCAAAGGAGACACATTGCAGTGTGTGACACAGGGCTCATGTCCAGTCATGTGGGGCAGCGAGTAGTTACCAGTGTGCACAAAGTGTTTGTGTCTGATGGGAAGTGATGACAATGGATGGATGTGTGGCTCCTAGCAGAGGCCAGATGGCATTGAAGAGCAAGGGCACTATGTGTGTTAGGACAGCTAATTTCCAGAACCTCGGGGTAAAACCAGAAGCACAGTGCCAGGGCATCAGGACCTGCTGAGGGGCACCTGCTGCTTCTAGGTGTGGTTCAAGCCTCCTGAGAGCTCCAAGTTTGTAAAAATTTACTTGTAGGAGTAAAGTATTCTAGAAAGGCAGTTTCAGGCAGTGGCATCAAGTTGACCCTGTCTATCAAGATCCTGTCACAGGCAGACAGAGACACAGCCAACATCCTTAGCTGGAATCAAGTGCATGGGAGTGTATGTAGGGCCTGCTGCACCTTCAAGAACCTTCTGCGAACCCCTCAAGGGGGCTAAAATGTCAGAGTCTCCATGATATTCTCATCCCCTCCTGACAGCCCCAATTCTGCACCCCCAAATCACAAAATGGCTCAAAGGAGCTGGGGGATGTGGGTGAGTGGCGTGAGTGTGGGGAGAATGTGGAAGGATTATGGCAGGGGAAACTAACTGTTGGCTCCTGGCCAGGCATTGGTCACCTAAATGAAGAAGCCATCAGAGCCACCAGGAGCCATCAAAGTCCAACTGTGATGGTGCTTTGGGAAAGGTGTCTTGAATGTCCCAGGCCACTGTTCTTCCTTACTTATCTCTGGGATCCTGAGAGGAGTTTGTATTACATGAAGCATTAGCATCTGTTATATTAAAAGTTTAATTAAAATTATTATGTAAAGCAGCTAAATACACACATTCTTTTGTTTCTCTCCTTTTTAGTCTACTGCCATTCATCCCAAGTTGTGTACTGCATAGATCTCACACAGGCCAACTGCTTGTTTCAAAGTCTGACAATTTCCTGTGTATAATTAGTTCAGATTGGCTCTCAGAGATGTACAAATCCGACAGCGCTCTGAACAATGTCAGCTCTGTCTTATTTCCTATTTATCCACAGTTTACTGTTCATCGTGTACCTGAGAGTACAATAATCTCCCCTTCAAGACAACTGAGGAGGACGGGTATCTTCAGCATACAAAACTACAGAAGAAGAATAGTTAGCTCTTTAAACATGGGCTTTAATTGTCTTCAAGCGCAAATGTGAAATATGTGATGATTTTAATATTCTGAAGTTTATAAAATACTGTCATTAATAAAGGAGCACAGGGTTGGTTATCTGATCCTGTAGCACCTGTCTGAGCGCATCATGCTAACACACAGGCTCTACTTTAGTCAGTAGGGCTATGATGGCGTCCTCACAGGTGAAGCCATTGCTGCTGTGACCTGAAGTTATGTAACCCTGTTTGTGGCAGGGTTTGCCGTCACTCACCTTTGCATCTGGGTCGGTCTTCCTCTGTGTTCCAGGTCCCATTGGCTTGGCACTGCAAGAGCCTCTGACCCTGCAAGAAGTAGCCAGGGCTGCAGCTGAGGAGAACCTGAGCTCCGTATTCGTTCAGTGACCCCGACACCAGCCTCCAGAGCACATGCTCTGACAGCTGGCCTTCGATGCTGGGGCAGGGTACCGCTGTGAGAAAAACACCCGAGCATCAGTACGGCTTCCTGACAGACAGCCCTTGCCATAACCGCTTCTAGAAGGTAGTGGCTGCAGGTCTATGGAACTCCCTGTGGTGTGGAACCTGGATGCCCTCAACCCTTGTTTCAGGATGTCTCTGTTTTCCACATAATCACATGGGAGGTAGCCCAATCCCAGCCTGTGTGTTACTGTCTCATTACAGATGTGAAGGGGATCTTACTGTTGGACTATGCTACAACAGTAGGAAGTCATTCCTTTTCTGTACAACACATACATGCACACCCATCCCCTCATTCACACATGGGTACATGAGAACACATCTGCCTTCATACATGTATACTTATACATGCCTTCACACATGTATACTTATACATACATGCACACACATGTTCAAAACCACTTGCAAATTCAAATGTACATGCACAAATATACACAGGAATATATGCACACACTATAGCTGCTTTTACTAGATTTACAGGCACACAAAAATAGGCACACTGCATTATCATTGTAGAAAAAATAACCTAGCATCACAATTTAAGGGAAAGACTTCCCATGATGCAAGGCCAAGAAGACAAGTTCCTGAGTGCAGAGCTATGGAAACAGTTGTAGTAACAGTAGTGTGGGCTCAGATGCAGCCCCAGGATAGTAGACTTTAGAGAACTTACAGATAGACTGAAATATGTGAAATTTGGAGACTATGGGAGTAGAGATTTGTTTAGGAAAAGTACGATAGGATTTTAAATGAACTTCACAAGTTAAAAGCAAGAACCAGCCAGGTGTGGTAACCCATATCTTTAATCCCAGCACTGCAGAAGCAGAGACAGATAGATCTCTGTGAGTTCAAGGATGACCTGGTCTACAAAGAGAGTTCCAGGACAACCAGGCCTGTTGACTGAAACCCTGTCTTGGAAAACCATAGCATTAATCGCAAAGGTTTCTTTGTTGACATCTGTCACTATCAGCTGGCTCCCAGCACAACTTATGGGGCCATATCGGTCAGCCTTGAGTCCAAAAACAATAGCTGATGTTTTTCTAGAGTAACAACGATAAATGCATTTTGCTTTTAAGTTTTGTTTACATTCATTAAAATTGAATCTGCTGTGTGAGATGCTACAAAGTCTCTCCTTTCTCTGGCAACTTCTAGCCCTATCTTCAAATAAACTACAAAGAGTAGGTGCCTAATGTAAGAATAAAAGCAATGAGGTTAAAAAAATATAAAGGAGTATTTGGTAATTAAAAGCCATTCTTAAGCTTATGTCTCTGTATTTTTGGATGTGGCAACTATTCTGCATGACCATGGAGGATACAGAAATGGTTTGCTTAGCAGTAGATATATCTTTCTGCAGCTAGGATATGTCTAGCTTTTTAGGCAAGACAACCATCTCCATAAAGCCTTTGGCCATATGAACCCTGAACTCAGCTGGAATGTGACAAAGGCTTTCCCTTCGCCAGTGTGTGCTTCTGGAGCTAACTCGTATATTCTAATCATCTGCTCTATCCCTCATAAGCTCTGCTTCTGCCTAGGGTGGAAAGGAGTTTTCATGGCTAATTCCATCCTCACTGACAGCAACCCGACAGTCCACGGCTTCCTTGTTTCTTCATGAAAACAGTATTTGGCTTGCTTTTTTTTTTTTTTGAGGTCAGTGGGGCCCTGGTGAGGAGGCGTGAAGAGTAGAGTCTGGAGAGATGTTTTTTAATTGTCTTCTAGCTTGTTTGGGTCTCTTGCTCACTCTCTACTTGGCAACAAGCGTTTATTTTAAACTGTAACCACTATATCTTTTCATAGTTTTCCAGCTAAGTCAAGTATAGGTCACACTTAGCTACAGTTGTCTGAGTGTGCATGCGTGCATGTGCACAGTCTGCAAAGGAACTTGCCACAAAAACAGAATAGCAAAGATATCTACTGAACCACACCTGTGAAAACTGAAGATATATTTCTCCTTTCTCAGAGGCAATTCCCACTGAGACCACACACAGCCGTGCATAGCATCCTATGTATATGATAGCCAAATGCAATCTATAAACACTGCATGGAAGCCATCAATAATGATTCTCTCTAATAAATGCATAAAACAATTAAACAACATATTGTAGGGAGTCAACAGACCAGCCTCCGTAGAGAAGAGTCACACAAAGGCTAACACTCTGGGGCTGAAATGGACCATGATCCTGACACCACAGAGGGTCCCAGATGAGCGGCAAGGGTCTCCTGGGAGAAAAACTGAAGTCTGGGGTGGGCATGAACTGCAAAGTCCATCCTGTCTTTCGATTGATGAAAGAACACATGTTTTCAGAAACAGGTTCCTACCAGTTTTTGATTTATTTGCTTATTTATTTGTGTGTGTGTGTGTGTGTGTGTGTGTGTGTGTGTGTGTGAAGCTGGAGTTACAGCTGGTTGTGAGTCAACCCACCTGGGTGCTGAGAACTGAATTTGGGTCTTCTGAAAGAGCAGCGTGTGTTCTTAACTTCTGAACTATTTCTCCTGTCCTTGGCTGTCAACTTTATGGAGAGAGATTCTGGTTTCTTGAGCCAGGGAAAAGCAGCAAGGCAAGCTGTTCTTTCCTGGGGCACTCATGCTATAGTGAGTCTGCCACCAGGAATATAAAGCATTCGCTCTGGTAGCTACAGGCCCTTCTCATGAATCTTCCCTGTTTGTCTAATCAGCCCCGAAGTGTGGAATATAATTGTCTTTTTATTTTCTTTTAACAGAGTTTCCCCGCCTCATACTCATGTGGGTAAGTACTTCTTATTACCATGTTTAGTTGGAGCACATTTAATTAGATTTGTAAAATTATGATTAGATACCTTCAGAGTGAAATAATTTAATCATCCCCGTCTTCACACTCACAGCTAAAGTGGCGTCTTTACAGACCGCCGGCAGCCTCAGCTGATGGGAGTGAGGGAGATGGGCTGAACCGTGAAACTTTAGAAGCCTAGACAACAAGACCATCAGCTCAGCAAATAGTGAATTGACTGAAGCTATGATGTCCTTTTAAGTTCTGTTTCTTGTAGTTGATTTGGGTAATTTTCAGTGAGAACATTTCCCCAGGACTGGTGGATGTGGATTTAGGCGGAGGTACCTTCTCTGGGCCTTTTGTAGTCTTTGTGTTTTATGACAAGACCTTGGTACATGGACTTTTTTTCACTGATTGTGTGTCTGATATGCAATCCCAGGCTGCCCCTGTTGAGCCCAGGCTCAGTTTTGCTGTTTTCCAAGCTTGGATGCTTTCAGATCAAATGTGACAAGTTGGTAGGTTGCTCCTTTGGGTGTTCAGTGTCGACTTTGGGGTGGAGAAATTGGGGTGAGGATTCCAGTGGGTGGCAAGCAAGACGCTGATCTTCGTGGAAGAGAGCACAGGTACCTTTGCAGTGGCGCTTTAATTTTTGCTCACCGTCGGTCTAGTTTATAAGGATTCAGGTTTAAATGTCCTGCACGTAGTTCCCGAGATTAGCTCTTCAGACTGATGTTAAATAAGTGTGTTTTAAAAACATTACTTTTGCTCCTACTAAACCATGTCAGCCCAGGGCAAACACCAATAACTGAGTCTAAAATAGCCTGCAGTCTGTTTGGGTTATGATGACAGAGTCTCCCTGGGTTTCAGTTCTCAGGTGCACAAGCTACTGGTGTCACAGTACATACTCCGGAAAGCCCCTCAGGAGGGTTGGGTCCTCAGAGGAGCCCCAAGGCCCTAGAGGCCTATGTTTCCCTTCTCCTCCCAGCACTGTGCTAGAAGGTTGCTGAAAAGAATTAATTGGGAGCGGGGATGGAGTGGGGTGTTTTCATGTTCTGTATGGTTGCTGTCAGAATTTGACTGTCCTAGGAGGCTTTCTGCCTCTCCGTCTCCTGCTTCAAAGTGATAGGCAGGACAATGACCATTGGGACAGCTGTTGCCTGATGCCCAGAAGTCTTCCCCTAGTCTCGTCTCCTGGTACCTCCTTGTCTCCTGCCCAATGACTTCCCACAGTGTGAAGGCAGCCAAGTTCTTTGTCAAAGTGTAACTGGACGTATTCTTTGTGTGTAGAACTGTTGCTGCTTTTTATAGGATTTCGACTGTTTATAGGAAAAGGGAACCGTAAGGTGATAAGCAGTCCAGTGGGCAGACATTTTTAACACAAACAGCTTTTTGAAAAAGACTGATTCATTATTATAGGTGTATTTTCTGTGTGCCCCCCCCCCTCTCTCTCTCTGTGTGTGTGTGTGTGTGTGTGTGTGTGTGTGTGTAGGAGCCATTGGAGGCCAGAAGAGGGTGTTGGATCCCCAGTAGATGGGGTAACAGACGGCTGTGAGCCTCCGGATATGACTTCACCTTGCTTTTCTGTCCTAACGAAGGATTTGCATTCATTTAATCGTGAAACATTCTGATGCTCTGCTGGGTATGGTGGTGTATACTTTTTATCCCAACATTTAGAAGAGGCAGATGTATCTTTATGAGTTTAACTTCAGCTTGGTCTACATAGTGAGTTCCAGGTTAGCTGGGGCTATAAAAGTGATAACCTAGCTGAGAAATAAAGGGGGGCGGGGAGAGTTTGGTGTTTTGCACACAGTAGGTCTTCATGAATAATTAATAATTAATGTGACTCATGAACAGCATCAACTGAGAAAGCGCCCACAAACTGGCACTGCAGATTAGACAAGTGTTTGCGGAGATGGCTGGCTTAACGCCCTCGCCTCCTTCCCAACACATGGCGCACAGTGCAAATCCATCCATCATTTTGCCAAACTATCAAGCCCTGCACATTAGTATCACTGGCCCTGACTGGGTATATGGTAGCACCAGCATGGGTCTTATCTTCCAACAGCCAGATCCAGGCTCAGTAAAGACTTGAAATGGAAACATGACTCAGAATGTACCTAGGAGATCTGTACAGTTACAGGGCGACACGGATAGAAACTGCTGTTTATTCTAGTCTTAAACCGAGCCAGCCTCGAGGTGGAACACAGTGGGGGTGTTTACTGTTCATCTCTAGTATCGATCAGATTGGAAGCCTTTCTCTTTTACTTTATTTTTTTGAAGATTTATGTATTTATGCTTTATTTGTATGACTGTTTTGCCTACACATATATGTAGTACTTGAAGAGGTCAGAAGAAGGCCTTGGATCCCCTGGAACTGTGAGCTTCCATGCGGGTGCTGGGATTCGAATCCGATCCTCTGGAAGAGCAACCAGTGCTCTTAACCTCCGTGACATTTCTCTGGCCCCTGTTTATTTTATTTTTGAGACAGGGTCTGACTGAGCAGCCCGGGTTGGCCTTAGTTCACAGAGAGCCATATGCCTCTATCTTTCAGGTTCTGGGATGAAACGTGTTCTTTACCATACCTGGTAGAGATGCGTATCACCTGGTACTTCACCTACCAATTCTGCAAGTTACTACAATTGTTAAGGAAACTTAAAAACTCCTTTGATCCCACACAGATACAATGGGATTAGTTTGAAAAATATATAGGACTGTATATATATGTATGTATATATATGTACATATATGTGTGTATATGTGTATACACATATGGATATACATAGATACACAATTGTTACCAAAATTTAGCACTCATTGCTTTTTCTGACTAAGGATAAAGTTTTGTATTTAGCATGCCTGCTTTCTTCAGTTGTCATTAAGTGTAGGAAACCACCCCCAACCAAAGTTAAAATGGGTTTTCCTCACACTCAGCTCTGCCTACCATGACTTCATTTAACATTGACTAACTCTGTCCCCTGCTAGTGAAAGGGACACTTTAATCTGCACTGCAGCACCGAGCAGTGTGTCCTACATAGATCCTGGATGCCCCAACTGGGACAGCACCTTCATTTCCCATGGGTTTAAGCAACTGGGCTATAAAATGATGTCATATTTAACGGAAAATAACCAAGAAAAATCAGTAGTTTACAAATATAACCAACTAACTGAGAACATGGACCTAAAATCACAAATGAAAGCAAGGAAAATACAAGCTGTGGTGAGCTGTTAATTACTTTCCATAAGCTTTGCAAAGAGTTTAAAATTTTAACATAACCAACTTATACAAAAAAGAAAAAAGCAAACTAATTGTATAATCAAAGGTCAAGGAAACCTTTGTTATTGAAATATCATCAAAAGAAAACTAACATTTCTATTTCTAAGTTTTGAAACACTGGAAGGGCATATTAATTTAAAGTCAAGATTTTCAATATGTCTGTGACAAAATTCTTATTGTATAAATTATGTTTGCATGTACACGTGCATGTGTATACACGTGTTTGTTCATGTGTATACGTATGTGTGCACATGTGTGTGAGCATGTGCTTGGAACTTCTAGGGTTGGCTTCTCAGCATGACTTGTGTGCTTGTTAAGACTATGTTTTACATCAGATTTAAACTTTTCATGCTTGAACCTTTTTCCTTTTCAAAATATTATTTTTTAAATTAAATATAATTACACCATTCCCTCTCCCCTTTATTCTCTCATGTTTGACTCTTGTAAGAACATTACCGTGCACTGAAAATGGCTTTCTAGAAGTCTGACTGCACTTTACAGATGAATTGGTGTTTTTCCTGGCAGCCAGTGATGTGTATGAGAAGTCCGTGGCATAGACACGAATCAAGCATCAGCTCTAACTTTGAAACACTCAAGCATCACATGAGAAATGGTGAGAACAACTCACGCTGCTTTACGTTACACACTTTATGCTCAGTGTTGTGCTCACACTCATTAGCTTCTACTCATACTGCAAATGGCGCCAGCGTAAGGTTTGTTGGGGTGAGTTTGGTGATATAGCTTGTCATGGAATTTACTGGGATTTACCGGGCTAACAACCAGAAATACACAATCCATTTTAAGTGACTGGAGTGGTCTCTATGGCAGTTGCTTGTGTTGTGAAGATGAAAGGGACCAGGTCGTCACAATACTGGGAAGTGTCTACCTGCATTCTGGAAGTCAAATTCACCCCTGCTCCCAGTGACTGCAGTGGACAGAACACTTACGTCTGCACGTGGGTGGCCTCCCTCTGTTGCTCCACAGGCCATCCTCCTGACACACAGCAGTGGCTTGCTGACTGGCATCCAGCTTGAAGCCTTCATTACATTCGTATGTCACTTTACTGTCCAAAGTGAACTCATTGCCCGTGAATGAGCCGTTTCCTGGAGCCTCTGGAATTCCACAGGACACCGCTGAAGAAATAAGGAAGAAAGCCATGCTGATTCTTAAAGAACTTCATTAAATTTTACCTTGTTTTTTTTTTATCTCAAAGACAAATTTATTAATTATGTTCTTCAGTTTTGTCAAAGGTACGTGCATTTTCAGAATTTTAAGGATGCAAAGTGTTCAAGAGAAGCACTGGAAAGCTTATCAAAATGGAGAAAAGAGGTTCCATGTAAAACACTGTATCAAAGGGATACTAGAGGTTCCAGGTGATAACTCTTGGGTATAGGTTAGTAATAGCCCGACTGCTTTGTTGTGTGTTCAAGTAGCAATCACACACGCTACCTTGGGTGACTTTGGTCAGGAGGATGAAGGGTTGGCCGCTTCCTTATCATCAGAACAATGACTCTGAATATCAAGACCCCCAAGAATTGGTCACGAGTGCACAGTATCCACCTCCCTTTTGTCTCAACCTTTCCCTACTCATTTTCTTCAACTCATTAGAAGTTCTTTTTAAAGGATGCTGTGCTTTATCTGACATGCCTTTCACCTGATTCTGTGTTGGGAAATGTAGTTTCAATTGTGTAAACAAGTGTGCAATCTTTAAGAGGTAAGGGCCTCTGGAGGTTCTCATTCTGAAAGCAATTGCATTCTCCCGAGACCCAGGATAGTTCTCAAAGAGCTAACAAAACTGTTGAAAGAACAAGTCAGAGCTGAGTGTAGTGGCACACACCTCTAATCCTAGCACTGGGGAGGCAGAGGTAGGTGGGTCTCTGAGTTCAAGACTAACCTGGTCTACAGAGTGAGTTCCAGGATAGCCAAGGCAACAAAGAAAAACCCTTTCTTGAAAAACCAATAAAAACCAAAAGAAAAGAAAAGAAAAG
Source organism: Alexandromys fortis (assembly GCF_014885135.2). Lineage (NCBI taxonomy): Eukaryota > Metazoa > Chordata > Mammalia > Rodentia > Cricetidae > Alexandromys > Alexandromys fortis. The sequence goes on along the minus strand of NW_026067909.1, from coordinate 25,879,788 downwards.
AAAAGAAAAGAAAAGAAAGAGTCCAAGTTCACTGGCCTCTTGACTCAACATGTGATCACTTTCTCTCAAGCAAGGTCCTACATGATGCTTCCTGATATGTAGGAGCCCCTCACCACCGATGACACCACACCTCTGGGACTGTGAGCCGGTTAGACCTCTTTTCTCATAAATTTCTTAGCACTGGCGATTTTGTTATATGAATACAAAGGAGGCTGGTATAAATGTAAACAGATTTCCTATGATCACCAGGGCTTCTAACAGCATGAGAGCTAACATCTTCTGAATTACCCAGAAAGACCAAATTAACTAAGTAGTCCTCTGACCAACGCGCATGTGCACATCTCTCTCTCTCTCTCTCTCTCTCTCTCTCTCTCTCTCTCTCTCTCACACACACACACACATTGCTGAATAGTTATTTTTAGATCTGAAACTTTTAGAAAACACAAGCTCTGAAACTTTTTCATGTGTTGGCTTTTATTTTTGACAACTTCACACAAGAGCACAGTATGTTAGATGTTCACCCCATTATACTCTCATCACCCCCTAATCCTACTGAAACTCTTCACAAACAGCCTCGCTTTCTTCTCCTTCTTTGTCATGGACCACTGATTTTCCCTGGGGTTGGCATATGTGCAGGTGAGGGGATGGTCACTGGCAAGGCAACCTGCCATGGGCTACACCACTGAGTAAAATCCCTCCTTTTGTCTCAGCAGCCTATCAATAGTCTTGCAGGAAAGACTGGAGTATCATCAGCTCCTCTCCCATCCATTGTGGAATATACTGAAGGACCCACTCTTGTGTAGGTTGTTCTGGAAGCCATAGCTGCTGTATGTTCACGGGGTTTGCCATCTCTGAGGACCTCTGCCCCCCACCTATAACTTTTACGCTCTTTATGCTTTCTGTTTCATGATTTTAACCACCTGAAGTATCTGTCTCTTGTGTAATACAATATTAACACGTGGTGGGATATTAAAAACAAACACCATACTTATGTGTCACCATCACTTTGGGAAAGGTGTTCAAATAAAGAATAATTCAAGTGTTTCCATAGCACTGTTCTTTCAAGAGAACCTATCGACAGACAGGTTATCAACCGGAAGACCAAGGGGCCTTTGAAAAATGGCCATCTTTAAGGAATCTAGGAAATGTCATGGATTTTGTTCTTTTTAAAATTCTCTTTACCCACCCACTGAGACAGTGGGGCTGATCTATTGGGAGCTCACCAAGGCCAGCTGGACTGTGACTGAAAAAGCATGGGATAAAACCGGACTCTCTGATCATGGCGAACAATAAGGACTGATGAGAAGCCAAGGTCAATGGCAAGGGGTTTTGATCCTACTTCATGATCCGGCTTGGTGGGAGCCTAGCCAGTTTGTATGTTCACCTTCCTAGACATGGACGGAGGGGGGAGGACCTTGGACTTTCCACAGGGCAGGGAACCATGACTGCTCTTTGGATTGGAGAGGGAGGGGGAGAGGAGTGGGGGGAGAGGGAGAAGAGTGGGGGGAGGGGGAGGGAAATGGGAGGCTGGGAGGAGGCGGAAACTTTTTTTTTCCTATTCTCAATAAAAAAAAAAGTGAAAAAAATTCTCTTTATACCCTATTATATTGTCATGTATTTGTCCCCACAATATACCTCTATTTCTCTCAGACGACCATGTATCTATCCTTCGAATCCTAACTTGCCCTCCACTTCACTCCACGCACTGTGCCCAGCCTTCGCTTCCCTTACGATTCTTACTTGTGTGCAAGCATGGGATGAAATGTCGTCTCCAGCAGGTTAAATGGGAAAAGTGAACATCCCACAAGCTCACAGGAAATGCTTCCCATTAATGGGGTTCTTACCCAGGGGGCCAAGACCAACAGGCTCACAGACGATTCTGTTCAATCCAAAATCTTTCAACTAAAAGTGAACTCTGCTTAGGAGGCCTCTGGAGAATCTGCCCTACGTAGTCTTTACGGTAATGAGCGGTCTGCTCTGGGATGTGGACTGTAGTTTCTATCCCTAGGAGAGTGTTCATTAAAGGTGCTGGAGTGAGGGGCACTTCTGATGCTCACAGCCTTCGGTGATTTTTAACTCTGTTCAACCCATGGGATTTTATGGCTGTTACTCTGAACTTAAGCCAGTATCATTTTCCATATTTAAGCCATGAGTTAAGAATAAATGTTCCTGCTCTATAGCTCTTTTGAAAATACCTACCATGGATTTAAAAAACCAAGTGCTGGGTTTGAAGAACCTAAATTTACTGAAATGAACATCAGGGAAGACTTGACGGTGGATTTCTCAGAATCCTCCTGTCAGCATCGACAGAAGTGAGACAGACCTGCTCCCAAAATTCAGAGGAAGGAAGTCTAACCCGGAACATTCCCAGAGCCAGTAATGTCCTTAGTCCCACTGTGTCTCTGAACGTCCAGAGATGAGACACTCCAGTGGTACTAGCCACAGGCTCAGAAAGTTGTATGAATGAAGAGGGTTTTAGATGTCACATTATTATATATCAACACCGTTATTTTTACCAAGAGTGTATTGGGCATCCCCTGATAAAGACCTTAGGAGAGTGGAAATGTACATTATCTCATTCAACACTTACCACATACTGAGAGTTAGAGTCAAACTCTACTGTGCATTACTCCTGGGGAGCAGAGAAGATAGAGATATTGTGCTCTTACTCAAATTCTTTTGTCATTGTTAAGATTTCTTTCTCTTTTTTAATTTTATGTGCACATATGTCTGAGCACCATGTATGTACCTGTTAGTCATGGAGGCAAGAAGAGGGTGTGAGGTCTCCTCACATTGGACTTATTGATAGTTGTGAGCTGCCATGTGGGTGAAGGAGACTAAACCTGTGTTCTCTGAATGAACAGCTAGTATCTTAACCACTGAGCCATCTCTCCAGCCTCCCTTACCTGAATTCTTACCACCCATTCAAACCTGTGACAGTGTTCCGATCTCAGGGAGTGATGCCTCTTGCTTTTGGACCCCAGAATGCTAACCCAGGATGTTCAGGTTTATTTACCTGTCTAATATTCAGACAGCAGGAGTCCATCAGTCAATTGACTGACAGGTTAAAAATAAGTTTTCACAGTGCAATTCTAAAAACAAAGCACAACAGAGCACTTGTGCTAATATTCCAGAGGCTCTTTTGCCCATTCTCCTCTCTATGTGAGATTTCTCAAGTCTCCTCCTTTGGTAATTAGTGATGAATCACCCTTTTACTTAAACCTTTACTGCATCTCAGTGCAATCAATACCAATGGAGTGTGAGGCCACAAAGGAAAACCACAGCAGGTGAAGAGGACACGAAGAAGCCCCCGAGGCTGGTGCTAGCCTAGTGCTGGGCAGTGCTTCTGCTCACTTGCCACCACAGCATGACACCAGGAATCTGCAAGAACACAGGCTAGCCTGGGCAATGCCCTTCCGTTTGCTATAATGGCTGACGGTAGCTTCTGAGAGCAAGGACAGATGGAGGGAACCAAGAGCTGGGCTTGAAGAACCTAGATTAAGCAGATGAACAGTTTAAAGTCACGGGCTGTGCAAAATGGTCAACTGTACAGGAGGATAGAACAGAGTGCCACTGAGAAGCCACTCAGCTGTTTCCAGCCTCTTAAAAACATTTAGCACAAGGTATCTCAAAGACAGAAGGAAAACAAACAGACACCAACAAAAAACCTCATAAATGTGCCCCTTTAGTGCCTTCTTACAAATGACTAGAGACATTTGTTCTCTGCCTGCACATATGTCTGTGCACCCAGGTGTGTGCCTGCTCCCTTAGAGGCCAGAAGAGGGCATCAGATTCAATAGAACTGAAGTTCCAGAAAGTTATATGCTATCATGTGGGTGCAGGGAATTGAATCCCTGAGACCTTTGGAAGAGTCAATTAACTCCAAGTGCTCTTAACTGCCGAGCTATCTCTCCAGCCCCACTGAACACAATTTTAAGATAATCAGCTTTGAAAGACATAATAAATTCTCAAAACCACTGGCCTTGATATGTGTCTACATCTTAATGAAATAACCGTTATGAAATATAACATGGACATAAGCATGACTCCAAAATTTGGAAGGCTGTTGTGCCTATGAACTAGGAAAGACGCACGTAGAAAGGCTGTTGTGCCTATGAACTAAGAAAGACGCACGTAGAAAGGCTGTTGTGCCTATGAACTAAGAAAGACGCACGTAGAAAGGCTGTTGTGCCTATGAACTAAGAAAGACGCACGTAGAAAGGCTGTTGTGCCTATGAACTAGGAAAGACGCACGTAGAAAGGCTGTTGTGCCTATGAACTAGGAAAGACGCACGTAGAAAGGAGTGTTCCCGTGCTCTGCTCTGTGTTTCCTGACAGCTGTTGCTTGCAAATGATGCTTTTTTTCCCCTAGAAAAATTGTTACCAATTCTCTTAGAAAATATAATTATCATTCCTTGAAAAAACACAGAATGAGTTCAAGCCACTGACTTGGGGACCCCATGATGGGTACTAGCCGCTGCCCAGCTTAGTTTCAGAACAAGGAAACAAAACTCTCCAATGTGTTTTTCCTGTAGCTAAGGAATAAGCTTCTGGAAAGGTCAAATTCATGGAAGAGTCTACTTTGCTTTTACTGAATCATGCTTTAAGGCACTGCTCATTTCTCTGGGGAGCCAGGCGGGTTCCTGCCCAGTGGGAAAATGGTAGCAGATGTCAGGCCAGAAGAGCATTCGCAGAATGTTGGGAGAAACATGACGTTGGGCAGTCTCACAGTAAGCCAAAGCAGTAGGTGTCCTCCAGAAAACACAAGTAACAGAGGAAAGGGAGAAAAGTGCAGTCATACATGCACACAGTGATGGACAGATGGCAGGTGGATGGATGGATACATAGAAGGATATATGGATAAATGATATATTGATGAATAGATGATGATGTTAGCTAGATGGTGATAGATGGTAGGGAAATAATGGGTAAATAGATAAGTAGATGCTTGATAGATAGATAGATAGATAGATAGATAGATAGATAGATAGAGATAGACAGATAGTAGAAAGGTAGGAGACAATAGATACATGGCTAAATAGATGGTAATAGACGACTGATAGGTAATCAAGAGATGGCATCCACACATGGATAGATGGGCACAGTGACTGGGTGATTGAATGAGTGGATGGGAGATGAGAAGATAGATGCACAGGAAGGGAGAGAGAGACAGGTAGGAAGACCCGTACTTGCAAAGCTGCTTATGAAGAATCTACACCTGACTTAAAACAAAATGACACACTTGGAAAGTCATCCTCATTGGTGACAGAAAAGTAACAGAGATCATATGATTCAACACTGAGGTCTCGTAATGGATGGAAAGGAATAGATGGCGGTTTCCATAATTTCAAAGGCACTAAATACCTGACCCGCCAGATTCTCCCGTAGATCACTAAGTGAAGAATGCAGGGGCTGGAAAATCACCATTCCATTGTATAAATGAAAAGAAACAACATGTGGGCCTCCAAATCAACAATTCTGTAATATATAAGGGCAACTCAAGGGCATGTGGGTCGAGAAGGGCTGTCCTCAACCCTAGTCAGATGATCGAAATTTATCTTAAACTAGATAAAGTATTCAACGGAACATGTTTCTCTTAAACTAAACAATGTAGTTCTATTAAATAGTTCTTTGAAAATCTTAGACGTTTAGTTTGACTTGAACTTTGCTTCAGTCAGAGAACCAGGGAGGACCCTGTTGAGTGCTTCCACGTGTGGTCGGGACACACCATATGGCCTGAGCAAACCTACTCTGCAGGGAGCTGGAGCGAAAGGTTATCACATGGTCTCTGGAGCCTCCCCGACTCACAAGAAGACTCTTGTGAATCTTCTGTTTTTTTTTTTCTGGACTAGTTTCTGAAAATTTCCCGATAGAAACACTCAAAAGTCTAACAGCGAAGCATTCTGCAGCCTCTCTCTCACAGGCACCATCCCAGGGGGCAACACACATTGTACACAGACTGCAATTTGCTCATCAAGATCCAAGCAGTGACTGCAAACTCCAAGCATTGCACAATGGTGGAAAACTATGCAGAACAGAATATCCAACTTCACAGAAAACCAGAAACTTCCATTTGAGCTTATTTGCATAATAGCCTCTGGTCTTACATCTGTGGAACGAAGGACCAGTTACTAAAAGTTCACTTAAATGATAACTTTCTGTTTCGTGGTCAACTTCAGTAGGAGACAGTGGCGAGGCATTGCTGAGGACATGATTACATTAAACAGGGAGCAAAGGACTGAAGCACAATTCTATAATGCCGCCCGGCCTGCCCGGTGTCTACTCTTCTCTCTCTCTCTCTCTCTCTCTCTCTCTCTCTCTCTCTCTCTCTCTCTCTCTCTGTGTGTGTGTGTGTGTGTGTGTCCAGTGCAAAGCCCAGAACCTGGCCCAGAGCACAGAGGTCACAGACAGCCCACACGTGACAGTGTCCCCCCATCCTTGCAAGGGACATTTGGAATAATCAGAGATCATTTGCCAACAGCGTACCTGACAAAGGCCTTGACCACATGTCCACAGGAGGAGGTTATCAAAACCTTCTCTCCTTTCCTCTCATGCTACCACCCCATTCAAATTCCTGCCATACCCACTCAGCTTCATGGGGTACAGTCCCCCGTGCTCTAACTCCAGTTACCCAAAGCAAGTCTAACTGTCTCTGGATGATCACTACAGCTTACATGATGGTCTTTTTTGTTTTGCTTTGTTTTGTTTTTTTGAGACAGGGTTTCTCTGTAGCTTTGGAGCCTGTCCTGGAACTAGCTCTTGTAGACCAGGCTGGTCTCTAACTCACAGAAATCTGCCTGCCTCTGCCTCCTGAGTGCTGGGATTAAAGACATGCACCACCACTGCCCGGCCGTGATGGTCAGTCTTGACTGCAAGAAACTGCAAAGGATAAAAATCTTAAAAAAAAACAAAAAACAAAAAACTAAGCGACAGTAAGACAGTAAGACTTAGAACTTTGAAAAGCTACAGTAAAAGGGTTGACAGCAATCTCTGCAGTGTTCTCTACCTCTCAGTCTCTCAGCTCTACCTGAAGAAAAGGAGGTAAAGAGACCGATACTGTAGCTCCGACAAGCAGACGGCCTGCAAATCCACACCTCGAAAAGCACTCAAACAACTGGCTAGCAAAGCCACTCCCCAAAGGGTCCCTTCCGCTGGAGGGGTGCAGAAACCTCCATGGGATAGCCTGACTAATGAAATCAGACACTAACAGAATCCCTGACCTTCTGCTTCGAGACTCCTGTTCCCACATCTGATGTGAAAAAATTGCTCAGGCCTTCGAAACAGATTCAGAGGGCTGCTAAACAGGACCCACCTGAGAGCCAGCCAAGTCAGATGTGTAACATCATGCCAGAAAGTGCCTAGCTAGCTCACTGCATATGTAAAACGTGCCTGAGAATCCATGGAGATGAAACATTTCTTTCTCAAAAAGTTCATTTTTTTTCCCCTCTAACTCCTGTTATTCTGGAAGTTAGCTATTTCCCCCGTGAGGTCAAAAGCTAACAAAGTCTATGACTTTGAGTGGAAAAGCAGGGCCAAGAATCAGGTGTTGGCAGATTTTACATTTTCACATGTGATTTTTTAATATATGTGTGGGATGTAAGCATTAACAGAAGTCTAAATGTCTCGGTGAGCATGTCTCAGCCGCTCAACTTTATAGCGATTATAAATGAACCTGTGAGGTTTTTTTCTGGACAAGGCCAGCATTTGGATTTTTTTTTCAAAAAGTAAGTTAATTTCCACACATTTCTGTTTTTGTTTGTCTCCTATACTGTTTCTGTGAGCTTGCTATTAAAATATATTATACTATGTAAAATACAAATAAACAGGTGGCCTTCATCTATTTATCTTGCTAAGGTTCCAGACCACATATCTTCTTTTGAAGCATAGTTGGATCAAGATATGTAGGGCTAAACCTAATCCCAGCATCCTGTGGGCCCCGAGGATAGGCATACCTGGAACGCTATATTGATTATATGGGGAAAACAACACCATGGCTTGATTTCAGGCTGATTCAGCCCCAAAGCACCACGTCTTGTCCTGATCCTCTATCACATCCAGTTCTCTGCAAACACTGGACGGCCTGCTTGGCTTGACTGTTTCAACTTCCCACCCTTCAAGACTCTTCCAAAGCCAGTTCCACGAGCACCCCATACGCATTCCTAGGTGCCCAACAGGGTTTGTCCCTCAGTCACCTGTGGGGCTGTCACCCACTCACATCCCAGTCCAGCACTTTCTTCTAGAAGGCCTGGCGTTTGTGAACTGTCAGTTTTGCAGGTAAAGGCCGCACTGTCCCTTTAACAAAAACCATCAGTTATTCTGTTTCCCGTTTACTCAGGCTTTTGACTGTCTCTGCTCCTGGTCTTTTAATGAATTCAAAGGCATCCTTATCAAACCCTGCATACTAGAACAAAGGTTCTGTGATCCTCGTCTGTCCTTGCTGCCCATACCACTCCCCACCTTCCCTATGCTGAAGAAAGGAAGACAAACACCAGGTACTATCACCCGTTTTTACACTATTTTATACACACTATAGAACACGCTTACACTTCCAGGGCAAGCGCTGCTGATACATCGTGGAATTTTCTTTCATTCAAGGGACACGGCTGGTCTCTGTGGCCAGTCTCAACCTGGGGGACTCATCACCTTCTGTGAGAAAACCTTCCTTGGCACGCTTCGTCCAACTGCATTATGGGAAAGGACTTTGTGCATACACCCTCACTATTACCTTAATCACGAGCCATATTTCGTGGTATCCCGTCTGCACTAAGCATGGACAGGGGAAACACCTTGTTCAGTTTGTCACAGGATACAGGGAGATAGATGATGCTCCCTTGGAGAAATGCCTGAGATCGGATGTGAGTGAGAAAACTGTGCTTTGGCGTGTGGCCTCAGCTTGACCACCTCGACCACGCCAGAGGTTGGCAGATATCAACTCATTAGCTGGAACTAGTCTGCAGTTACTCTCAGGACAGAAGAATTTTACAGATGTAAATTTGCATATGAAAATGAAGTCAAGGGTCACAATTAACCCACGTGATTTATGTTTATAAGTAAAAAAGTTATGACTTAATAAATACATCAATTAATTAATACTCCAGGGTTTCAATTATAATTCCCTAGCTCTAAAAGGATGCTTTGCTGTTAACTTTTTAAAGGTGAAGATCCTAGACCTTTGGGAAGATGCTAGCTCTGAAATCAGGAGGTGTACGGGAGACAGAGGTCGTGGAGGTAACTGATTCTCAGATGTTCACAGTTAAGTCTCCTTGGATAGCATCATCTGCAGGTACTCATAGCCACGGAGTTAATGAGCAGCATAAGAGGAACCTCAGGAAACATACCTCTCACCAGCCCAGGTCCTTGGCTTCCTCCACTGCCTTTCAGATATTATGAGCTAATTATAACTCTATAGAAGTTCACTGAGACATAAAGACTTTGCGTCTGTTTGATTTCAGTGGGCATTTCAAAAATAATTGTTAAACAAATTAGAACTGAAAATTATACCTTGACTTATTAAAGCCATGATGTCACTAACTGCTCAAGGACACTAGTGAACTCTCACGGCCAAACTCTCTATCATTCTACCGACTAGAGGAATCACTCCAATCAGAGACAGTCTGTTCTTCAGGTCTGTCTTTGAATAAACGAAGATCTGACAACAGACAACACTGGTCTATGTCTTAAGAGCTTGATTTTAAGAACAAAAGCTTAATTGTGCAGTTTACGGCTAAGATCACTTTCCTACTTTGTTGCCCACGGAAACGCTAACAGAGTGCATGTAGACAAGAAACGGAGGCGACCCCCATACCAAAGCGCCAGCTCCCACAAGGCTCTGAGCAACAGCTTTCAAATAAACAGCTGTGTGGGCACTGTGCTGGTTAACAGGGGCGGCTCGAAAGAAAGCCTGCTCTGCAGCGCTCCCATTTAACAGCATCTCCACGACAGCGCAGGAAATCTCGGCTCCTCAAGATGAAGATCAGTGTATTGATAATGAAACAGCAGCTTGGCAGAGTTCCTTGCTCTGAGGCAGGAAATGAAGGCTGCAGGACAGGAGATATGCCTGGCTTTATCGGGGAGGATAAGCAACCAAGACAGCTTTGCTGAGAGAAATCATTTAAAAGGTCAAGCTAAGAGAGAAAAACAACCCTCACTCCTCAGAAACCCACAGACTACATCTGGCCTGGCGCTTCTGGCTGGCCCAGACCTTCAGGATGGAAACAGTGTGTGCCACTGGCTAAAGACAAGCCATGACAGACAATGAGGTTACCAGCCCTGCCACACAGGACCCTAGGGTATGAGTGAGCCTGGAGCAAGTGCCCTGGGAATCCCCTTCCAGCCCCAATGACGTCACATCATACTGGAAGGTATAGTGTACCTCCTTGCTTAAGCCTTTCAGTAATTCTAAAGCCAGCTATCAATACTGTCATTATACAGAGCCGCAAAGGAATAACAAGGTCATTAGCATTCCCTTGACATCAAGGAACCTAGACTTCCCCATGTCTCTATGACTTCTGATCTGAGTAACATTCCTCCCAACATACTGGAGTCACTGAGACCAGGAGCGAAGCAAAGCCAACGAAAACAGCGAAAGATCCCTGTACTAGATAAATTCTTGGGGGAATTATGTGATTTCAAATACATGTTTTAAAAGTCACACATGTTTAAATTTGTGGCGTGGAGAGGTGCCCAGGTGAGTGGCCTCAGTGCCACCTCATGCCCTAAGTCACAAAGCAAAGTGTTATTTTTCCTTGTCAATGAAAGGAAAATAAACCTTTATCCCTCCTAGTAGGACGAGCTCCTGGGAGCTACTTAATGTTTATCTTATATTAAAGAACAATTTCTAGATGTGAAAGCATAAACCGAGGTGAGGCTCTGATAATGGTGATGTGGCTCAAGCCATACAGACACGATGCACATCGCTTACTCCTCCATACAGCCGTTATAGAAAATCGAACAGCCCGAGTCAGAGGAAAGGAGGCCGCTGGTTTCCAGAGCCATTCACATTTTATGACTGATGTTCAGGGGCTGAGCCACTTTATTCTAAATACAAACCTTATAAGGCAAAACAATGAAAATGTTGCTGCCTCAAACCCTTGCATCTAAATTAAATGTTTTACATAAAAACTTAGTTTCTATGCATATTATAGGTAAAATTAAAAAAACATTATGGAATATTGAAATCAACATTTATAAGCCCTAGATTAAAATAGCCAAAGAATGTAAGAAACAAACACTGTAGTTCAAAGAAAAAGCATTCATAGTAAGTAAAATGAGGAAGCAAGTTTTTTTTTTTTTTGAGGGGAGTAGGATATATTCTGAAATAATACAATGATCAGGAAAAGCTTTTTGGAAAGTTCATGGGAAAATGCCTCTTTTTTTTTTTAAAATTCAAGATAAAGTGCACATTATAATCAGAATAACTGTAGCTACAGCCCAGGGACTACTGTTCATTTTCTGGATTCGGGCAGTGCAGATTCACGGGAACCTTCTGCAAATGTTAGTGATGTTTGCTTTATCAACGGGAAGCTTAACTGTGCTGTCATAAGCCTACTGTGGCGGCAGGTCTCAGCTATCAATCTGACCGCATTTACAATCCCAGGAAGACACACGCACACACTGGGTGTCTGGGCAAGAGCACTTAGGGAGGAAGACCCACTCTGCATCTGAGTGGCCCCCTCATGTGATTTGGAAGCCCAGGCTAAACAAAAGGGGAGAAAGGTCAAAGGTAGCTGAGCAGCAGTCTTGGCTTCACTCGGCATCTTTGTCCAGGGAAGTGAGCAGGCAGCCTGACCTCTAGCAATCACAGCCCAGAAACAGCAAACCATCCTGCGGTACCCTTGAACAATGAACAAATAAGTTTTCCTCTTCTAGGGTGCTCTTTGTCCCTTATTTTCCACATCCATGAGCAAAGCAATGACGACACCTAGATTCTGTTCCCTATCAGCTCTCATGCCCAGTCTCTTTTGTTGCTGGAGAACAACTCAAATCAGAACAAGGAACGACAACCCAGGTGGGGTGGGAAGCCATCTCTTACCCTGGCAAAGCGGTGCGATCGAGTCCCACTGGTACACACCCACGGGGTTCCGCCTGCAGGTTGCATTGCTGTGGCCAATCATTCGATATCCAGGCTTGCAGAAGTAATGGACCTTGCTCCCCAATGTCCCTGTAGTTTTATTTAAAATGCCACCATTCTTCAGCGTAGAGGTGAGACTGCAGTAAGGAGCTGGGACGCGGGAACAGATGGAAGCAGTTTACAATATGGGACAAAGGCATACCACAAACAAAACATCATTAGTGTTTAAAAGCTGGGAAGTGAGCAGCAAACACCATCTCTAGAAATAAGACTCTAAAAGCCCCACAGGGTTTTCTTATGAACCTTGGGAACCTGGTGCTATGATTTAACACTAGGTAGGATGCTGACTTCAGCATGGCCAGGAAGACACAGATTTTTATAGTGAGCTCCCCAAGAGGTACCCTGAGGCTGCCTTTCATAAAGACAAGGGTGAGAAGTGATGGGGCATGGCTTAGGGCACTACATCTGCAACAAAAACATTCTCTACATTTTAAGAAAGAGGTGATTAAGTCAAAGAAAAGAGGCATTGGGCATTTTTTTTGCAATTAAGAACATGAAGTTTTGATTAGCGGCCTGATGAACTGTGCTATGATATAGACATAAAACTTCATATTAATACATGACAATGTATTTACATCTCTATAAGAAAAACATATTATTTCATCAGGCTTCCCACCTAATGTGGCTGGATACAGAGGGTCTGTTACTGCATGGGTGGAAATATGCCTTGGAAGGTAGAGGTTAGTCAAGGTGTTCCATGCCAGTGAGCTAAAGAACTCACTGCATATGGCATGGGTTATATTCTGTTAACTATGACTTCCTCTGTACCAATCACTTCTGCACATTGAATAAACTCAAACAGGCTGAAAGTCTGATCCATTCCTTACAACAAGGGTGCTAATCCAATCCCTACTCAGATGCTCTCTGTGAAACTAGCTTGAGGGTTTTTTTTTTTTTTTTTTTTTTTTTTTTTTTTTTGCAGTATTTGTAATAGCCAGAATGTGGAAACAACCTAGATGCCTGTCAACTGAAGAATAGATAAGGAAAATGTGGTTCATTTACACAAGGCTGAACTCCACCCAGAAAACACAAATCACCAATGGGATTAAAAGCCCTTCAAAAGACCCTGCAACTAATATGCTGGATGATATGTCTTTCCAAGGAAGACTTATTTCCAAGACTAGTCCACTTACTGCCAACTGAGACAAGCTTAGAGGCTGTGCTCCATAACTAAACATAAATCGCCAGGAATTAACACCCCTGTGCTCCCAGAGGGTAACAGAAACGCTATTGAAGATGGTGAATTTTTTTTAAAAAAATATTTATTTATTATGTATACAATATTCTCTCTGTATATATGTCTGCAGGCCAGAAGAGGGCGCCAGACCTCATTACAGATGGTTGTGAGCCACCATGTGGTTGCTGAGAATTGAACTCAGGACCTTTGGAAGAGCAGGCAATGCTCTTAACCGCTCAGCCATCTCTCCAGCCGGTGAATGGGTTTTAACATTTCATAAATGTGCTTGAAGATTTCATCAATTTAATACAGAGAACAACTTCAAACAAATATTAAAGAATATGGAGAAAGGATAAAATACCTCAAATTTTGATATGGAAGTACACAGATGTGTATGCCAAATGTAGACTTACAATGTAAATGTTCATACAAAATACAGACTGGTATGTAAGGTGCATGTATTCTGTAAAGATAAAGAAATATACAGAATGTAGTATAAAGTAGCATGCTAGGGACAATGGCCAATTACTGTTTGTGCCTTTTATGTAATTTAATCTTCTCTCATTTGTTCCCAATGTTAATGCTAATTTTGACTATATTACTGTAATTTGAGGGCAATATCTTTGTCATCTATGGGATAAAATTTTAATATTTACTCTCTCATCAAGATATTTTAAAATATTATTCAAGTTTGCTCATCTGAGTTAGGAACTCACTCAGAGTAATTCCCCATTATGTTCTTCCTCTTGCTGGTCATTAACTGTCAGTGGTCAGATCTACACCAGAACTAAACCTATTGTTAATGAAGTGGTACTAGAAGCCCTTTCAGTTGGTGTCCAGGCCCTACTATTTACCTGCATAGCGAATCTTGAAGCCTTTCTTGCTGGTTGCATGGTCCGTAGACCAGCGGAGGTATAGATGGTTACTTCTGCTGGTAAAATTGGATTGTTCAGTGTGGTTCCCACTTAAGACTACTAACAGAGGACTTTGTCCAGAAGAACCTAAATAAAACAGAAAAATAAAACCTTTAGATGTCAGTGCCTACAAAATACACATCATTCATCATAGCTGTTGATTAAACATGTGTCCACATTTATATGTGTCCATAAGTACAATTTATAGGTATTTATTTCCAAGGTGAACAATAAAATTCAAATGAGAATAACAGCAAATACAGGGAGTTATACATGTAAGTTACTAATGACATAGTCTGGAAAAAAATCAAATACATCAGTGAAACCACAGCATTTGAAAATGTAAACATTATTTTATCACTTATCAACTTATAATATACCTTAGATTTAGAAAACCAGAAGCTTTCTTGAGATGTCAGTGGAGTATAAGCTAAGCCAATCACTTTGGGGAACAACTTGGTGATATATAGTAAAACTGAAGCTTCAATTCCATCAACTCTAGCACATAGGTACAAAAGTTATTTATATAGCAAAAATGTATATCCTAATATTATTGCTCATGATAAACTCTGGAGCAAAACCTTTATGTTCTAGAAATATCATAAGGAGAAATTAAATTTATATAGTACCCCAAATCAATAAAGTAAATATATGTATATCCATATAGATAAATCTAAGTGTAGCATATATACAGATGTCTAAAAAGTACCCATTTATAGATGAGTATCAAAGTGATTTAAAAAATTCATATGTGCTCAATATAAGAAGTGTATGTGCAGAGAGATGATAGACAGCAGGGTGGGTGGATGGGTGGGTGGGTTAATGGGTGAGTAGAAGGATTGATGGATGGGTAGATGAATGAATAGACAGACAGACAAATAGATGGATGGATGGACAGAGTAGAGAGATGAGGAATTAATTATAGAAACATTCACAACAATGACCCACTTGACTCTCCCTTTGGGATACTAGTCTCCACAGTAGAACTAGAAGGGGATGTGAGCATCAGTGAAGAATCTAAAAGACTCACTGTGCCTTGCCCAGTAAGTGTGAAAATAAGCTACAAGTCATCATTGACATATCATTTTATTCTGTATATTTGAAAGTATTACATCAAAGTTATCAAATGTCCAGTGTAACTTCTTCTGACTGCATCCTCACATCACTTGGGAGAAAAAAAATCACAGTATAGAAACAGGAGTTATGTTCAGCTCCCTTTTATATTAGTGGACACAACAACAGTGCCTGGACTTAAAAACATTACTGGCTTTTCTGCATTTCACAAGCTCACTCTTGGGAAATGTGGAAGAGAATTGGAGAATGAGCCTCCTGTGGCTATTTGTAATCTAAACATTATCAGGGCGAGTGTCACCCACCTTTGAATCACACATGCAATTTCTATTCGTGGAAAAATACTGATAATTCACAGCTTCACTTCCTCTTACACCCAAACCACTTCTAGTAACTTTTCCCCCAAATAAAATTGTGCAAATCTCTGTTGGACTCTGAACAAATGTGCATTAATAACTCAGAAAGTGACTGCCCCTGGATATGTGCTCTATATAGAGAGAGCTAAGTTGAAACACTTTTGCAGGGATGGGCCCCGACTCCAGCCTGAGTGTTGCACTATAAAAACAAAAGATTGGGACACAGACGCACAGAGAGCGACCACATGATGACCACAGGAAGAAGACACATCTGTCGCCAAGGGGAGGTTCAGAGACACGAGCTTCACCACACTTGGATCCCTGACTCCCATTCTCCGGTTCTGAGAAAGCATTCCCTGTCATAGGGACTTGGTTAAAGCAATTGCAAGAGCCCAGGAAAAAGAAGTATAAACAGGTGTGGAGGTTGGTGTGGAGGGTCCCCAGAAATGACTCTTGTTATGAAAGATGATCTCCAAAGACTGTCTGCAAAGTGTCCTGCCTACTCCCTACAGAGGATGACCCCACTTTATATGGAAGATGGCAGAGGTATGAACTGTGTCAGATCTGCTCATGGCTCTTAAACAAGATCATGTACCTTCTGAAACCAAATGCCACTGGGAAATTAATTACCCTGAGCTTGCCATACTTTAAATGTCATTTTTACTGGCAGAATGCAAGAGTGTATCTCTAAGAGCTGCTAATCTCCCACCAAACCCCTACCTGTTCTCCATCTGCTCTCTGTCTAAATCATAGTGCTTAGGCCTGTCTTGGAAAGCATGCCTCTAGCTAGCATGTGTCAAAAATAGCCTAGAAAGGAGATGTGCAGGTCCATTTCCCACGATACGGATAGCCAGTGCTGTGGGCTCAGCAGCCAACCATGACTGTAATTCAGACACCATTCTTCTCTGAGTTCTGTGATGATTAAGCAATTGTGGAAAAGCAACACTTGAATCACAGAGAATAATGTACTCTGAGCAAACAGTGCTCACAGCCGGTATGCTCAGCCGACTTCTGCTCAGCTCACAAAGTATAAAATAGCACCCGTGTCGCTGAAATAAGATGGGCACACTGTGCAGTGCAGAGAAAATGCTATCACTTACAGCAGTTCTCCATACAAAACTCTGACCTTTCACTTTAGAGAAAAATATTTGAAGTCAGAGCAAAGCAGGTCATGAGCCTCTGTTAACTCAGCAGAAACTGTTGTCATCTTTCAGGTCTACTCTCTAGCTTTTTTTTTTTAATTTGTTGCATAGTTTGATCTTTTTTTAAATTTATTTATTTCTTTATTAATTAATTAAAGATTTCTGTCTCTTCCCCACCGCCGCCTCCCCTTTCCTTCCCCCTCCCCCAATCAAGTCCCCCTCCCTCATCAGCCCAAAGAGCAATCAGGGTTCCCTGCCCTGTGGGAAGTCCAAGGACCACCCACCTCCATCCAGGTCTAGTAAGGTGAGCATCCAAACTGCCTAGGCTCCCACAAAACCAATAGGTGCAGTAGGATCAAAAACCCATTGCCATTGTTCTTGGGGTCTCAGTAGTCCTCAATGTCCGCTATGTTCAGTGAGACCGGTTTTAACCCAGGCTTTTTCAGACCCAGGTCAGCTGGCCTTGGTGAGTTCCCGATAGTTCATCTCCATTGTCTCAGTGTGTGGGTGCACCCCTCGCGGTCCTGATTTCCTTGCTCTTTTTCTCTCTCCTTTTGCTCCTGATTTGGACCTTGAGATTTCAGTCTGGTGCTCCAATGTGGGTCTCTGTCTCTGTCTTCTTTCATCGCCTGATGAAGGTTAATATTCAGGAGGATTCCTATATGTTTTTCTTTGGGTTCTCCTTCTTATTTAGCTTCTCTAAGAACCCGAATTATAGGCTCAATGTCCTGAGGTAAGCCAGACCCAAAAAGAGGAACATGGGATGTACTTACTCTCTAGCTTTTGATCTTAGTCACAGTCTGATCATACTGAGACAATACCAGACTACATGCAATTAGTGAAAAACTATTGAGAAGGATTTTGCTCCTGAAGTTCAGAAGCATAAAAATATTATGCTCTATATTCCAATTCAAGTAAAACAGAGGAGACACACAATCCCATATCGGAACTTACTTATGATTCAAATAGCAATATACACTTGTACTTGTGTGCACACACAGAGACAACTGCCTGCGTGGCACTCTTTTCCTTTGTATGTGTTTTCTTTGCATACTGTTTCTAGGTAAAACTCTGAGAGTTTCATTTCCAATGCAGACATCTGCAGAACTTGACTCCTGTGGGTCGATCCACACAAGTGATTTACTTCCCATGATCCACCAAATGAGTGAGACTCAGGGAAACATACAGAATCAATTAAAGTAATTTTTATCATTGAATAGATTATGGTTAATCTGAACCCAATGGCAAATCCGTGGGAGTATGAGAAAGCCCTGTGGTCTTGGGTTGAGCTCTACTCTGTTTGTAAATGATGAAGCTTCTGAAACACTGTCCTTGGTTCTATCTCAGCTGATGATCCAGCTACCTACACGACTATCTTAAGGTGCTCATGAGAGCTGTATAAAACTGCAACACTGGTGTTGAAAGCGGCATCACTGGGAGTCAAACTCACTTGACTGCACTACATAAAACAATTCTCTTTACCACCTCAGTGCCTATGTGAGCCATTCTTTTCATGTATTTCTAGAAAACTAGGCATTTGGAACAATAAACCTCTTCTTGAACTCTTAATTGCAGTACCTTGCAAACTCATCTTTCTCTCTCTCACACACACAGACACACACACACACACATGCACACACACACACACAATTACCTGGAGGAAAACTGTAACATAAACAACACAAGAATATTTAAAGGTCACCTGATACCTGAAAACGCTCAAGTTCTATCATGATTGGTTGGTGCTATGGTGGCTGTGGAAAGATGTAATTAGACAAACCTGACCCATCTGGGCATTGAGACATCACGAAGGTGCTTTCATTAACGATGCTCAGGGCATTGATTGAGACAAGCACATTGAAGAGGCTTACCATCAAATACTTCGAGGGCATCAAATTGCTTTTCACTTTGGAATGTGTCCACAAAGAGAGTAATGTTAAAGTCTGGCTCCACTTTAATACTCCAAGCGCACGTCTGGGAGTTAAAATAGTTGCCTGGATACCCCGGGCTGAGGATCACCCCAGAAGATTCCGTTCGTACTTCATTGGCTGGGCATTGTGCTAAAGAGAATAGAGACAGAGGTCCGCATTAATACAATGAATCTGGCATTGATGGAATGGAGTGTGCCTTTCTACACTAGATCCCATGAGAGGAGAAGGCAGTTTGTTGAGCTCTGACTACATTTAATACAGGACAAAGACCCCTCGGAGAGAGGTAGGGTCAGGATGTGCAGGGTGTGCTTTCCAGCGAGTCTCCACAACACTGGCCACTGCGCCTGGAGCACCCATGAAGCCTCCTGAACTTCATCACAGCAACTCAAGCTATCTCAATGCAAAAATAAAGACAGATAGTTCATCTTCAATGCAATATAACAAAATGTGGTTCTTTATTGGAAAAATTCCACTTCTACTCTGGCCCGTGTTATACTTAGATAAATAAAATCTAATTTTTGGATGTGACCATTTAGGCATGAAATGAATCAGAGAAACACTGTCAAAACCCACACTGAATTGTTTACTTCAATTTTAGCAGGACCCACGGTTTCAAAAGTAAAATTTCTTTTACTGAAACACTTAAGATACTGCAAGTTTGATGACACTTTTCCTTCTCATATTTATATTTTGATCCAATTGCTTCCAAGCTAATTAATTTTTAATGTAAAAATCACCAAAAGAGTTTTTTTAGTGCTATCTCTCATTGCTGAATTAATTTATATTACAGAAACACATTTTTACAGAACCCTGAACACCATAGCACATGAAAAGCAGTGTGCCAGAATTACTCATAGAGTTTAAGCAAACAGTAACGGGATCTTCCCAAAGACAATGAGCATTTTTCAAAGAGAGGCATCTCATTTGGTGGGTTTTCCCCATTTTAGTAAGTTGGCTGTGTGTTACCTATACATACATTTCAAAATAAAGACACTTCTTAAACACAGGTGGGAAAAGCTTATAAGATGTGACACTCTAAGCATCGTCTTTGAAGGTAACCCGTTCAGTTGGAGAATCTAACAGAAATGTACCTTAAAGCTCAGAGGACTTTTAGACAAAAATATAAGCAATTAATCTATCACAGAATCCTTTAAAACGTATTACAGGTCTAAGTCCTAAAATGTCACAGTATAAACTAGTTACAGTGATATATATCACTGAGAACAATTCCAGACAGAAGTCACAGATGGAGCTCAGTCAAACGTCCTGCTTTCCACAGGACATTGTCAGCCACCACACGGGGCTGGTGCCTTGCAGGTGAGAGGTGCTTTCAATGAAAAATGTTCCCAGGGGTTCAGGCATATGAACATTTGGTCCACAGTGGGCATGCTGTCTCTGGAGGCTGAGGAGGTACAATGCGCTTGAGGGAGTAGATCACTGTGGATAGGATTTGGGAGTATACCGTCATGCCCTGCTTCCTTTGGTTCCTTTTGTTGATTTGAGTTTGTCACAAAGATGTGATCTCTCAGCCTCCTATTCCTGCAGTCATGCTTCCCTGCCAAGATGGACACTTATTCTTCTGGAACCATAAGTCAAAATAAGTTTTCTTCCCGCAGCTGCTTTTGGTCTTTTTTTTTTTTTATTATTCTCACAACAACAGAAAAGAAAAAAAAAATAAAAAGAAGAGACTCTTGCACTGACATATCATCTGAGTCCTGTCTTTTTGTTTTAGCTGAGGCTGGGGAAAATAGAACTGGTTCAGACCAGTGAGCGAGAGCTCAGGTTTATTCTTCTGTGCAACTTAGAGAAAACTTGCTCATTATGACATGGGACCCAGCATGCCTAGCAGAGCTGTGTCCTCTTGCTAATTTGAACACATGCTTTATGACGCTATGTGTGCTTGCTCAGTTATGCACCTTCGATCTTTCTTCTTGGACTATAACCTCAAACTGCGCATGCTCCAAAATGTATGTCTGTGCTAAGTATGCACAGGAATGTGCCCAAATCCACAGGCTTTCCTACAGGAGTACATATAGGTTCCCACAATAAAATCCCCTATTGATTCTGTCCTCGGGAGAGACCTTTGCTTTGGAAATATCCCTCCTGTCCCTCCCTTCCTATAGGCAATGAATCTCTCTACTGTTTTATCTTCTGTTGAATATTTTGTCTTTGTGCTCACTAAGATGCAGACCCATTCATTCAGTGACAGGATCACTTTGTAAAATCTACTTTGCCCATTGCAGGTTGGTCACGCTGATATTTTTTAAATAGAATGCAGTTCATAGACTGGGTTTTGTTGTCTGTGCACACCTGTGCGGGCTTGAGACCACAGTCCCAGGGATTTCACGGGCCTGATTCCATGTTGCAATGAGAGCCAACAACTTTTTTTTTCTGTTTCTGCTAAAAATAGAGGGTTGTAACAGCTACCCCTCAGGGTTAAGTGAGATGTGGCAGATGTAAATGTCTTTCTTAAATAGAAGGCGCCATATGGGCAGAGGGAGTATGGAAACTGAAAATGTCCTGGCTACACACCCTCCTTTCCTCAACAGGCAGGTGCTACCAAGCAGAGCCCGTTCTCTGTGCTTCACTGGGGAAATATTCAGTCTGGCTTCCACCTTGTCTATCCTACCACTGTAGCTAGAGTTTTAAATGACACCGAACTTCAGGCCATCTGGAACTAAGAAACTTTGCAATGAGTTCTGGAAAGCCACCTGGAAAGCCATCGTTACCTCCAGGGCTAGGGCACAGAGCAGCTATCCAAATCAGAAGCAGCCCTAAGCAGACTCATTCTTACCCCGTCTATTCTTAAAATTGTTCTCTTTGGCTTAGTAGATAAGTCAAACTGAAAATATAAGTAAAGCCATTTTATCAAGTTTCTTGCCACACTTAACGCTATTATTCCCAGGCCCAAATATTATTCTAAGACACACATTTGAATATATTTCTCAACGGGCCCAAATGTCTCTGTTTTCTCCTGTCTGCTCTGCTGTTTCCTGGGAATTTCATGGAGCTGCTATAAACTGGTGCCAGGAGCAACTCAGCTAGCATCAAGGTTCCAGCTCTTCCCTGAAGCTGAGTTTCTCGTTGCTCCATCAGCAACGATACTGTTAAAGCCCTTTGTACCTCAAAAGACATTTGAGAAAATGTCTGCTTACAGGGAAGGGCCATCAGAGACACCTGCACATGGCATATTCAGGAGCACTTTTCTTTCTTTCTTTCTTTCTTTCTTTCTTTCTTTCTTTCTTTCTTTCTTTCTTTCTCTCTCTCTCTCTCTCTCTCTCTCTCTCTCTCTCTCTCTCCTTCCTTCCTTCCTTCCTTCCTTTCTTCCTTCCTTCCTTCCTTCCTTTCCTCTCTCTGCCTCTCTCTGTCTCTGTCTCTTCTTCCTTTCTTCCTTCCTTTCTTTCTAGCTTAAAACACGGAGAGCATTGTTTAACACAACTTGCAAGACATCAGCAAAAATAACTCAGAGTTAAAAGCTTGAACTAGGATTTATTATCGTTAACCCCTTAGCTGGGTGTGGTGGTGCACACCTTTAACGCCAATGCTCTGGAGGCAGAGGAAGGCAGATCTCTGTGCATTCTAGGAGTCTGGTGCACATAAAAGTTCCAGGATAGCCAGGGTGACATAGAGAGACCCTCAGAAAAACAACAAATAAAACATATTAACTTCTGCCAGGCATGGGAGTGCACACTTTTAACCCCAGTACTCTGTGTATAGGCTGCAGAGGAAGGTCCTAGTGCACTTGGGGCCAGCCTGGCCCAAATAGCAACTTTCAGGTACCCAGGACTACATATGAGACACCATCTCAGAAAGAATAGTAATTAAATAAATGAGTAAATTTAAATAATAAAAAGAACATACTAGAGAATGAGTGTAAGAAGGAGCTGGGGGAGGGACAGAAGGAGTTGGGGGAGAGATGGAAGGAGTTGGAATGGGAAGGGATGACTGGAAATGGTGTAAATATGGTAGTCAAGTATGAAATTCTCAGAAAACAAATATTAAGAAAACAAAAAACAATAACAACAAAACGCATATACGATGAGAGAACTGTGGAAACTGTAAGACCCTAAGAAAATGGGGGACTCGATCACTGAAACCTACAGGGCTTGGTGTGTGGCCACGTGGAAAGAATACAGCAATCACCTAATTGCCCTCCTGCTGCTGCCTCCAGAGGAAGCTCATCCCAAACCAAACTTGGGTTCCCTTCAGTGAACACTGCCCAGTTCTGTTTCTTTTTGTTTGGTTTTGCCTTTGAGACAGAGTTCCTTTATGTAGACCCAGGCTTACACCCACAGAGATCAGCCTACTTCTCCTGGGTACTGGGATTAAAGGACCACAGACGCATGTTTCTAAATTTTAAACGTATTTTCCTTTGTGTGCTTTGAGATGTGTGCTAGAGACAAAGAGCGAGGGAGGGATAGAAGATGGAAGGAGAGAGAGAGAGGTACATGTACTAGTACATTCACATGGACAAAGGCTCATGGACAAAGCTAAGAGCTAAGCTCTCCTTCCACCATGAGGGACCCAAAATTCGAACTCACTGTGATTGATTAAATTACACTGAAAACACTGGCAGTGAACCGAGATGCCACGTCTGACCTACGTGGACTCGCTAAGGCTGTTTCTTCCCACTGCACTTGAAAGCAGTCCCTACTAAATTACTTTTCTTAAGTGAACCAACAGGTGCAGCCTAGAACCCTTTTCTTTTATTGCGAATTGTATAAGTCCCAGTATATAGTCAGTTTATTTTAGAGGCATATATAAAACCTAAAGTGGATATATTTCATTGTTTATACATTTTATATACAAAGGGTTAAACACCGGATACCTAAATCCAGAGAAAGTACTGACAGGAAAATCCCAGGATGCTCAGTGTGCTTGAGATGGATGCAAAACATGAGGCAGATTACAGAGATGAGGTGACAGGCTATAATATCAGGAACAGATATCAGCTGCTCTTTAATATTTATTTTTTTATTTAATATTTAATATTTCAATCTTGTTGTATTTGAACATTCCCATGATGCACTGGTTGCAGAAACTATGGCTTAGGTTTATTTTTGAGGGTGGACTCAAAGTCAAAGAGTTATCCAACACTTCTGTTGGCAACTTGTTTATACTGTGGAATTGACTCAGCACAGACCTGGGTCAAATTCAAACCCATCTCCAGAGTCTATCAGAACAACCAAAGCAGCAGGACCGGACATACCTTCACAGGTGGGCGGAGAGCCTTGGAACTGGAGCTGTGAACTAAGTTTGCATGTCAGCGTGTCGCTCCCAGACAGCGTGTACCCAGGGTGGCACTGGTACTTCACGAAGTCCCCTGAAAGAATCAACCTGGGATCACCATTCCCAGAACGTTTGACGGATGTGACTGTGCCAATCATTTGTGACTGCTTAATGGACTGTGTCCACAGCAAACCACTTCAGAAAGGGCGTCTACTTTCACTTTCTGTGTGTCACTGAAAAGCCCAGATTTCAGCTTTTAGTTTACAAAACTTAGTATTACTAAAAAGAGGCCATATCTAGTGGTCCCCTTCCTTGGCCAACACAACCATGTGTCCCATTTTCCAAATGCCTCCTTAGAAGAATGAAAGCGCCATAGATTGTTGGGACCTAAGCAAGGCTGTGGAGTAGACTGTGGGAACGGCTTCAACAAACCCCACAGGGCTTGCCCATGGTCCTGTCCAGGGAGACACCATGGTTCCAGTTAGCATAGCCACCATAACAAGAGAAGGAATTGGACAATGTGATGTCACCGGCATGTGACCACAGGAATACGAATTTGTAATTAAATCTGAGAAACCCTGCGTTCTAATAACCACACTGCCACCATATGCTGTGGCTGGGTTCCTAAGAGGACCAGATGATGAATGGACGAGACCATGACTGAAATCAAAGCAGCTGTAACATATTTAAATAGAAGCTTCTGAATGAAAAATTTATTATAATTATCATTAAGTATATCCTACTATGACTTTTCATTATTTACAGTCAAATACAGTCTAAGACAGACTCAGAAAACTTAAAAGAAAATTAGTAGCAAATGCCACAGAGCAAAAGCCTTCAAATGACAAGAGCAAAACATAAACTAAGTCATTTGGTCCGGTCTCTGTGGAAGGCTCTACAGTGTTATGGGCCATTTTCCCTCATGGTAACCAATTTGCCTCAAGTCTCAATCAGAAGAACTATGAGAAGCCAGATCCCACGGTATGAAAGGAAGGAAAGTAGAGATGGAATTACCTATGTCAAAGTCCTCATCTTCTGTTAGCAGGTCAGCCTGTGGCACTGCTGGGGGAGGTGGGCATCGCTTCAGCTGGAATGCTACCATGGGTTTGTGAAAGAGATAACAGCGGTGGTTACCTTTGCTGAATGATCAAGTTACAAGACTATATGCTTGCTCTCTCCAAAGGCTCACTTTGACTGTTAAATGCTTAACAACACTGAAGCCCACACTTTGAAAACGTCCATTAGAATAGCACCTACTCTCCTGCTTCTGGAAGTCACCATGGAAGTGATCCCATCACAGCTGGCTAGGCTAGTAAGCTTGTCTCCTCTTGTCTCCGAATGTCTTAGGGTCATGGGAGACAGGGGCTTGGTGACCACTCCCTACTGCTCTCAGGGACATCATGAGGTTGGTGTTGCTCTATAGGTCATTATATAATGGTTTCTATGACATTTCCTTAGAGTCAGATACATGCAGGCCTGCACAAAAGTCAAGAGCATCATAATTAGTCCCTACAACATGGTCTCATTTATAGTTATATCGGAACGAATGTACCTCAAGTAGCTACCAACATGACCTGTTAAAACGAACTGACAACAGAGGTACTCTGTCTACCACCAAAGGTTTCCAGGACACTCTGGCATCCACGTGGGACAATCCAGCAGGCTCTGAGACAGCTGGAGGGAATGTGTGTGGGCATGGCCAGGAGCTGTCCTGGCACTCTATGTCCTGGCCACTGAAGCAGAAATGAACTGACCATGAAAGTTGAGGACAAAGAAGCCTCCATTGGAGAAATCACTGTGGAATTTGAGCAGGACCTGGTTGGTGGAGCTGTATGCTGTCTCAAGGGCGGTGTTTCCACTGAAGACTCCGAGCTGAGGCGAATTCTGGTCAGGACCATCCCTGGGAAAGAGATTAGGGTACCAGAGGAAGAAGTTTAATGTTACAGCTGAGACTGTGCAGCCAGCTCCCCAATATGGTCAGGGAGAGAGGACAGGGATGGCCTGGAAAGTCCAGTGCCCACTGTTGGTGACCAACAACAACATTTTAAGTGCACACGGTGGCCACTTCCTTATGTCTAATATTTATAAAATAGTTTTACAACTAAATTAAAATACTAAAAAAATGCAACAAGATATCCCCCTGGCTCTGCCTTTAGTAGTAGGACACTTTGTGTTCAGGAGATTCACCACCCTGCATTTCTTCTTCCTTTGCATTCTGGCTGTGGGCAATGGACCCACACGAGTTGTTAAGACTGGGAGTCTGTGCAGCAGGATCTACACGGACCTACTGTTGGTGGGGATGCTGCTCCACTGCCTTGCTGAACAGCAAAGTTCCGTCTCATTGTCACAGTCTCTAGCTCAGCTTCTCAGAACCTCCCTTCAAAACCATCATTGTAGCCTGAGAAGGTAGCTTCCCCTGGGCGCTGCAGCTGCATCATCCCCAGCGACAGCCCTGTTTAAATCCTGTACGTAGTCTCCCTACACTTTCTTAACATTTACATAAAATGTTAAGACCCTGGTGCATCTGTTCCTTCTGGTCCAGGCTATTCTCCCTTTCTCCTTGTGCAGTAATTCAGCCACAGGATGTTCTCCCCATATATCACACATAGGCAGACACATGCATTCACAAACAAACACTATATATTTATATATGCATATATACACACAAAACAGTGATACATTCACATATAGATACATATACACATGTGAGAACTATACATTCATATAAATACACAAGCAGACATACACAGATATATGCATACAATAAGTATTCATTTATAACCAGACACACACAAACATGGACATATAACACAATTGTACACAAACACACATATAGACACATACAGATAGTCCACACATGCAGAGATACACACATACAGATTTATACACATCACATAACATACAGCACACATGCACATGTGCAGGTCACCTGTGTTTTCGACAGTGCTACCATCCTGGTGACCTAGGGGTACCTTCTGGCTCTCCCAACATAGTATGGGGGAGAATACTCATTTCAGCCTCCCCTTTAAATTGTGCCTTAGATCTCTAACATGTAGCTTGCCATTTCTCCAGGTCCTACCTAGCAGGTTCCTGTTCATCATATCCTGGCCCAAGTTCCTCTGCAAGGCTCATAGGAAACCAGGCCTGTACTATCTGGGGTGGGGAATACCATAAGGAAACACTTCTTTAGTGTTCTTTCATGTATTCATTAAGGGAAAACACATGATAGCTTTGCTTTAAATATATACATGCATGTGTGTATGTATGCATACATACATATATATAGAGATGAAAACACACATATATATGCAATACATATACACAATACATATATCCCTTCAAACTGTGGATTAAGGCAGGTGTGGTGGTATACACCTACACTCCAGAGGCTGAGGCAAAAAGGCCTCAACAAATTTAAGGTTAGCATAGGTTTCAGAGTAAAATCTTATATCAAAGAAAAAATCATCAATAATTTATTGAAAGCAAAATGTGAAATAAACTAATCATGAATGTTGCCCTATAGTTAATCTGGTTATTTCTATCTTATAGCAAATTAGATATATGTCTTGAAATTCCCTCTGCATAGCTTGCTTTTGTTGGTGAATTCCATCTTGAAGATCTGCCCAGGCAGATCATGTATAAACAGGTAATCCAACAAATTCGAGGCAAACGCTAATCCAGGACCGCCTACCCACAGCAGGGACCTCCATTCCCTGGGAGGAATCATACCAGACAGCGATGTAGTCATTCACGGCTTCGGTCTGCAGCAAGGTGAAGTTGATGTACACTCCGTGCCCTGCAGGGACAGTGATCAGCCATAGGCAGTCCTTCAGAATCGGGTACTCATCCGGAAACCCAGGGGAATAAATGGTACCATTCTGTGATGTCACATTATACCCACAGGGAGCTGAAAAGGGAGACATTGACAAGAAACTAAGATGGTTGATTCTCACTAGCAGGCAATGATTCTGGTGTCTAAAGCCCAAATTACCCTTTGTAAGAAATAACTGAAAGATTTCCCTTACTTCTTTGTCAAGCTTATTTCTCTAAAATTTGGAAACTTCAGGACAGTTATACTTGCAAGTTATCTCTGTCTCACTTAATATATTCTCCAAGTCTTCAACATCCCCGAGGATAGTCATCCCCACACGATTAAAGAAATCCTGCCAGTCACTGCCTGTGGCTGAGCTGATAATCCATTGGGCTGTCCAGTACAATGGCTTATGTGGAAATCAGACGTAAATAGGGAGCTAAGTGGTTTTGTTTTCGTTACTTTGCTCAAGCCTATTTAAGGCCCCTTTTAAAAGAGTGTCAGTTAAGCCTATTTGCCTCAAAACAAAGACATTATCAATTCTTTGCAGATCTGTACTGGAGAAAGCAAGATAAACTTTCTTAAGTACACTTTATAAAAACATGGTCAAATCGAATAGTGTTTGGTTCTGTGGAGATGCACCCCCTGATCTATTTTAACTGTCCTTAAAGCTGATGGCTGTTGTTGCTTTGGCAATTATTTCACTTCTGGAAAAGTGAGGTGACTGCATAACACAAGAGTCTGAAATGCGCGTGCTTGCTCTCTGTGGCCTTGATCAAGACTATGACTAAAAGCAACTTGGAGAGGAAGGGTTTTGTGTGAGCATCCAGTTTACAGTGCACCATGATGAAGAGCCAGGGCAGGAACTCAAGGCAGGAACTGAAGCTGACTACGGAGGGATGCTGTTTATGGGATTGCTTCCCAAGGCTTCCTCAAATTAGTGTCTATATAGAATTCAGGATACCTTTTGAGGAACAACACCACCCACAGTGAACTAGGCCCTCCCACATCAAGCACTGATTAAGACACTACTCCTGTAGACTTGTCTAAAGACCAATCTGATGTGGGCATTTTGTCCATTAAGATTCTGTCTTCCCCAGATATGTCTAGGTTTGTGCTAAGTTGACCAAAGCCAATCATTCAAATGATTACAGCAGTGACAAGCACACACCAACTTTGAAGTCACACGGAAGCCAAGAAATTTGGTCACCATTAAGAATTTTCCATATTTTCCATGATTATTAAACTTTTGTCACAAAAACGTACGAGAGAGAGAGAGAAAGAGAGAGAGAGAGAGAGAGAGAGGTTTATCTCAAGATGATGGCAGACTCAAAGTCCTGAGACACCATGTACCATGTTGGTTTCAATTAAAGATTAAAGAGACTGAAGCAGTTCAAGCCATGGATAAACCAACTGGAGAAGAGAGAGAGCCATGCAGAGTTTTCTAGAGAGACAATGGTGGAATGATCCAGTGGGTTTCGGAGTCAGACAAGCCATAATTTCAAACACAGCAGAGCAAATGTCCTTCATAGGCACATTTTGACTACCAGTCAGTGAGGGCGAGAGCCAGCTGAGACCTGGAATTTATAAATGGCCTCACACCACATAGCCCTCAGCATCCACTTACTGTCCCTGAGGATGGGGGTCCCTCCCCCTCCAGACGTTGGTACTGAGCTCTGTTCTACATGGATGGACTGTGCTGTTATCCTGTCCAGATATCTAAGCAGACTTGGCTTTTCCTTGCCACTGCCTCCTTAGAGTCTTCTCAGTGGATCTTGTTGGCTCATCTATGATGTGGACCCAGGAGCTCCCCTATCATTCTGTTAGATATGGAAGGTAGAAGCTGCACCCCTCCATGTCCCTGACAATCTCCCTCCACTAGCCTCTGCTGTGCTGAGAGATCTCTCTTCTCAGGGGAAAATAAGGACAACATCAATAGATAAACAGCGCCGCACATACTGCAGGGACTGGCTATACCAGCTTACTTACACGTCTGTGGCTGTTACTTCAAGTTTACATATGACCCAATTTCCTTTGTATACTTTTGCTTTCTTATTTGATCCTGATAATATACTATGACCCCTCAATATGTAGGGTCATTTCCCACTGTATGCATAGGTGGTACACAGATATATGCAGGCACAGCACTAAGATGTAATTAGTAAGATGTAATTATTATAAAATAATTTTTAAGATACTGGCAAATTAAACTACATTTGCAACTACAAATGTACCTTTAGTATTAAGTTACATGTAATTGAATAAATTGTAGTTTTAAAGCATATATTGACAACTGTAACCATTTTAAAACTGATTTCTATGCAATTATTCTATAGACAACAAACAGATAAACAAACAACCCCCCACAGCAATCATACTTTAAGCTGGAGTGGTGTGAGTGCCTAAAATCCCAGTATTGAAGAGGCAGAGGCAGGAGAAGACATGGAGTTTGAGGGCAACCTGAATTACATTGGGAAAGAAAGAAAGGAAGAAAGAAAGAAAGAAAGAAAGAAAGAAAGAAAGAAGGAAAGAAGGAAGGAAAGAAAGAAAGAAAGAAGGAAGGAAGGAAGGAAGGAAGGAAGGAAAGAAAGAAAGAAAGAAAGAAAGAAAGAAAGAAAGAAAGAAAGAAAGGAAGGAAGGGAGGCAGGCGAGGACACAAGAGAGGAAGAGAGGCAGGGAAGAAAACAAGCAAGACGGCTTAACAGGTGAAGGCACTAAAGCAATCCCGACACCCTGGGTTCAATCCCCCAGGCAGGTAAAGCTGGATTGAGAGAACCAACTCCACAAGGTTGTCCTCAGACAACTTCCATAGCACGTGTCCACACGTGTAGAAAGACCCACAAACAGTAATGAGACATGGGACAGAAATGCCTTCAGTTTCTTATTAAGACATATTTTTCATGAAATTTGCTTTAAGTAGGTTATGTTTTAGATCACAGTTTATACTCAGATAAACTAAAAACACACTAATTTTATTTGGCAGATTCTTATACAACTTAACCTATAAATACTTTCAGCATATTAATATGAATTGATTTAATATATTGGTGAATGCGGCTGTATTAACATCTAGCATTATTCAGTAGGACTCTCTGAACTGGAGAGTTTTTTAATGCAGATACACAGGAATTGCTCCAAGTCCCTGTATTTTTCTTGAAGTTTTCTGAGCCCCACAGAATTGGACCTCTGAGGACAGAGCTCAAAGTGCCTGCCCTGCCCTGCACAAAGAGAATGTTCCTGCCCCGCCCAGAGGTGGAGCCTGGCTGAAGGGAATGGATTCTGAGGATTACCAAGGGCATGCTGGGAGAGGGGTGGCTTGCAGGATGCTCTGTTTTCTGTGCAGGGCAACCCCGCAGCCTTGCAGAGAGACTGAATGACAGTATGACAGTCTGCGAGCCTTAAGAAACAAGGACTCGGGGCTGGAGAGATGGCTCAGAGGTTAAGAGCACTGGCTGCTCTGCCAGAGGTCCTGAGTTCAATTCCCAGCAACCACATGGTGGCTCACAACTATCTGTAATGAGATCTGGTGCCCTCTTCTGGCCTGCAGGTATACATGCAGGCAAAACACTGTACTTAATAAATATTTAAGAAAAAAAAGAAACAAGGACTCTAGTTTTATTTTGAACATATCACAGGGAAAGTGGCTTTTGCGTTAAAACTGTATGCTAATTATTACAAATTTAATCCAACACAGAGAGGATATGAAACCTATATTGAAAGCTTCTTAGAAAGCCCTTTGCATTATGATATAATTTTGTATGATGGGTATGTTTCAGTATATTTTAAAATTTATGACATTATTGCTAGGAATTAGTATATAATGCTGCACTTGATCTTAGCCAGAAGGTGGAGATGTGCGGAACATCCTTGTTCAGTGAAGGTTTGGCCAGAGAGCTAGGCCTCTTTTTGGGAGACAGCTCAAGCGCATGTAGTGGTCTCTCTGAATGAGTTGTGCATAGCCAGCCTGGTTCAGAAGGACAAGCCAAGGGACGTAGGGCAATAAAGCTGTGAGGTGTCCAAGTAGACATTTGCCAGGCATGACTCTGCCATAGCAACATCAGGACGGCTTGGCACTGGAATCGGATGATTTTCCCGAAGTAGGCAGGCAGTCAATATGTTATCTTGCATTAACTGCGGGGAGTCACACAAGATAATTTCAACATCTTTTTCCTGTCATAGACTACACTGATAAACTCAGACTCCTCAGCATTCTTGGAAGAGTCTTATGTGGTGGTCTCTATACCCCCAGTGTCAGGAGAGACAGAGAGATTCCTAAAGCTCACTGACCAGCCAGCCAGTCTAGTTTATCAACGAGCTCTGGGCCCAGAGAGAGACCTTGTCTCAAAATCAAGGTTAGAAAAATTAAAGTTGAGAGTGGCAAAGACAACCAACTCTTTCCTCTAACCTCCATGTGTATTTCCTCACATGCACATGCACACATATGCATAAAACACTCAGATGTACACAGATCCACAAGAGTAAAATAGAGAGAGAATGCCACAGAAGATGGCATCACATTTAAATTACAGCAAACAACACACACTGCTGATTCTACTCTGCGGTGTTCCCCACATTAGAGAACCAAGCTTAAAAATAATAAAATAAAATACAGAATATTTAATTTCCCTTTAATATTAATGCAAAAATCAATGAATTGATCTCCTACATATGAACTAAAAGCATTCAAGTTAAAACCAGAAATCAGAGAAGATTTAAATCCTCATAATTCCAAAGAAATTGACAGCTGTTAATCTGAGGGGATGCTATTGCTGGTTCATCCTTTGGCTTATTTAGGTGAAGATGGGGTTGAATATATATGGCCTTCTTATGCTGAGCTTCTGCTGCATCCTCACCCCAAAGTAAGAGTTTTCAAATGAAAAGTAGACATAAATATTATTTAACACATCTTAGTGAGAAGCAAAAAATCCAGACACATTAAAAAATACTATTTTATACACAATTGAGTAAGTGTTTGAATTTTTAAATACAGCTAAGAGTTCGTAAGATTATCAGAATGACAAATATAGGTGAGATAGGTTTTAAAAGCACACCACATAACTCCCCCCCCCCCACTGCTTCAGTAAAAATTCACAGCCAGGTACCTTCCCTTCCTCAGGAGATAGTGGTGCTTATTTCAAAGGTCCACAGAGTTGGAGCTTTCATTATTATTCATTCAGAGTGGCTGCATATGTAATGCAGGGTCCAGGCTTGGCAGTGAGCTCTCTGTTGCAGACACCGCCTCATAGATGCCAGGCCTCATCAGTTTGTTTCCGCCTGACATGGCAGAAATGCCTAAGTCATTCGAAAAGTCAGGAAGCCACGGTAAAGCGAGGCAGTGTAATTTCTGCTCTGAGGCAACACTGTATGTATGTGTGCACCTGGACCACACTCGCTGGCTGCTGGAGGTACTCTGAAGACAGGGTTGTTCTGCTCCCATTGGCTCTCAGACTACTGGAATAATGTGGGGGCAAGAAACTGACGCTTCCCAGGCATCTCAGGCTGGGAGGGGGAAAGTCCGAAGCCCAGCAATAGCTAGCGCCTCACAGTTCTGATGGAACTGAGACAATGGTGGGCCAGTGGGGGTCAGGACCACACCGTGGCAAGGGCTCCTAATTGTCGATACCTCTTCCCTTCTGATTAAAACTCAGTCTCCTGTCAGGACCTCAAGGACGGACTTGGATGTTGGAGGCTGCTCTTCCTTTATTTCTCATCCCCATGTGACTACAGTAAAGATAAAATTTTTACCATTACTTGTTTCTTTAGTTGATCTATTGAGAAGGGGCAGCTAAACCTAGCTCCTTAGAACTCCCAGGGCCCAGGCACTGACTCTAGCAACTCCAGCAACAACCCACCCAGTTGGACTTTAGTTTTCTGGAAAAATTCCTTCTGTGTGCTTTGGTTAATACTGTGTCCTCCATCTAGAGTGTTCTGTTTCTGAGCAGAAAATACTGTGAACCATTCAAGGTCCCCGAGGATAATGAACTGTTTTCTGCAATACAGATGCGAAGCGACTATAAAAGTCGAACAAACAATAGTGTGGACGGCTAATCTTCACTGTCAACTAGATGAGATTTAATGTCACCATGGAGACAGCCCTCTGGGCACACCTGGGAGGGGTTTTCTAGATGAGGTGAATAGGTAAAGATCTACCCCAAATGTTGGCACAACCATCCTGTGGGCTGGAATCCTGGACTAAATGAGGAGGAGGAAGCCAACTGAATGCCAGCATCCCTCTCTCTGTGCCCGTCTAGATGCTTTGTGAGCAGCTGCCCCTTCTTCCTGCCCCCATGACTTCCTCAGCGTGATGGAGCCACAATAAACCCTTCCTTCCTTAGGTTGCTCCTGTCAGGAAATCCGTCATAGCAACAAGACAAGTAACTAATAAGAAAGACTTCCCAGGATTAAAGCCTTTGTCATCCCTGTCCCCTGTAGACACTGGAAAGGTTAAGGAGCCCCATTGCCTCCCATTTTCTTTGTCAGGTCTGTGATGATTGGCAGGTTCCTGTGATCTGAAGTTGAGTTTTCAGTGTTTGCATCCAACACTTTGTTATCTTTACAGCTTCCTTAAGCAGAAAGACTGTACATTCTCGAAACTTCCTACTATGTATTTATGTATGTATTTATACTAAGTGTTTCTTAGTCTATTATTGGAAGTGTCCATGAGAAAGGAAATGGTCTGCGGACTGAGCTCATGCATATTCACAGAAGAGCTCCTGTACTGTGTTCCCTACAAGAAGCTCAGCTGTCCCCAAGGGAAATGGTGAGCCTACCGTCACATCGCGGGAAAGGGTAGTTCCAGTTTCTGTCAGTGCCATGCTGGCAGGTGAGCACAGGGTGGCCCAGCAAGATGTAGCCCGGGTAGCACTCGAAGGAGATGGACTGACCCACGCTGTAATCTGAGTTGATCATGAATCCATTCTGGAACGCAGGTGGGTCCGGGCAGTTCTGTAACTCGTAAGCTGAAATGACAAACAGGTGACATCAAGTTCCCAGCTCCTGTCGGGCACCAAAGAGGAGGAAGCCAAGGGCAGCTGGATCCCGAGGATATAAATATCTAAAAACTGTGTTTCTTCCAAGTTTCAGGTACCATCCTGAGTGAGTCAAGAGATAATTAGTAGGTAGAGACTTATAACTACATGCACTTAGTAAGCACCTAGTGTATGCATCCATAGAATCACAGCGCGCGCGCGCGCGCACACACACACACACACACACACACACACACACACACACACACACACAAAGAAATCTGACAGAATTTGCTACCTTGGCAAGAAGTGGCAGGCATAAACTAAGTTAGAAAGCCAGAGAAGCAATGATAAAAAGGCCAGTCCGGAATACTGAGTGAACAAGGATCTGGTGCTTCTCTTTGAATATAAAGGAGACACACCAACCTTCTCTGTGTTACCAGATGCTCACTATGCTCTCTTCTGTTTAACATCATCATTTGGTACAAATAATATAGAAAATCCCCCTTCATTTTATTTTATGTTTCTAGAAATATAGGACTGTAGAATCACGGAGCTAGCAATTACTCTTTGCACAACTGCTCTAATAACTATTTGTTGTGCTTTACCATTGAAATAATTATGTTCTACCCGGTGTGGTGGCTTATGTCGTTAGTAGAGCCATGGAGAAGAGAGGTGATTGGTGCTTCGCGAGCTTGAGTCCAGTCAGGACTCCACAGTGAGATCCTCTCGTAGACAGCTAAATATTTTCAGTAAAGATTCTAGCGAGGGTGACAGCGTGTGTTGCTCCCATGCTGTTGTTGCAAGTTCACCCACGAATCAGTAATTTGAGCTAGTCCGTCCACGCATCAGGTGTAACTCTAACTACTGGAATCTCAGAGCCCCCCCCACCCCCCAATACAGACAGCTCCTACCCATGCTGTTGTCTTTCCATCTCTGGAGCCACCAATGCATATAAGAATATCCTGACTCCCTTTTCAAAGCCACATGGATATACTGCAGAAGTAGCTGTTGAAAGGGGTGCCTGGTGCCCCTGTGATAAAGCTCACAGGCTCCTGTCTTGAACGCAGGTGGAATATTTGGGAGGTGGGGCCTCGCTAGAAGACTGGCCACTGGTGTATGACTGTGATGACTGTAGCCACCTAGGTTCTTCTTCACACACTGCTTCTTATCCACCACGATGTACAGAACTATCCAGCCTTCCCTACCCATTCTCACCAACATAATGTTCTGTCCAAGCACACACAGGGCCCCGGCAACAGGGACTGAATTCTTCAAAACTGTGAGCCAGATCAACCCTGTCTCCTGCGATCCTTACTTCTGAAAATCCAGCACAGTGATGGAAAGGTGATTACCATAGAGGCCAGGTGAGATCCTCAGACATCGCTGGAATGGGTAAGATACTAGATATCTTCCCACAGACAATAGGACACTGAAGATCGTGGAAAAGACACGAGGGGCTCACAGACATGTGAGGTGGAAACTCAATGTGCATGTAAACCAGCTTCTATTCCATCACTGGAGGTAAGGGTGTAGCTTGACATCCATTAATAAATACTGAAAAGCACTCTGGGTCATGACGCCTACCTGGTGCAGCAAATACAAAGACCTTCTGTCTTTGTGTAAACTAGCCTACCGCAAGGAAACGTATCAAATGAAGCCACAGTGTTAGAGTGGGAGGCAGATACAAGCTTAGACCTAAGGGGCGGTCTGAGTACCTCCTGGGTTCTGCTCCATGCTCAGGGTCTTGGCATTTCTCTGGTGGTCCTGTGGGAAGACGCCCAGTGGGTACACCCAACGGAGACTGTATTCTGAAGGAGCTGTACGCTTTTTGTGTCCAAGAACATTTGCCAAACAGCAAGCATTACAAATGTCATTGCTATCAATAGTTTGTATTTATTTGGGGAAGTACTACCATGGTAGACTTTCTCTTTGGGACAGCAGTGTGCAGTAGTCATGGGTCATTGGCTTTCTCATTTAAGGCAACATAACTGGCCTTGGCTCCTCAGGAGAGCGGTCTGCATTGTGCCACGGGAAGACTGTGTTCGGTACTTACTCTAGCAGCACTATTTGCGGTAATCTCTGTCCTGAGGACAATTTCAAAGGTATGTCAATTTCAGCATCATTTCCATTAAGGTCATCCATAGACACATAATAGCTGACATATGAGATGATCTCATAAATGTTGAACACACACGGCGTTCACAAGTCAGAGCGTGTCTAGTTTATGATGGAGTGGAAACCACAGTTTCATTTCTTAAATCGGCTCTTTTCCTGGCCCAGTAAAATCCTCTCCTGTGACTGCAGGCAGTGACGGGGAGCCTGGCATTCCAACCAGCTCTGTGGTTGCTAGGAGAAGCCGCCCACGTGCTACACGTGACAGTTGTGATGCTAATCTCGAAGGCTTCATGGACCTGTGCGTTAGATACATCCTTAGCTTACAAATACTGTCAACTTGTCATCGTTTCCAATATGAAACCCAGCTGATGGCCTATCAGGAGAAGTTGTGGAAACTTCAGGAAGAGCTAAATGACTGGAGAGAGTCGGCATTTTGGGGGGGACTTTCAAGTGTTACACCAGCTCCCCAGCCTGCTTCTCTATCTGCTTCCTGCCTTTTTTTTTTTCAAATTTATTTTTACTTACGTGTATTTGTGGGACGAGTGTGTAACATGTTTGTGGGTGTCCATGGAGGCTAGAGATTTTGAATCCCCTGGAGCTATAGTTAGGATAGGTGGCTCAGCTTCCTGAAATGGGTGCTACAAATTGAACTCGGGTATTTTGGAAGAAACATACATGCTCTCACCACTGCCTAGCCATCTCTCCAGGTTCTTCTGACACGCATTCCAGTTCTGATGTCCTGCCCAAGTGCATGGGACCAAATGACATGGACTGAACCTCTGCTTCTCTGAACTCTCAGTACCAAGAGAACATATTTCAATGTGTCCTCTCTCTCATCTTCAGCCTCAGATGCTGCACAGATAGCAACAGGACTCCATCATCTGACCTGACTGTGGGTGGCAATTTAAAAACACTAAAGCTGAGTGTTTAAAGCCACCCTCCCGAGGCTTGGGTAATTATTAAATATGCAATTATGCCGTGTCTCTAAGGAAGATGCAACTGACAGTGGGAAATCAAGAACTAACTAGAAGACATTCTAGAACCACAAAATCCCCAATAGAACCCTTGGCCTCGTGTCCCACAGGGCCACGAGCTGAGAAAAGGCTCCATGCAGACATCGTTCCCAGAGGAAGGTAGGCAACAAGTGGTCTAGACAAGTTCAGTTTCAGGAGCCAATGTCCTGCTCTGCTCAGGGAAGCAGATATGAAGAAAGCAAGCCCTGAACTGAAAGACACACATTGCGTGCTTTCTCACTTAGGCAGAACCTAGATTTAAATATAAATATTATAGCAGAAAAACCTCCTGGCCAAGAGACTAGACCCTCTGGCCTGGTGGAGATCTAACATTCCAGTTGAGTGGGTTAATTCCTCTGGCTAAGGGCCACCCCTGGGGGATGAAGCTACCTTGGGCCATGCTAAAGAGATGGCAGAATAAAAAGTCCTTCAACAGTGCTGGACTTTTCTTTCAGCCCCAGCCGGGGTGTAGAAGCTCAGGGCCCACAGGCACATAGAGCTTTAAGTCTGCATGCTTCCCTGAGTTATTGAGAAAAACGCAATTTTCCTTCTTTCCTTTCCCTCTTCTCCAGGCGTGTTTTCCTTCACACTTTTGCCCAACATTTTGGGGCTCCTTACTCTACTGTATAGCTTCCTCTCTTCCACGGGGCTGTTGTTCACCAAGAGTGTGACCTCTACACTGACTTAAAAGGTATAACCCCATCCCCACCCACTCCCTCCACTGCCTCTGCCAGATAGTGGGTGACATTTACAGCTTGCTCGCCCTGAGATTTTTTTTTTCTTTTAAACTCTGATAAAATGGAACTAAGGCTTCTGTTTGTTCCCATTGTAAACTCTTTTACTAATGAAATGAGAAACCCCAGAAGGAGAGCCTGATCCACAAGTGCCCCAATATCCCTACTGGGTACCCTCAATCCCTTACTTGACTGCATCCCTCCGGAGACAGCTCTGCAAATCACACACCACAGGCTACCTCTGCCTCTCAAGGGCCTTCCCACCCTGAAGACTGTGGATGTAGCCTTTTCCTGAGAACCGGCGTTCTGTATCCCACTGGGGCTGCCTGCCATTCACCCTGACACCTTGCTTGAGCCTCAAATGATGCTGTAGGTGCATGTTCTCCAAAAAAAAAAAAAAAAAAAAAAAAAAGGAAAATTGGAAAATTCTATGCTGTGCTCAAGTATGGACAGAGATCCTTTTTCAATACACTTTTCTTTTTCTTTTTAAAATGAAATCACCTGCCCTAACTCTACTTTACTTTGGTTGCAATGAAAACGATGGAAAAAAAAATTGCACCCTGCATTGTAGTTTATAAGACTGCTGGTTACACACCCAAGGGAAAAAGCAAAATGAAAGCTGATTGCCCATTCTCAGGAAACTACCTGCAAGCTAACCTTGACTTCATTGGGAGAGTCATTCAGGGTTTAGTGGTGCCTTGGAGGCTCGGCACACAAGTACCACTCACAGTGGAACAAAATAAACAAAGCCATGGTTAACAGATATCCCTAGTGAACACACACACTCTCACACATACACGCACGCACACACGCATGCATGCACATTGCTGTAAAGCCTGCTGGATAATTTAAGAACTCTAATTGGGTTTTCTGTAGGGATGGCTAAAGCTGGGCTGAAGGCAGCAGCCATTTCTACCCACATAATCAGCCTCTGTGACAGGCTTGAATTGGGGAATTAAAGTGGCCTTTCAGCTTGAAACTCACGATTCCCTGCTAACAGCCGCCGGCTATTATAATAGTTGTAAAAAGAGGTTTTTCTCTTCCTAATAGCAGCTAAGCTACAGATGGTGGCCCACACAATTTCTCAGTCAAGCACACACGTAAGTGTGCAAGTTATCCAAGTTGGCTGTTCTTGAAGTCTGGATGGCTTACACCCTCCCTCTGTTCCCATCGTGGATCTCAGGACTCCTTGCTGTGTCAACTACCCCACTGGTTATGTGACCTCTAGAATCAATGTCTACTGACGAAATCAATCAAATTACTACACGGTTACAGCCCAGTCCAGGCCTTGGACTGCCTGAGACCTCGGCTGGGGCATCTTTTACCAAACTGTTCTCACAGCCTGGACCATGATGGTGTCTCATGTTTTGATTCAGCAAAGGAAAAGTGAACCACTTTCACGCCATAATTACGTGGACAGAAAGGATCCTTACTCTAGAAGCGACAAAAAGGAGATAAAGGAAGGTGGAAGACTTGGTCCCTTTTACTTCAGAAAAGCCACAAGGAGGAAAGTGGTAGGCCTTGAACACTGGGTCCTCCTCTCTAAGAGTCTTCTCTAGAGCGAAGGGAATTTCTACTTAGTGGGAACTTCTTCCAGCAGGATAAAAGATGCTCCATAGAAGGAAGGACCCAACCACTGGTTGCCCATGGTTGGAAGCATTTTTATTCAAAGCCAATCCAGTCAAGAGCTTCCCACTGAGAGCAGGACTCACCAGGCATTTAGGGGAAAGGGAATAATGTAAGTCCCTGTTCAGGTTTTCCCAGGGAACTCCAAGGTGTTCACAACAACTCAGTGGGTGGAAAAGGACTGAATTTCAGAAATACATCAATTTCACTTGTAAACAGGGGTTGAGCCATAGGGACAATCGGTGTGTTGGTATATCCGAACTAACTTTTCAATCCACATTTTACAGAGAGGCTGTTTAATTGGTTGCTAAAAATATACCCTTCATACACAAAGTTAATGCGCACAGAAAACTCAAAGTTTTCTCATTGCAATCATAGACAAGCAAATTTTCTATATCTCATGGTCTTTAAAAATATGCTTATTTAACATATATAAAACAAAAAAAAGAAGGAAAATGTCATTGGAAGTATTTTTACTTCTGATGGTCAAATTACACAAAGACATCTATAAGATTTTCATAATTATGCAGTTATTATTACAAGGAGGCATTGTAATGTAGGGAAGAGAGAGAGAGACAGAGAGAGACAGAGACACAGAGAGAGGCTCCATACCTCTGAAAGCCATCTCAACAGGAAAAGGGAGTTAATCAACAAGCCAACATTTCACAAGTATTTTCACAAGCCAAGACCAGTGCTCATCAACACCACGAAGACAAGGTTTTGCAGCACCGAGGCTCATCCTCTGTGTGAAGCTGAACGACAGACACTACCCACATCCAGCTCCAGCCTCAGTGCTTTACAAGTTCTTCCTGTGACAGCCACTGGAAGCAGCAGTGACTGCTCCCATGCTGTTCCACTTTTGGGTTGTTACCTACGCCAATGGTAAACAGCCACATTCTCTCCTCCTTCCCACCGCTTCACTGAGAGACGGGACACAAACATCTCGTGTGACTCAGCAAAGGCTTTTTTCTCAGCCATTTAGCTTCAAGACAGCTCTAAGCAGCAGGAGCATTTTTTGACCTTTAAGCAGTCAAGAATCTATGACAGAGCTGAGGAATAAGATACTCAGAGCAGACGCTGCTGTGAATGACAAGGCCTGTCCTTATGATATACGCATCTTCTTATGAGTTATTGATTGCACCCAATGCTTATAAATCTTGTGTAGAAACTAGGGATGCCTCTGTGTCTAACAAATCAATGTCAGTGTCTGTTTGCCAGTTTCTACACAATGACAAACACTGGTAAACCATCGCATCAACATCCCTGTTAAATATGACAGTCTATTAGAAACGAGGCGTCTCAAGTTCATGTTGTCATTCTTCATTGTACCGCTCATTTTCCTGCCTTCTCGTTATAAAAAATGAATTATAATAAATTATGCTTTTTAGTGACATCTTCAATGTGAATACTTAAAAGCCAAGTGTCAAGTGGATAAAATGTTTGCTCAGCCAACTAGGTGCCTGAATGGTGGTTCTTCAAGAGTGTTCGCAGGTCCAGATTCCAGAAGGCCACGCAGGTGATACCACTGAGTACAGGTTCGGGAGTCAGAGCCTGCCTACTGGCCTGCCTCTGCTAAAAAGTGGAGAGCTGTCACTGAACCCCAGTATCTTATCCAGGGAAATATTTCCAAATTTTAATATGCAAGAAGGGAAAGCCGACTCATGGGTACCTCTTGAACTGCTGACATCCAGCTGTAGACATTGACACTGGCAATGACTAAATCATAAACTATAACAATATGTGACCCCTTGTCTAGGTGGTTCCTGCATAGGCTTCACCTGGGGTTAACTTGGTTACAAGTCCTGAAGCTTGGATTAAGATGCTTATTAGAGACCTGGAAGTGACCAAAAATAATCAAGCAAACAGTAAGATTCTATGAGATGAAGTAGTTTGGAAAGCAATACTAGGTTTGGACTCTGTATTTGAGGTCTCACAGTTTCAAGGATACACAATCAAAGGACTCAAGAAGAGAGATACCTCAAAAGTGCTGCATCCGCTGGAGTTGGCCAATGGTTTGAGACACATCCTTGTAGGCTCAGATATTAAAATCATGCTTAGTGATGCTAGCTTAAAAGGCTCCATACTGATGCTGCCCAAACTAAAGGGCCCGTCGGCTCAGGAAGGGAGCTGTTCATCTGCAGTACTGTGACCCTGTCCTTTAGGACGGACAGCTGCTGTGTTTTCAGAGGGCGTCTTTCCAGCAGCGCAGAGCTGCAGAGGAGGTCAGCCTTTAATCTGCACCTTATGGAAGAACTTCAAATGTGAGGGTATGTTCTCCTCAATGATTCTCTTCTGATGGACGGTCCCACATCTCTTTTGTTTTGTAATTTGCGGGAGGAAACTCATGGCAAAAAGTTACGTTCTGTGTAAATTCTGATGATCAAATCACTTTTTTAGAATCCAGTAAATAAGGAGCAATCATAAGATCTGTTTTTAAAAAGGGACTAGACCCTTTCTGAAGATAAAGGAGGAGTGGTTGAGGAAGGGGGTTGATGGGAAAGGGGACAGGACACGAGGAGAGGAGGGAGGAGAAACTCGTTGGTATGTAAAATAAATTATATATACAGGACTGGGCATGGTGGCACACAACTTTAATCCCATCACTTAGAAGTCATAGGCAGGTAAATCTCTCCAAGTTCAAAGCCAGCTTGGTCTATATACTGAGTCCCTGCCTCAAAGTGGGGGAGTCACTGACATGACAAAATTGTTCATTATGTAAAGTCACTCGATGCTGATGCGGCTTGTAACCTGAACTCTAGATCTGAAACATACACAGGGGAACGAGCAAAACAGCTCCTGCAGCCGTCCTTATCCTCCATGTATGTATGCTAGCTATGGGCCTCCCTTGCAATAAATTTAAAAAGTGCATTTTAAAGGCCGCTGGTCCCCTAGAACTGAAATTTCAGATAGTCTTGAGCTGCAAAGAGGGCACTTGGAACTGAAACTTGGTTCTTTGCAAGAGCAGTCAGTGCTCTTAACCACGGACTCACTCCCCCAATTCCTGCCTGAGATTCCAGAAGTGTTTAAGTCAAAGTCTTTGGCTCTGCTCTGGGGAGAGGTCAAGGATGCTAGAAAGGAGGTCTGGGTTTGCGTCTTCTACATGATCACTCTTACCAGGGGGCGACCTGCCAGAGTAGGCAGAGAAATGCAGTCTAGACACTAATGGCTTTTGGTGAACCGCATTAGAACTGGACTCTGGCTCTGGGTGGAGGTACTACATTCTGATCCGCTCCCCGGATTAAAACATTACTTTCCGCTGTTTTCCCCCATAGCCATGAAGCCAAACTAAGAGTTAATCAAGCTGGGTCTCTCAGTCATGGGTAAAGAGACCTCCCTTCAGGACGGCTGGTTCATGTAAAGCCAGGCCAACAAGATGGGAGGAATAATTATCCCTTTAATGAGAAAATGAACCAATTCTTCCCGGTAACCCCTTTTTCAGCGATGTTGCTGATGGACCCACTTGTATCTTTTATGCAAAGCTTGCCTGCTTTCCTGAGTTACTTAAAATATGGACTGTTTCTTTTTAAATTTTCTTCTCTTTCCAAAGCCTAGGTCTGCTTGCACAGGTACTCACTCTTCTCTGGGGCTCCTCCCATTCCACCACGTGGCTGATTTTAAGGAACACAGCTTTCCCTCTCTTCTCCTGCTTCCTGGCAGCTGACAATACTTAAAGTTTACCTACTCTGCTGTTCCTCTTTTAAAGCCCAAGGAAATTATCACTGAGCTTCCGTTAGATCCCCTTTTCTAATTATCAATGAGAAGAAGAATCCAAACAGGGAATCCCAACTTCCCCTGTAAACTGCTACTTTTAAAACC
The DNA here is from genome assembly GCF_014885135.2 of Alexandromys fortis. NCBI lineage: Eukaryota > Metazoa > Chordata > Mammalia > Rodentia > Cricetidae > Alexandromys > Alexandromys fortis. Next base: position 25,835,752 of record NW_026067909.1, on the reverse strand, counting down.
AAAGTCCAGAAAGAAACCCACTATGAAACCAAACATTGCCAAGGCGGGTCACACAGCATCCCTGCACTGGCGCGGGTTGGAGAGACAGAGCAGTTTGCACTATTTGCAATGGGTAGGAACTGAAGTAGATTTCCTTTAACAAGCAGTAAGGAACACAGGACCCAACATAAAGAAGAGACCTCCATAGTGCCTGAACCTCCTAAAGAGCTTAGAAAGCAGAATGCATGTCCTTTAGCACTGGGGAGGGAACACTAACCTAATAAAATTTTTATGTGCTTTATTAACTGGGGACCAGCATCAGCTGGATACCAGGCTATCCTGGAACATGGAGCCGAGACTCAGTGGCCACCACTCTTCTGTACTGTTCTTTCTGGTAGATTGTTTATTAGACATATACACAGGCAATTGATTCTGAACTTTGAGAAGACCCAGGATATCTGTTGGTTTAGCCTAGTTATCACTCAGTAATAAAAACCACCCTAAATCTAAGAGACTTAAAGTAAGATACTTCTCCTGAAGTTGCTCAGGGACACAGTCTTATCCAACAGCCATGGCAACAAAGACTAGACCCTTGAAATTTCCATCCCAAATGATTTTAGTCTATCAGCAAAGCTAGTCATGCCTTCACACTTGGTCACCAGGACTGTCAGGATCCCATAAATCAGAGACCCACATGCTCTGGGAATCAATTTGGCTGTACAAGGCTCTAACCAATCAGGGAGATTTAGGATTAAATGCAGTACTAAGTGTAGCATTAAAAGAAGCATCTATAGAGTCATATGTTTTGTTGCTTACCTTGGTAACTGAGTTTAAATCCTTGCCGGTTCTGTGAGTGGTCACTATAGAAACGGATGAGGGTTTCATGTGTGGTGCTCAGCAGCGATGCAGGCAGGTCAGGGCCACTGAACTGGCCCATCATTGGACTGCTGGGGTAGGGGCCATTCTGGATCTCCAGGTAGTCATGGTTGGCTTCAGTTGAGAAATTCAGAAACTGGATGTGTGCACCTACGAGAGAACATGAAATCTTCAGAAAGTCCATGATAACGTATCCAAGATCATGGCTGATTAAGGGGATGATCACTTCATTTCTATAAAAAAGAAGAGGCATGGTGGGAAGAAACACTGTATCTTTGAAGACATCCCTTGGCTTAGCCTAACTCTGTGTGATCTTTGTCTCCAGAATTCATATCCACATGTCAGATTCTGTGAAGTATGAGTACTGCCAGCACCATATCCCAGAGAGGCACAGACATCATTCTTAGAATGGAACTTGAAGGACTTGTCATTGCAGCAATGATTATAACCCAAACACAGGCTGGAATCATACACGACATCATTTACATGTTAATCATGATTTTATCAAAGAAGTCAACACTAAATTAAAAGCACAAAACAAACTTTAAAACATATTCTAGGGTCTTCAAGATGAACCATTGGTTAATAGTACTTGTTTCTAAGCCTGATGACATATATTCAATTTCTGAGATCTACATGGAAGGAAAGAACCAACTCCTATAAACTGTCCTCTGACCTCCACACATATGGAATGGCATGTGAGCACACATGTGTACATAATGAATGTACTGAGTTTTTGGAGGTTCATTCTTATAACTTGGTTATTACACTATTGCATAAAAGATTTTGTAGATAAGCAGGGATTATGTTTAACATACAAAGCAAGTTACAGAGGCTCCCAAGAAACAAAGTCTGATAATGGTCAATGTGAATCTCAAGATCAAGGTCAAGTTCAAAGTACAACAGATTGGCTCAGCTCAGTATATCAGGATATTGTCCTCATTGATTTTTATGGATAAGTTATGACCAATAATGTAGAAGAAAGCCCTAATCAAGACAGTTTAGAGTCTTTTTCTGTGGTACATGGCCTTTGGATGTTTGAATGCTGGCTCTAAACTGGTTTAATGTGTTTGACTATTTAAAACAGAACCCAAAATGACATTAGTGTTTGAATAAATCCATGATTAAATTTGGCAATGGAATCTATGCTGTTGATATTAATAATACAATAACAATTACTTTCTCATCGTTTTGTTCCCATTCCCCTTATGCAGTTCTAGAGAGCAGACTCAGGGTCTCCTACATGCTAGACCAGTGTCTTTCACTGCGTTACAACCTATTCTCTCTTTATTTTGATGGTAAGGAGTGAATTTTTATTGAGTACATTATGTCCTATGTTAAAAAATTAAATCCAGTGCTTACACGAGCTATCCTAACTCAGAGTAGATAGAAGGAAAATGGCACACATACAAGGAAGGAGATAATAAAAAGTTAGGTGAGTGAACAACTACAAAGAAGAGCTCAGGAAGGAGCTGTGGGAAAAAAGAACTAAATGGTTCTATAAATTTAAAGTCTTACAAGGAAAATTGGCAGGAGGGACACACATCAAACTATTGTCCTTCTGATTAGCTTAGCATAAGGCCAACTACCCTGTGAGAATCCCATTTGCCAACTTCCCTCTTAAAACCACTAAGTGGGGTGACACTTACTGCCATTATAATTTAACAGGTGAACCGCAGAGGCTCCACAGTGTCAGATGCTATGACCACTGTGACACCAGGAAGGTAACAGTGAGGTTTGCATTCAGCTTAGACTGGTGCAGTCTTTGCTTTCTGTGGTGCGACATAAGCTAGACCACAGCTCATCACCTCATGAGTCAAGGGCATCTGCTACTTCTTGAAGGAAGTGAGTTTCTATTAAATTTGTTCAAACTGGTTCAAAGGAGGAAGAATGAGAGAAAGTAGCAGACATGAAACTTTTTTAGGGGCTAGAGGGACAAAAGTTAGAAGAGAAAGAAGTATCTTCAACTAGTAAGCCAAAATTTGAAAATTTCCAAGTAAGTGTTGGCTTCATTTTACATCATGTTGGCAGACACACAACTCTCTCACTAGGAGGCAGGTAAGGAATGCCCAGTCTGTTGTTCTGGGATACAACAATTCACAAGAAATTCAAAGGCGACAGCCACACCAAGCGCCAACCACATGGAAGACGGCCAAAGTCTAAACAGTAGAGGGTAGAGAAAGGGAGGTTTTCTTACTGCCATGGAATTAAACTTGAAAAGGAAGTAGAATCACGACAATTACGATATTGTGAGCAAAATTACCATTTTAAGAGGGATAAAGTATCCAGACACATATCATACCACCTAATACCTATCAGCAAAGGAAACAGAGCTTGGCTCTAATCTGGCTTAAAGTAGGATCACATTGCTATCTAATTTCTAACAAACCTCTTCCAGTTTGACATTACAGAGTCCAAGTGAAGGGATTAGAACAAACACAGCCTAGATATCCTTTTATTATCTCCCAGAATATTCTAAAACTCTATGAATATAACAAGAAAGGCAATCGAAGACCAGCCCTGCTGAAATTTACACAGCACACTTTCATCTGGCTGCAGTGATGCTTTGAAGATCAAGTGCCAATGTGGAGTCCACTGCATTAAGGATTTGCCTTCCAACCCTGACCAAACTTTAATGTGGTCCTGACTTTGGAGCAAAGCCCTCATTTTCAGCTGATGGAATTTATAAGTATTAACTTATCTGCTATGTGGATAGCAAACCATCTAAAAGACCATTTATACTTGCCTCATGGTAACAGATGGTCCAAGCATTTTGTAATTTAGGATATTATTTTGTGAAATTATCACAAAGTGATTTATAAAGAAAATAATCATGATAAAAAAGAAAAAACAAAAAAACCCAATAGAATAGCTAGATGACATTTCTCTTTTTATTAATTAATTTATATTTAAAATGATCTTTTCTCATTTTACATATCTATCCTAGTCCTACTCCCTTCTCTCCTCCCTCCCACTCCCCCCACCTTCCTCCACCCCACCCCCATCCACTCCTCAGAGAGGGTAAGGCTTCCCATGGGGGATCAACAAAGTCTGATGTATCACTTTGAGGCAGGACCAAAGCCCTCCCATCTATATTTAGACTGAGCAAGGTATCCCTCCAAAAAGAATGGGCTCCAAAAATCCATTTCAAGCAGTAGGAATAAATCCTGGTCCCACTGCCAGTGGTCACAAAGACCGCCCCAACCACACATCTGTCACCTACATTCAGAGGGCTTAGTTTGGTCCTATGCAGGCTTCCCAAGAGAAATAGGCAAGAGTTCCTGAGAAAATTGGGGGCATGGGGGTGGGGAGAAGGGAGGGCAGAAAAGGAGGGGGAGGAGAGAAGAGGGGGGATGAGAACATGAGGGAATGAGATGTTCCAGATGGGGAAAGGACAGAGAGGGAGAGCAAGGGAAGAGATATCTTGACTGTGGGAGCCATTGTGGGGATAGTGTGAAATCTGGCACCAGAGAAATTCCCAGGAATCAACAAGGATGACCCCAGCTAAGGTACTAAGTAATAGTGAGAAGGTGCCAGAATTGGCCTTCCCCTGTAATCAGATGGATGACTACCTTAAATGTCATCATAGAACCTTCATCCAGCAACTGATGAAAGTAGATGCAGAGATCCACAGCTAAGCACTGGGCCGAGCTTCCAGAGACCAGTCCAAGAGAGAGAGAGAGAGGAGTGAGAATACCAGCAAAGGGGTCAATACCATGATGGGGATACCTACAGAGACAATTGACCTGAGCTAGTGAGAGCTCACTGACTCTGGATTGACATTTCTCTTAACTGCACCTTTCGATCTAGTCAAGAAGACAGACCCAGAGATTCTAAGCAGATTCCACTTTACCAAAGCAGAACACACAGAAGGCTGTATCAATGAAAAAGAAGGAAATAGCCCCCAAATATGAAGACGGTGGCTGCTGACACAGAGGTCACTTAAATGGTCCTTGATGCCCAGTCTAGGCCAGGTATAAGAGGTAGAAAAGTAAAGTCACCATTATATAACACTAAACTTTGAGTTTCTTACAGGTTTGTAAAAACATCTTGAAGAACATGAAGACACTGTGAAAAGGTACTCCAAGAAACCATGATTGTTGGATGAAAATCCTAGTGTTAGCATTGGGCTACAAACTTGTATGTTTTTGACCAAGGAGACCCATGAGGCCTCATAAGTCATAAAGCTATTCCCACTGCTGCTGCATGCCAGAACTAGATGGGAAATTGGTGTTGCTGAAGACCCTTGCATGGCTTAGCTTCAGGACATAGGGACATCAGACTGTGAATGAACTGGAAACTCTCTCTCCTCGTTGGCTGGCTTTCACAGTGCTGCAAATGCCACGTGAGATGCTGGGGGAGAATTGTCACTGTCCTGCTTGGTTATGGGACTGCAAGCTACAGCAGCAACATACCAGCCAAGGTATGCCCGCTGGTACGCTCATGGCACAGCATCCATGGATATCAGCTGCTTTCTAACTGAACTGAAGGCCTGTCCCACAGGAGGACATTTAGATCTGGAACTGGAAGTCAGGCCTGGGAGGTCACAGGCTTCAGTGCAGAAGCAATTGCTATTGCTCATGAAATGGATGTGATTAGTCAATTGAGTTGCCTTCTAATCATTCATGTCTGCACACAAGTTTACTATTGCTGTCAGCTTCAATTATTTAGGTAAGGGATCTCCTGTATATAATGAGAGGTATGCTAGACACACCTGGTCACAATCTTGCTATATATAGCAGCCTAACAGGCATTTACACCATCCAATCCTCCTATCCAAGTCTCAGACAAAGATGCCCAGAAAGGAACAAAAAGATACAAGACTTAGAAAAAGGGTGGGGGGGGGTTAGGGGTTAGGGGTTAGGGTTTAGGGTTTAGGGTTTAGGGTTAGGGTTAGGGTTAGGGTTAGGGTTAGGGTTAGGGTTAGGAAAAAAAAAGAAAAAGGGTGGGGTGTTGTTCTCTAAATCAAAATATGCCTTGCTGGAGGGAGGTACAAGTCTGTTTAAGGCTCTTGAAGAAAATGAAATTTACAAGGCTCCCAAAGGAAATAAAACTCAGAAGTCTCAGGAAGTTCCTGAAATTACAAGATTCATATAGACCCTCCACAAGATTCTATACATAAGCAGTAACTGCTATGGACAGGAGGCCTCCAAGTGACGAAACTGTAAGTTGTTCAGGAGCTGCTGTCCACGCTGTGATGGAACTTTTGGTGAACTAGCCTGCTTGAGACATCTGGAAGTAACTCCCATAAGCCCATAAGTGACCCACAACTCCCTGATTCACAGTTAGAACTAGGTGGAACTGTTTCTTCGATCTATCATCAGTGCCCTATCTATAGAGTGATATCTCCCAGGGAAAAATCACTCAACTCTTTGCCATGGGCTTTATTTTCCTCCCTGTCTTCTGCCATATGACTTTTTTATGGCTCCTAAAAAGTCCTGGCTCAAGACTCCATAGACTGGCTCTCTTGGGCTGGTTTGATAAGCCCCGCCCCCCATTTCCGTGTCCAGCTAATCAAATGTTAGCTGACAACATCTGTTACCATACCTGGCCAAGCCAGGCAGGGTCTTTGTTCCTCCGCAGGACCCCAGTTATCGGCAAGTTGGCTAGTTATGTCCTCTCTACAGTTTTCTCTGTATATACAGTTGTCATGAGCATAGCTCTTCAAGGAAATGCTTTGAAAACTTCATGATCATCTAGAACAATCATTTTTCTATAACTTCTGGTCATTCCTCTCCTTGATTGTCTAAGACCATGATTTATATAAAACTTCTGGTCATTCTTCACTATATACTAAGTGTTTGGTATCTAGATGCCAAGTGACTAGTACCTGGGATATCCCCTGAGTCCCTCTGTGGTACACACTTGGCTTTCAAAAACAAGAGAGGAGCTGGTAGCCCAGATAAAGTAGCTACAGTGAGAACAAAGGCACAAGATCCATAAAGACTGACTAGTAAGAAAATGAGAGACTTTCACAAAGATCACGTGCTTCTGAAGTCAGGGCAAAAGAAGAGCTTAGTGTTCTTAACAAAATTACATTTTTTCTAAAGCAGATAACCTGAAAATTAATAGCTAAATATATGTTAAAATTTCACAAACCAATACTCAAAATATGCAATATATTTATAATATATGACTGTAGTACAATCATAATATGTAACCAAAAAGTTAAAAAGATGCTGGACTTCCAAGTTTATGTGTTATATTTCATTTAGTATGAGTCATAATAAGAAACCCCTAAAAATTTCCAGAGAGTCACCACACCTGAATACCAGAACTGGACAGGAACAGGCAGAGATGTGAAGGAAGAGACTGCTGACTTAGATCTGCCATGACAGGCATCGTTGGGCTAATTAAATTTGCCTCGATGAGACCCACATGGCCGAATGGATGTTTGAGAATAACCTCATGCTCTCAATGTTACTGTGTCAAGGCTCTACTTAAATCTGTTATCTCCTGTCAATTAAAGACATGGTTTAGTCAATGGATCATTACACATCAGTCCCTTGGGGAGACTCTGCCAGGTGGAACGATTCCTGGCTCACTCACCATAGCCAATGGGCAGCGATATTTTCCAGGTGCAGTCCAAGTTGTTGGGGTACGAGCCTGGGAACCCTGGGCTCAGGATCACTCCACTCATGCTGGTCAGTGTCCCTCCACAGGTGGCTGTCAAACAGAAGATAACAGGAGTCTCCTGGCGTTTTGTGTTCAGCAAGGATACCCAAATCTAACACAGCTTATTGGACCACACCGGGAAAGAGAAAGCCCACAGGGTGCTGTCTAGGTTACTCAGGGCCCATCCCTCCTCTGTGTGGGATACTTGGGGATACAGATTCTTCTCCACGTGCCTTCTGGCACTGCAGGCTCTTAGCAAAGGTCAGCTGGCTCAACAGTGCATTGCAAACAGGCGTCAGGTTGACTTTTCAGCTCTTGCTTGTGGTAGCATCACTATCTAGCACTGATTGTTCACTTGGGCTCCTACTGTGTGGAAACAAATGAGCAACATTCCTGAAGCCTCCTGGCACTCATAAAGACTGGTATTCACATGACCACCCCCCATGACAGATGGAACCTGTCAATAGAATGAGAAATTGGCTTGAAGGTTTACAACCAGGAAAACCTCCCTCTTCTCCAGGATGCTCCAGATCTGCCTGGTCCTAGGGTCCCAGTGTCCTCAGTAGCCCCGACCTCCGAGTCCCTTGCATTGGAGAATGTAGCTCCCCGCAACCACTCAATCTCAGACAGTTCCATGTTGCAAAGACAGAAAGTCCCTGTGTTTTAATTATGCGCATGCCGTGCTACCGCATCTGATGTCTGCCAGCAAAGAGCCACGGCTGATTTTATAACAATATGAACATCTGTTTACATTAGCCACAAGGCTGGTTCACCAGGAGCCCTAGGGGTTGACCATTTGTGACAGGCTAAAAAGACAATTTCATGTCTTTTCGACTAATGAGGCAAATGGTGTAACTTCTTTTCTAGAGGACAAGGTACAAAAAAACCTTCTCTTATTATAAGCACTCAGTTCCTGTTTTCAGAAGCCTCTGCCAGAAAGCCCCAAGCATGCACTGTAGGATCTTTTAATTTTCAAACTATTTTCAATCATCAAGGTTAGATAACCAACAAGGGCACATTTCCTGGGAGGAAATATGTGAAAGCCAGCCCCGGTGACTGTGGTTAGTTGCTCAAGACAGCCATTGTGTGACCTGGGTTTAAACATTCTGCATATTCAAGAAATAACCTTAAGAACTTAAAGATTCTTAAGGCTCTTCTGTGATGAGTTATGATTCTAGACACCAGCTCAGATGAAATCGGCATGTCTGTAACTTAGAGAGCAGCCCAGCAGGGAGCTGTCCGCAGGCGAGAATCGTGTGTGAAGTGCAGGCTGCTTGGGTGTGCTGTCTGGGCCTGCACTGGGCTGAAGACATGCCAGTATGGGGGCTACACCAAAGCACCTCTCCACATAGGATCCTTTAGCTGAAAGGAGGGTGGAGATGGTGTCCACCCACAAGGTAGACAAATGAAAAATGGCCACAAAGACAGAAAGATGAGTGTCCAATGACAGCGACAGTTCTGGGAAGGAATTTTCAATTTAGAGTATAACTAAAAAAAAAAAAAATCCAGTGTCATAAAATATGGACATCTATTAATGGAACCTCCATCCTTCAGAGGAGGGATTGGCATAGTCATCCTGAGCAGGAGTTGGCACCAAGCTGGAGTGACAGGCGCCATCCTCAGTGATATACAACACAGAGCAGGGACAGGGTGCTGGATCCCATGTGTGTCTAGGTACTAGGCACAGGATGACTTCTGGGTGATGTGAGAGCTACCAGTACAGGTCGGCCTCATACATATAAAAAGAAGGAGCAGATGAGCTTCAAACCAGAACTCCCGAAAGGTGTGAGCCCATCTACCTTGCTTTGAGATATCAAGAGAGCCCCATTGCCAGCATGCTGTGTTTTATTTATTTATTTATTTATTTATTTATTTATTTATTTATTTATTTTATTAAAGATTTCTGTCTCCTCCCTGCCACCGCCTCCCATTTCCCTTTCCCTCCCCATGCTGTGTTTTAAAAAATGTTTATACCTATGGGTATTTTGTCAGTATTTACATCTATGTAACATGTATGTAGCAGAGGCCAGAGGGTGCTAGAACTTTTGAACTACAGCTGGAGTTGTAGCCACTGTATTGGTGCTCAGAATTGAACCGGGGTCTTCTGGATGACAACCAGGGAGTGCTCTTAATCACTGAGCCATCTCTCCAGCCCCAGGCTTGCTATGTTCCATCGTGGCCAGATAGAAGCTGCTACTTAGCATTTCTTTGACTCCCTTTGCCCCGACCCTCTCCTGCTTATAACTCACTCATGCCAACTCCTGCTCAGTCAGCAGCCTGTGTGGAGCCTTACCAGCCAACGCTGATTTCCAAAGGGCAGGTGACCCTTGCTATGGAATATCAGGGACTTTGCACTTTCCTGGATTTATATATTTTATTTTGTGCAGGTTTTTCACGTTCTGGAACCAACAGATGCATTTTTTTATTCCACGACACAGGTCACAGACTGTTGTGAACCCCACAGTTCCAGAAGTTTCCAGTCCCATCTGCCCCAGTATGAACTCTAACTCTGCTGGGGCCCCTGGCAAACTGCCTGGTCCCTCTATGGCTTGATGAGATATTAAAAACAGCCAGTATTAGTTAAGCTCTGAGAACAGAGCCCGGTCCTCAGTGGAAAAGTGGCTTATGTACCTTGACTCTATTAGTTCTGTGATTATAAGGAATTAGGACATGAGGCTTCTAGGAAGCCGCTGAGCAAAATATGATCTCTCTACAGACTGCTCCTGCTCCTAATTCCGTCAGCTCAGATAAACCTGGAGCTGCCAGCTACAAAATGCTTTGATTTTTTCCGTCCATCTCCAAGGCTCATCGCAGTCAGGTGTGAGTTTTGACAATGGGGGAGCTCTCTGTGCACCTTGTCAAAAATTGTAGAAGTTGATGTAACATCAGTATTTGCTAATATAAAAAACTCATTAGAGGACATGTAAAAGTCAGATGTCTTGCTAATGTAAGTTAGTTATTCAAATTCAAATAAAACGCTTTTTTATAAAGCGCCGAGCAAACACAACGGCCCCCAGCTGAATATGCAGGCCGGGAGTCAATTCCACTCTTGAGTCGAAAGAACTGAAATTGCTACATGTGGGAAATGTGAGTTCACAATGCTAAAGGCTGACTGCAAACTCAAGAGCGCCTGATCCCCCTCCATACTATCTGACTGATGGATGGGAAAAAATATCAAAAGTCATGTTTAAAAACTGCATAATAAACAACTTAAGAGAATTTTATATAGTGACCAGCTCAGGGCTGCTGGATTTGCTGCTGACCACAGGCTCTGTTGTGCCAGCTGCCCAAAGACCTAGAGGAGGTGGGGCTCATTGGAACAGTGAGCACAGTCTCTGGGCTGAGGCCAGGAACCGAAGACAGACACTGGTGGTGTCTGCAGGGTGGTGACATCACCCCCAAACTCTGGGGAAGCTGATCCTATGGCTCTGGTCAGGGGCTGGATGCCCTGTGACTTGCACTGGGATGCTTTGGGCCTCGGGCATAGGTTCTTCCCACTCAATAGGCAGGGGGCTGTCCAGTGCTGATAAGGGCATCTCCACACAGACGTCACTGGGCTTTTCAATGTGGAATACAAACATGCCAGCTTCTAGAGAGTCAGTGGCTTGTTTGTAATTCTGAGCTTTGCTTCCGCAAACATGCTTTTCCGGAGGCTAGCAGCATGTTCAGAAAAACCCATTCAGCCTGTCAGAGTTGTTACCAGCTTCCTTCATAGAGTAATAAATGGGGATTTTGGCATGGATTTGAACTGTTTGGTACCTTGAGCTGGGAGACTCAGAGCTTCCCTATGTAGCCTGATCCAAAGTCCCACAAAAGCTGAATTTCTAATTCCACGGGGAGGTGCTCACTGCATTCCTGTGACTCTACCCATGTGACTGTGCTCTCTATAATAGTGTGTGCTTTGAAAGGGACAGTGTGTGCTTCCAGAGGGCGGGATATGGAAGGTCACAGGTGGAAGCAAGCTGGCCGAATGAGGGTCACTCAGTGAGGCTATGCAGGATGTACTTACCAATACACAAGGGGGAAGGATAATTCCAGCGACGTACAGTCCCTGGCATGCAGGAAATGTGTGAGCGGCCCTGTTGGGAAGAAAGCCACAAAACTTGTTTGTTAACTGCAGCACGGTATTTATGGATGAACCGCAAGGGGACTTTTCTCCAGACATTGAAAAACCGTGAATCTGACCATTGTTCATGAGTCCCATTTGGAAAGATCAATCAATCAATCAACACAGATGTGATCCTTTTCACTAACACAATCTTGACTGTCTAAAAAGGCGACATTTCTGTTGACTTTTCATCATGCCTAAGGAGAACAAACGGAACTGGGCAAAGGATGCCTTAATTCCCCAGCAAGAACACCATCACAGCATTTTGCTTGAGGGGCAGGAGGGACTGGTGACAACCAGTATGGGGTGACAGGGTGGTGTGCTAGAATTTGCTGACGGCACATTTTGGGGTAACTTTCCAGACTTTGCACAAGTCACACATGTTCGCTGTCTGTCTAACCCCGCCTGGTCTACTGGGAAGCAGCTCATGGCTGCCACCTTTCTGTAGTGAAATGAATCCTCACCTTCCTCTTTCAATTTGAACTTCCTCTCCTAAACACCAACCAGCAGTGGAGAGATTGGTGAGGATACCGGGGCTGAACTCTTTCTAAACAGAAGGCTCCAGACCAGTGGCTCTCAATCTTGCTAACGCTGAGACCCTTTAATACAGTTCCTCACGGTGTGGCGACTCTGAACCATAAAATTATCTCTGTTGCTACTTCATAACTGCAACTTCTACTCTTATGTACCAGAATGGCCGTAGGTGACCCCTGTGAAAAGGTTGTTTGACCCCAAAGGAGTCGAGACCCACAGGTTGAGAACTGCTGCCCTAGCTAGCCCCTTCAGCGGTGTTCTGTTTTTACTCTTCTTTCGTGTGACTTGGTGACCATCTCTGTCATGTCTCCTCGTCTCAGACATTTCATCTGCCACCTACAAGTGGCACCGAGGTGATGGAGGCCAAACTGCACTCACTGAGGACCCAAGAGGCACACATTTGCATTTAGGGTCAACAAAGATAGGTGGCTGACTCCCAAAGCTAATTATTTTGCTACAAAACTGATTTCACTGTAGCTGGCCTGGAACTGTGTAGTTCACTGGCCTCAACCGTGTGGTGATATCCCTGCCTCTGCCACTCAAGACCTGGGATTACAGGCATGAGCCACTGTGCCTGTCGAAAAGACGGTGGGGACTTCAGACACTGCTGGTGGCAATGTAAACTAGTATAGGCACTGTGGAAATAAGTATGGAAGTTCCCCCAAAACTAAAAAGCCATGTCATCTAGCTATACTACACAATGGTGTATACCTCAAGGAGTCTAAGTTAGTGTTCACAGAGAAAACTACACATTTATGTTTATTGCTATATTACTCTCAGTAGTCAGGATATGGATCTAGTCCTGATATGCCCATTAACAGATGGATGGATAAAGAAATTCTGTTTATTATATACAAAAGAATTATATTCAGATATAAAGTAGGAAATTGTTGTGGAATATTATTTTAACTAGGCAACGATGTGTTACATTTGTTTATGCTGCAGAATATTACTTTAACTACGTAAAGGTGTGTTACACTTGTTTATGCTGCAGAATATTTAACTATGAAAAAAAACTGATTTCAATTTTCCTTCTTCCTGGCATTTTAAAAATAGTTCTAAAGGAAGAATGTGTTTGTTTCTTAGCTTTGTTTGTCAAGTGTGTGCCCAGCCATTGTCTTTAACACAAGGTTTGGTTTTGAGTCAAGGTTTGTTTCGTTACCCCCTGGTCTCACAGTTCCTCTGCCTTGGTCCCCCAAAGTGTTAGGACTAAAAGCATGCACCGGCACACCCAGCTGAAAGTCCATGTTTTTCAATAGGACAGTCTGATGCCAAAGTGAACGTGTTTATATATCCTGTGACCCATTAAATTACATTTAATAAATTCCTTCCTGAATTATGGTTAAGCATAAAGTGCAAAAGCCTTTAAAGATATTTATGAAGACTGCCAGTAAAACGGTCATTTATTTCAAATCTAGAGCAGATTCTGGTATGGACAGGACCATAAACATCTTGGATGAGTGATTTCAAACAAAATTTGTGTAATAGATCAAATACAAAATCGGATCCTGGAGAGTTTTATCATCAAGACTTTACCTAAAGAGTAATATTTGGATTTTTATGTTTTAAGAGGACATGAAAACACAGTTGCATTGGATAGGTATCAGAGGTCACTCGGATATTCGGGTTTTATTGGCAGCACCTCTGCAAATATCTACCGGTCTCACTGTGTGTCTGGCATAGATGTCTCTGCGAGAACTGCCTTAGGAGCAGTGCTCTGCCCGACAGCATGTGGTCGATGTGTGTGAAGTAAGTACTGCGCTAGCCAAGGTGTGTTAGCAATAAACGCAGCTCAGCATCCACTTCTGTTCTTGTGACTATTAATGAATATCTACAAGATGTTAGCAAATATCTCCGCCCCCGAACTCTGGACTCAGTGCTATTCCCAATAAAGACAATGGCTTGGCTTCGATGTGATGAACAAGGCTAAGAAGCAATCTGATGTGTGTTCACAGGCTCGCTTGTCTAGGAAGATTATCAATCCTCTGTTACAGAAAATCCCTGTTTGAAAGAGGATTTGCTCTCTAAGGTCTTAAGCTATCACTTTAAAGAGGAAGCTGACAGAGGCTGCAAGACCACATCTTCGACACAAAAGAGCATGGACATCAGAGAAGGACACAGCTCTGAATGCTGATCTCATGGGAGGAAAGTAGACTGCATTTATGTAGCTCTAGTCAGTTATAACAAAAGTCAAGGGGAAAAAAGACCACACGAAAAGCATGTGGAAGTAGACCAAGGTGCCTCTGCATGCGAAAGTCATGACACAGGACCCAGAATTCTTTCAATTGTAACAAGCGCAAGTATGTGTGTGTGTGTGTGTGTGTGTGTGTGTGTATAAAATGCTTGTCTGGAAGAACCACCCTGATTAGTCTCCCCATCCCTGCTTAACTGCCTGCTTCAGTCACAGAGCTACAGAATTCTGGGGGGACAGCTCAATTTCTACAACCCACTGTATGCAGAGTCCACATGATTCATGCTGCACCAGGCAAGATCCAAAGACTGTGAGCTATAGTCTGGCTTTCCTGAAAGTGACTGAATGCCATTTGCTTATATAACAACATTTCCTCATACTGCCAACAGCTACATATTCCGTGTCCTGAAACAAGCTGAGGATTCAATAGATCTTTCTTTTCCTTCAATCATAGAGCTCATGACCCATGCCACGTGGTTTTTGGGGACTGATGGGTGGTCTTAATCCTGAACTAGCCTTTTCTAGGTGCTGTCCACTGGTACTTGGTATAACTGTTCACCAAAAAATATGCAGAGAGATTAATTGTATACAGTGACACTGTTTTGTTGCATATTATCCAACCTTTTCCTTGATTCTTAATCTGTTTAATGAAGTTGGGCACAGAGCTTATTTAAGATATGTCTTTAAGAAGACATCAAATTCAATGGCATGATAAACATGTGAGAATTTACTTTGTGATAGGAATTGTATGACGAGTACAAACATGAGTGGTTATGACCCTATTGTCTATTTCATGACAATAGAAAAAACATTCATCTACCTGTTTGCCCATTTATAATGTGTCTATGGAAATGCTTACATGATTTTGTGTTTTAAAAAGAGCTGTAAAAATTTACAGCAGAACTTGTCTATAGAATTTCTTGAAAAATCACAGAATGGTTCTTTGTTGGGGAATACCCAAGGTATCTGGTGGTAAAATACTGAATGGAATCATGGGAACCGTAAATGTGCTGATGCTCAAGGCCCAGCGGCACATCCCATAACTGGGAGCCCCGCGGGGGTTTACAGATCCTCTGATACTGTTTGGTTCCTTAGTTTTTCTCTGCATGATTATGGGAAGAACACACAATTTTGAAATAAAATAATTGTGAGAAATCCAGTGGTGAGGTCTGCGGAGGGGTTTCAGCGTTTACAGCGTGACTCTGACGATGGTGGATTTGTCATCTGCATTGGTAGCTCAGTCACAGAGCAAGGGGAACACACTGGCTGCACGGACATGACCTGGAGCATGCCCATGGGGTAGGAACACCACAGGTGAGCCTGCTGAGCCTCCCTCATGGCCCCAGGGGTGCCTACCTGCAAGGTGTACCCGGGCTCGCACTGGAAGGAGAGCACATCGTTCACCATGTACCGGTCTCCTATCTTGATGCCATTGCTCGGGAGAACAGGCTCCTGGCATGCAGCCAGACCCACAGCTAGAAGGACACAAAGACAGATGCTGGGGATCAGGGAATGTCAACAACACTTCTAGCATCCCTAGTGGGAGCTTTGCTTCTCATCGCTTCCTGTAGAGACAAGCAAAGGTTTACACGCTCCTAGCTGTTTGATCAAAGGGAATTAAATCTAAGTTGCAAGATAAGCTTTAATAGTACCTTGATTCATTTCCATCATGGAAGAGATTCGGGTTTTTCTTAGATTAACAAAACTATCAGTTCCACATTTAACATCAAGCACCTCAATTTGAATACGAACGCAACCAAGACCGTTTCCTGCTGCAGAAAAAGCCTGGAGTGATGCTCTCTTATCATCTCTCTGGCATTCTGGGGAAACTTTTCAAGTCTGGAAATCTGGGAATTCCTGCTCTCTAGGAAAAGACATACAAGCACACATTTGTTCTCCTCTTCCACTGCTCCTCACCCCCAGAACCAAGAAGCTCGTGGGTAGTCCAATCTTGGATGAATAGGACCAATATTTACAAACATAAAATGTTGTAACCTGGTCCTTCCCTTCATTTAAATTGCTCACAGATTTCAATAGAAATCTATCACATACTATTGGAATCCAAACCAAATATCAGAATAACTAACTCTGAGTATTACTTAACAGCCATATCATTCTGAAAAGTGAAAATATACAAGAATGGTATTTCATTGAATAAAACGTGCAGTTTTTTTTCACCAAAAAGATTCGAGTTTTATAAAATGGTTGCATTCTGACAGTAGAGTATGATCAACATAGATGATGGCATGTGTGTTAATTTAATTAGGACTCTGGCTTTCCAGCCCAGAGCTGTCTCCATAAATTCTGGCCTCCATCCTTCCAGGGCTCCATGAAAGCGGAGAAGGGCTTCTCTGGTGAGACTGGTGAGCCTTCCTGTCACTTGGACTTTTATTTGTGTTCTGGAACTTGACAGGAACACATCATGTCACACAGGAAGGAAATGTGGGTGGTAGGAGTGCCAGTTAATTCGGAGTCACACAGTCTTGTGTGACACGGTCCAGTAGGGCCATCCCACCCTTGAGCTCCCCTACACTATGGTGATGATGAGAGACCCACTGTCTCTCCCACCTGCAGAGCCACCCAGACTGGGCCAGCTGTGCTGCATCATCCCTTAGGACTTCACACACACAAATACACAAACAATAACAAGGCAATGATGGACGTGAAGGTCAACATCAGTGGCAACATGGATCTGCCTCCTCCCCGGGTTTGCTCATATGGGCATAGGGGCTGGTCCCCTACTCTAGACACAAAGCTCTTAGAAAGAGCATGTACTATTAAGGAAGTGTGTCTGTGCTCAGCATGGCCACCGAGACAGATGCTCCCCACTCTACTTCCCAGAAGAGCCTTCTAGCTGATACTACTCCAAAACCTTAAAGAAGTCTGTGGTTGATCTAGCCATACCAATAGATGGAGTAGCCTCTGTCCATGGCTTCCACAAGATGTCAGAATGCTTTTTCTACTTTGTGAATCTGAATTTGCAAGCCATGCATCCCAGACCACCCAGAGATCAGTGCCCTTCTCCTTATCCCAAGAGGAAGACAGAGTTGGCGCGTCATTTTTCCCAAGAGGGACTGCTACCTGAGCCCCAGCTATTGAGTCTGGGCTGGAACGTGGACTGGACAGGATACGCCACACCTCAGCGTGCAGCCATTCTGTATGAGACAGGCAGCTGTCGTGAGCTATGGCACAAATCTTTCCCGGGCTGAAATAGATTGTTCCCTAAATAGCTCTGTTTAAGCATAAAACACAATTTGCATTAAACTGCAATAGGTTGTATTTCTAACATGGGTTTTAAGCCACTTAAGGTTTGTCATTGAAGATGAAACTGCCAAACATAAAAAGACAATTGCATAGACTTTAAAACTTACACACTAAAGATTAGCCAGACCTCCTCCTCTCTCTCTCCCCCCCCCCTCTGTGTGTGTAGCTTCAGTTTTAAAATTTCACTCAAAAAGTTAATAAAATATTATAGAAAATATCTAATTAAAATTGGACTCCTACGAGGCATAATTTACGCTGATGTGACAACAACATCATTTTGGAATCATTCAGGTTTTCAAAAGACAGGGCCACGCGCAAAGTTTTCAATAACACAAAATGTTCAAAACGAAGAAGAAAAATTTGCTGAGATTAAATTGGTAAATATTTATTGAGATTAAAATGGCAAGGAGTCACATCAAACCTCAATAGCTGAATTGCTTCTCTTTCTGCAAGCTGTATGTGTTATTCCTATTTAATAATATTTTATTATATGCAGATTTATATGCAGTTATCGTGTATCAATTGGGTTTCATTTTCTCATTCCTTAAATTCTATACTGAAATCCAATTTACCATCTGAAGAAGGTAACATCGATATTTCTCATCATAGGAAATGTAGTGCGTGTCTTCTAATTAATCTCAAAGCACAAAGACATCATTTCAGCCAGGGAACCATATGGGGAAACTGAGAGTGGTCCACAAAGAGACCATGGTATTTGAAATGTAGATAGATGCACCACAGGCTTTTCCTCCCTCTCAGCACCTCCATTCGGCTGTCCATGTTACAAACTCGGAATGCAAACTCTCACAGGAGTGACAGAAATCCATACAGCTGTCTGAGTTACTCACTGAGACATATGTATGTTTATTTAGGAAGCTCCAAACACACTGAAGGACAACCTAAAGACTGGGTAAACAGGGCATGGTGTTGGAACATGCCTGGAAGGCCAGAACTCAAGGGGATGAGGCAGGGGTATGGAGTGCTTGAGGCCACTAGCTATCTAAGTGTATATTCTCTCAAAAATGGATAAATAAAATATTAATCTTTAAAAATTTGACAAATTTAAACAGAACAGATCGATAGGAGGATTCTCCACTAATGTTCCAGAGGCAGCAAGATCTAGGAAGAGAAGACTGGAAATCTATTTTCACGATTTTTGACAGAATTGCTGTCCCTATCTAATGATGGTGTGCTTAGAACTAACATCATGCATGATGGTGTGTAACACCCAGTGAGGGAATTCATTGGAAGGTGGTCCACGAACAGCTAGGTTCCTTGATCTTCTTGAAGACAAGGAGAGGCTTGTCCCCACAAATCTGAACAACTCGTGGCCATTTGTGTGGATGGGGGTGGCAAACACATTATGATGCTTTATAATTTATTGGCCATGAATATATTTTCTGTTCACTCTGATGTTAAAATGTGCTAATACATAAAGTTTCAGTTTGATTTAGAATGTAGGAAGGATGTTTCTAAACTCCCACGAATCTAGCCTGTAGAAGCCAAGACCATGAAACAAAGCCATTAAAAAGATAAGTATCCTAATTCAACCAAAAGTAGAGTTTAATGACTTGACCTACTGCTGATCATAAAATGTGAATGCTTCGCCCCAGAGGTGAGCAGATAGCCCATCAGGTCTCTGGAATACACTGTGGCTGCTCTTCAAAACCTACAGAAAAACCCAGAGTGAGTTCCCTTGACTCTCAGAAGTGAAGACTATGGACAACACATGACAGCCGCGTGTTTTAAAATCAAACACTTAGAATAGGATAACCAGAACCTCTGCAGAAGGTACAAACCCGATGACTCCAAAGGAGTTTTTCCTCAACAAAGCCTTTTCTCTCACTACCACTGGCTTGGCTTTTAGTCTTGGCAATTAATGAATTAACACGAGTGCACTGCTCTGACTGAAAAGCTTTAACCAACAATGGCCTTGATAACAAAAATGGCAGCTCTAAGTGGAGAGCCTCAGAGCTGGAGTGTTTGGCAGAGGGAAGTCAAAGTACAACCTTCTAGTTTTATTCTGTTGCTGTGATTAAAAACCCTCAGACCAAAAGCAACTTTGAGAGAAAGGGAACTATTTGACCTACAATTCAAGGTTAGTTTGTCACTGAGGGAAGTCAGGGTAAGAACAAAGCAGGAAACACAAGCAAAAACCACAGAGGAGTGTGGCTTGCAGGTTGCTACAGACTCACGTTTAGCTCGCTCTCTTATAGAGTCCAGGACCACCTGCCCAGGGAATGGTGTTCTCCACAGTGGGCTAGGCCATCCAACACCAATGAACAACTATGAAAATTCCCATGGACATGACATGCCCACAGGACAATCTGCTCTAGGTAATTCCTCAACAGACATTTTCCTCTCAGATGACCCTAGGCTGTGTCAAATTGAGGATTAAAGCTAACTAGGACATAAACACACTACGCATTATGCATACATGCACCATTTCAATACGTGGGGAGATCATCATTACACTATGCGGAACAAAAGGCTATCCTTTAATTTTAAATAGAAAAAAAAGGTACATTGTCAGTTATGCTCTATGATAAATGCGGACGGTCCCCGCTGACAGTGTTTCAACACAGGGACTTTTAACTTCATGAGGGGGCAACCAGCGTGCACTGAGTAGAAACCACACTGTGAACTTTGAATTTTGATCTTTTCCCAGGACTGGTGATACAGGGTAAGACAATTTCTGTGAAGCTGCACAGCTCCTAGTTTCCAGTAGGCCGGAAGGATGGACACCGGTACACAGGCAGGGGAATCTCCTAGTTTCCAGCAGATCAGAAGGATGGGCACTGGTACACAGGCAGGGGAATCACATGTTTAGATTGATGAAACTTTAGCTGACAAATGCTTGTGGCTATAACATTCTTGGAAAGGACAGAACATCTATAATTAAAGAGCATCTGTAATCTTCTTGTACAATACAAGTAGATGTGAACACTAATTTATTAGTTGATTATACTTTTTTTTGAGGCAGGTTCAATCATTGTCGATGAGTCTGGCCTGGCCTCTCAATCCTGTTTCAGCCTCCAAATGCTGGGATGTCAAGTACACATTACCACACCTGTTGAAAAATTCTTTTCATGGAATCTATGTCAGCATTTTAATAATGGAATAGATGTTCCATTGATAATTAATGATAGCTCCATCTTAATTAGGCTTTCTATTGTTGTGAAGAGACACCATAGCCATGGCAACTCTTATGAAGAAAATATTTAATTGAGGCTGACTTACAGGTTTAGAAGTTTAGTTGCAGAGTGTAGTAGCATTTTAACGACACAGAGTAATCCTGCAAAACAGAACATTTCCCATCGTATTCAGTTCCGCATTTCCAAGGTTTGCTTGTTCTCAGGACACACATGCTTTGTGCAACACCATTAGCAGCACAGGAGGGAGGCTTCTGCACAGCACTTGGGAAGCCCTGACTGGCCCAATAGCCTCATCTGTGGAACCTTGGTTAGTGATTTATCCAGGTGAAAATCGTCTACCCAAAGTCAAGTTGCAGTAAGTAAAGCGTCACCACGCCCTACTTTCAGGCTGAATTTACAATTGACGGTATATCAGCTTCCTCAGTTTGAGATCAAGAACCTATGGAAACAATTAGGTCCTCCTCTTCCACCTCTTTGTTCTTGTTCTCTTTCTTTCATCTCCTCCTCCTCTTCCTCTCTTGTTCCCTGTTGTTATGAGATGAATGTCTGTCCTTCTAACCTTCACATGTTATTATTTTAACATCCATTGAGACTCAAAATTGGGCCCTGTAGAAAGGGACCAGGGCTGGGTCAGACTCATACTGATTCTCACAATGGAGCCAGTGCTAGTAGAGGAAGGAAATGCAGACTAAGAACCCTGCACAGAACCTGCAAACCCAACACGTAGGTCTTCAGAGGGAGAAGACTCCACCAATGCCTTGACCTTGGGTTTCCAGTTCCAGGATCGTGAGAAATAAACTTCTGTTGTCTCAGCTCCAGCCTGTGTTGCTGTGTCCCAGTGACCAACACAATGTAAACAATTAACACATAGTTGTGATGAAGGGACGTGGGACAGGGCAGTCTACATCTGTCCCTTAACAGAGGCTATAGGGGTGATAAATTTGGCTTGAAGAATATCAGTCGTTAGCTAAAAAATACTTTTCCTGTCACTCCTGTGTTTTATGATTGAAGGGCTAACGTTAGAAAACCAGGTGTTCTTTGGTGACAAACAACACTTTAACAACTGGACCAAAATGCACAACTTTGCAGTCGCCGAAGACAGACATCGGGACACATCCCCACTGTGCAGCAGAAAGTGAAGCACCCTACACCCCTACTTTCCACGGGGTCACTAGGTGGGTGTGCTGGTTAAGTTTGTCACACTTCTGCACGAAAGGGGAAGACTGCTAAAAATACAGCCTTGCCAGCTGTCTTTACCACGGAGCTATATCCATCACCAGTTCCGGAATCGCCCCACTTACGCTTACTAGAGCGACAGCTGGTTCAGAACAGCCAGTCCATTAGACTCAGATCGGGTTGTTAAATGTCAGACACTACACTTGAACTTTTCCTCAATTACGCAAAAATAAATCTCCCCACGTGTGTGCTTACTGCAGCGTCAGGGATTCTGAACCAGAGGCCCAGACTTTGTCTGAAACCACAGTCAATAATAAGCTTTTGTTGAGGCTCTCTGGAGTGTGTTATATTAATAATGAAAACAATCAAATAAAATGTAGATATTTGATAAATGGGCTTAATGTAAACTGGATGAAATTCTGTATTCATGAGTTTTCTCCATCTATTTAAATAAAAGTAAGCAACTATAAGATATTTAGATTTGACTGAAATCCCTACTATTCAGTAGACCCATTGGTCAGGCAGGTACACTGAGCAAAACACATTAAAACAATATCTTCTTAGCTGAATCTATCCAGAATTCTAATACATTCATTTTGCTTTAGTGTCTTACAACGTCTGACATGCCTTTATTATCATTTATTATATATGACATGTTTTTATTTATTAGCTCTTTGTTGAGTAGACCGCATCAGTCAGTTTTCTATTGCTGTGATAAAACACTATGACCAAAGGCACTAAGAGAAGGAAGGGTTTATTTGTATTTATGGTTTCTAAGGGATAAGAGTCCATCAAAATCACACTGGGAAGTCAAGCATGGTAGCAGGCAGACATGGCAGCTGCAACGGCGGCTGCAACAGCAGCAGCAGCAGCAGCAGCAACTGAGAGGTCAAATTTCTAAAGGCATACAGGAAAAGGACCAAAGCAAAGAAAACAAAGTTGAAATGGCAGAGTCTTTTGAAACTTCAAAGTGCTCCCCCAGTGACAGACCTCCTGTAGCAAGGACATGCCTCTCAAACTTTCCCCCAAAGGCACCAGTGAGGGACAAGTATTCAAATGTTCAGACTATGGGGACAGCCCATTCAAGACACCACAGGGAGCAATCAGCATCTTTACAGATGTGTTCAGTATGCCTGCTTATCTCCAGCTATCCATGAAATCATCCCCGAGGCCAACACAGCTGACCACACTTGACCTAAAGATGAGTTCCTGACCCATGATTTATAGTGAGGTATTGTACCCGCAGATTATGGTACCATGTACTTAAAATACACATTTGACTGTTGTCTATTCATATGTATAATATTCATTGTTCTAGAGATTTGAGGAAACCTGATGATACCTTGTCTCTTCTTGGGGTGTAAGAATCTATATTTTTAAGAATACGGTGATGAATAACATTTTATAAGACCAATATGTATAATACTATAACACATTGGATTCTGATATTACTCAAAATTTTATGAGCACATTTAAGAACTTTCAATTCTTAACACAACTTCAAAACAAATAATTAGACTATGCACACTCAAGACAAGCTTGCTCATTATTTAAGCAACTAAGAACTTGGTAGAAGATTAATGAAATAGAACTATTGGGTTTTCAAGATACTTTGCACTTTGAATGATGTTTATAAATGTACCTAACTTTTCAGGTAATTAATTTATTCACTATTGCTTTTGAGATAGGGTCTTATGCATCCCTGGTTTGCCTCAGATTTACTATGTAGAAAAAGAAGATCTATCTTGCCCCCTGCTCTTTTCAAATCTTCTGAGATCTGAGAGTCCAAAAGACTAGGGCAGAACAGTGTGGAAAATCCCAGTCCCTTTGCCCAGATGGGCAACTGTGGAACTGACTTAGATCGTACTTCTACAGTGAACTACATGGTGTTTTAGAACCCAAAGGTCACAGGTAGGAACAAACTTTTAACTTGTCTGCAGTCTTTTGGGCTGCATGTAACATATGCAAAAGGTACCATGCACCTATGATTATCTGGTAATCCTCACTTTCTCAAAAGCTTCTCTGAAACTCTCTGGGATGGAGACAAAGGCCAGAATTTACATTACCTAAAAGCTGCCAAGTTCCTCAATACAGTTAAGATCCAATGAGGGCGGGAAGGGGAGCGTAATGATTGACTTATATCCAGGAAGGCATTTCTGGTAAGGAGAGGGGAAGCCTAAAAGAGAGCTGATGGGAAATTTTTGGTAGTGAAAGTTCTTACAGAAAACCTTAGGAATCAGTGGCTGAGTAAATAGAGATAAATCTCGGAGACCTGAGATGTGCAGCGTAAGGTCAGTTTACCGCACTGTAAGCAAATGCTTGCTGCCAGCCTCTGTTGAAGGGATGCAATCCTCATCACTGGAGACACAAAGAATGCTCTAATGTGCTGGTAAACAGCAAGGTTCTTGCCCGAGCTCCATCTCATGGGTACCTAATCAGGCCCACCAATGACAACAGGGTGCTCATGAGTATTTACTAACACAAGATTGTCATTAAAGTACACTTCCATTTTATATATAAGGATTATTATAGTCAGGGTAACCCAGGTTGTCAGCTAATCAATACTCAATTATGATACCACCCTACTAAAAGGTTTATTATTTACTTCAAAAGATTTAAGGTCTTTTGCAGAATTTTAAGGCTTCCCTGGGAACAGTAATTTAACTTTTTTGGCCTAGAGCAATTTAAACCCTTAAAATTCCCAAGCGTAGTTAAAAACACAAAAACAAAACAAAACAAAACAAAACAAAAAACCCAGCAATTTAAAAATACCTAAATTACTAATACCCATTGACAGAGGGCAATTTAGAAATCCCATCCATCTGAGCTGTAGGATCTGAAAAAGAAAGCATCCCTTTTGTTCTAACAAGCAAAGCCTGAAGTATAAAATAAGAAACTTTCTGACTCCATCACAACACTGAGGTACCTGGGTGAGCTGAATTCTGATGGAATTCTCACTCCCAGGAGGCACAGACACTGTCTGCTATGGAGCACAGGAGAGGGAGAGCCTGGGGAAACATGCTGGTTTCACCCAAGCAAACCTCCCAAGGCTGGGCCCAAGTTTCCCTTGGCTCAGAGACCAAGATAGGATGCCTGACCACAGGCTCTCTGTAGGGGGATGGCACCAAAGACCCCAGTGCACCAATTTGTCGAAAAGCAGGGCTAAGTGCCTTGGGGTTCCCAGAATCTTCACTCTTAGACACTCAAGTGCTCAGAGATGCTATATGTCCATGTGATAGGCTTGCTAGGTCACATACATACACACAGATGCTCTGGATCATGCATGTTAAACCATGCACTTTTGAGCTACACGCACCACCCCATCAAATGCAAGTGGTTTGGCTTTGAGAATTCCGCAGTGTCCCTTTGGATTAAGAAGGCCTGGCCTTCATTCACACTAGGACTGGGGAGTTCTCTCGGGATGCGGATACAGAGCAGGGCTTGTGTGCAGTGCAAGCATTGCCAACACAGGGACATCTGCAACATCCCTGCTCAGTGGCAGTGGGGGCTCCTGGCCCCCAGGAGCTCGGTAAACAGTATTCCTGGCAAAATGCTTGGTGCGTCTCTGCATACATGGTCATCATGGTGGTGACAGGTTTTTTTTGCTTTATTTTTTTCACCTCAGAAACACAGAAGACAGAAAGCAGCTCAAGTAGATTGCATGGCATGTGTTCTAGGAGTTGCTTTCTTCTTCTCATTTTATGGATAGACATTTTACTAAAATCATGAATTTAGAGGCCTTAGCAGAGATATGTAAATATACATTTTATAGTGCTTGTCTAAATACATATCAATATATTGAAATATTAGAGATTGTTGGCAACTTAAGTCAACAGTCTTTAGAGCGGTAAGGCTAATTCTATAAATACTTTATAATACCCATTTAAAAGAGATTATGAAAAATCAGAGCCACGAGCTGAGTTCCCTTTAATGCATAGATGATATGCGTTTTCAAACAGTGCCAGCCACAAAGACAACCACCTGGAACAGTCCATATCATATCATACTCGATCAAATGAAAAGCAAACACATTACTTAATTATGGTCTTGGATTCTCACACAAGGCCTTGGGTTCCCGAAGAGGCTTCATTTCAACGGGCAATTGGAGGAAATTAGTCTCTCTGCTAGAGACTCATACTGACTAAGAATATCGTGGGATGGAGACAATTATGCTAATAGGGCTACAGTCCATGTGCAAAGTACATAATTATCCCCAATAATCACAGCCTAATTACGTTACCAACATCTTCCCCAGAAAGAGAGGGAAAAGCCAGAGACTGTAAGATAACTTCTCAACAGCTCAGAACAATGATCAGTTCCAACAGGGCGAACATTTCAATGGCCTGGTTAACACCGTAGTCGCCAATAAGGGTTTCATCTGCTATCTGTGGAACCTTCGCAAAATGTATCAGCATAGCAGAATTTTCCAGACGTATTCGACATAAATAGCATTTGCAGGGTCATTTTACACTGTCACTAGAGGAGCCCTATTCCCATAAATTAGAACGCGTTTGCATGCAAATGCCTGTAATAAGTGGGGAAGCTCAGGCAGATGATGCACGGGGCCTGCGGATGGTGGCTGGAGATGAATATTTATCGTCAGCTGGAATGTGGCCTTTTGAAAACACACGCATTACACTCCGGCAAACTGTTTATCTCAATTTTAAAAATCACTTATTGACGCTAACCCACGGATTTGCTCACTAGCAACCGCTTATTAGAGGAGATAATGCCAACATTGAGCCGTTTTGAAGCCTGAAAACACGTCCCAAATAAACCCCACTTTTGCGGGAAACTCACACTTCACGTTTACAAGGTTAGCCCCAAGCATCCGCCACTGCAGTGGGTTTGTGAATTTGACCTTGGTTGTCCCACTTACCGGACTATTAATGCGGCCTCACATCCACTTTTACAGTGATTTACCTCTCTCCTGTGCTGTCTCCTCCAGTTAAAATGAGTAACACACAAACACGGGCTCTGAAATGCCTGCTCTCACTAGTGCTAACTAGTCTCGCTTGTTTTAGCGTCTCTGAGAGTCCACAAGGAAAGCTCCACGACATTAGCTGGTCAGATGACCATACTCTGTGTTTTGGAAGGTGACTATATCTGTCCTCACACATAAAGTCAGTCCCATTACAAATGGTTAGCTGTGCGGCCTAAGGTAAACAGCCTGAAGAGACTTGGTTCCACTAATTATTCCAGATGCTAACATCTGCCTTTGCTCTCACAGTCTGTAGTTTGTACAGAGTGCCCTTCCTGTAGCCTATGTTCCGTGAAACTCAGTGTCGCCCAAGCCTTAGAAACGCCTCACGACAATAACATTTCATCGTTGAAGACGCGCAGGGTGTGTCCCTCTAGGAACGCTGCTCCCAGAGCCAGGCACAAGCAGCAGTTGATCTTACTTTTGTATTCCAGGTGAAAGCCGGCGGCAGCAACGCTGATGTCTGACTGGAAGTGCAGGCAGAGCTGGTTGGAAGTGCTGTTGAGCAGCGCGGGCACTGTCGTACCTGCATGGGGAAGAGGGGGGTAGCTTTAACATGAAACAGGCAAGTGTTCCACAAGCCGAACAAGGACGACCAAATCCCAGGCTTCCTGTGTTTAATCTGACTGCTGGAGACATGACCATTGCTTGCCCAGTCGCTCCACCTCGCAAAGACACCTTTGAGCAGTGGTTGCGGCCATTGGAAAACAAACTGTTTGCACCCAGGGCTCTTACTTTCAGTCTGACCTAGTTTGCGGGGAGAGCCACTCCGTCTCCAGACACTTGCCTATCTCAATGCATTTAGTTTGCATACCCCCAGGCTAGACAAATCCAGTCTGTTACATTATTTAGTAAAATTGAAATCAACTTTTGAGAACGTGAGTACTTTAAATTCTGTAGCCCTGGGACAGATTCTAGTTAGTGCTGGGTTTACTTCAGGGTAGGAGATTCTTACACTGTGGGGCCTTGCCTGTCAGCCCCCCCCCACTCCTCCCCAACCTCCTCAGTACTATGGTGTCCAGTAATTCTAAACCGCTAATATACTTCTTATAGGTACCACCCTCGACTCCTTGGCCCTGAATTTAGCCTTTGTTGGTACACTAAGCCACCATTATTGTTCTGAGATCTTCTGCTAGTTTTATTTTTCTGTAAAATCTATGTCAGGAAGTTCCCTAGCCTCCCTACCAATTGGCCCTCATCCCTTTGACACTGAGATGTCCCCTTCCTCCAAAATCTCTGGTTTTAGAAGCTGAGGGTTTTGAAAGGCAGAGGCTATGGTAAGGCTGGAAAGACATGAATGAATGAGAGAGTTGGTATCTGGGAAATATCCTTGGACAAGCACATGTGAGCTTCTGATGATGCTACTCTGAGGGTAGGGTAAAACCTTCTTGCTAATCTTGGGTTGTCATCTGGATCTTTCTTTAGGTTTCTAGAAATTCACCAAACCTTTGAATATATGTTTGTATCTAATAATGTTGGCTCATTGGCTAACTGGGATCAAAATTATTTAAAATGTTCTAGGAGGTCAATAACAAGAAAAAGAGGCAAGAAAAGAGAAACCCCTATCTATTCGTCTTTGTGTGTGTGCACACACGTGTGCACATGTGTGTTAGACTTTAGGAAGTTAGGTTGTCCCTTTGAGATCTGGGGTCTGTACCTCAGTCATTTTTCCCTTGATGCCAAAGGCAGTTGAATTCAGGAAGTGGGAGT
The DNA here is from genome assembly GCF_014885135.2 of Alexandromys fortis. NCBI lineage: Eukaryota > Metazoa > Chordata > Mammalia > Rodentia > Cricetidae > Alexandromys > Alexandromys fortis. The sequence continues at coordinate 25,807,163 of NW_026067909.1, read as the reverse complement.
TCTTTTGAAAAATCAACAGTATAAAACCCACAACAAGACCACTAAGTATAAGGTGGAAAAGTCTCTTCCAGAATGCTTTCTTGCCGAGTCAGCCCTTTGCTGTTTGGCTCTGAGTTTATAGATCACAGAAAAAAAGAAAGATGAATAGACAGACAGATGAGAAATCTAAACAGATGGATAGGTGATCGCTGTCTAACACTGAACAGCTGTGGGAGAATCGTCTGTAGGTATGTCCTCTTTAGGTAACACATTTTCCTGGCCCAGCCTCAGCAAAGGGAAGTGTTGGTCATAAGGCCTCCAGCAGGGTGCCCCGAGGCCTCAGAAGGGTCTGGGATGGCAGAGAATTGTGGAGGTGGAGGATGTTAACTGCTTTGCTTATTGCTCAATCTCAGACTGTTTCTAAAATCCACACAAAAAAGATTTTGGCTAAGGGCGTGCACAGCGACTGATTTTGTGGGATTCCCATGACGCTTGTCATGTTTCATCTTGCACACTGGTCATCTGGCTGGCACACAGAGAGGAAGAAGGATGTTTTCTGTGGCCCTAATAGCTTCATTTTCCAAGTTTTCATTCCACGGTCTGATTTTTATCTGACATTTGGGGGAACCTAATGTTATGTGTTTATAGTTCATTGCTCTGTTTAAATAACTACCGGTCCTACAATGAAACACTCTTCTTTGCTTTCTTCCTATTCTTGTTGCATTTCTGTTACTGTAATAAAATACCCTGGCAAGAGGCAGTTCAGGCCAGGAAGGGTTTACTGGGCTTATATTTCCAGGTTACAGCCCATCATTTTGGGGGAAATTAACATAGGAATTCAATGTATCATGTCCAGAGTTAAAAAAGGAAAGAAAACCAAAACAAACAACAACAACAGAATGGATCCTTGCTTGCTTCTGCTTTCTCTACTCTTTGATAGGCCAGGGACTGGCCTGTGAAAAGGTGCTGCCCACCTCAATTACCAAGTCAAGACACTGTCCAATGGTCATGCCCCTAGGCCAGCCTGATCTAGACAGCCATGAAGACCTGTTTAGATGATCCTAGGTTGTCTTAGCCTGGCAGCTAAAACTAATGAGCACAGCACCACAGGTCTCCTAAAACAATGAAGGATCCACAGTTTCTCATTTGCTACTGGAATCACACTAGGCTGCTGGTGTGAATAGTGACCCATCTTTACTCCCCCAGATTCAAGCCCAGGAATTCACTTTGCACAGCCTGGGTGTCCTTTATCTGCCCTACCAAAATTATCTGAGCATTCTTAGCTCCCAGCTTAGTAACTTGCACATAAGCATTGCTTTCTCGCTGTACAGTAGACCCAGAAACCCACTTCTAGTTCAGGCTCTGGGGCTACTTAACTCCATCACCCCGTGCCACTTACAGAAATGTAAATGCACTCTGATTTTACAACATGAAGATCTTGGTAAGCCGTGTACGCGGATGAGCTAATGAGTGGTAGATATGACATTAAGTTGTGAACTCCCATGTCTTTTCCAGATGAAAAATTATGTCTCTTTAATCAGCCATGAAATCTAACAACTGCCTGCCCTATGCTTCAGTAATGCTATATACAATGGGCCCCTTAGAGCCCGGCTTCCTCTGGACCAAGGGTCTGCCCTGCACCTGTCATTCACTGGAGTTGACTTCCGGTAGTCTACTATCCGGGGCTCATTCTCTCTGTGCAAAATGCATAGGAGAGATTTTTTAAAAAACGTTGCTATCGGCAGAATATTTCTGATCACATTGTTTTACTGTGACCCAGATAGAATGACACATGACAAAGGAAGCTGCAAAATTTTATTATTGTCCCTGCAGAGTCTACTCTCGGTTTACTGATATTTGCTTTCCTTTAATACCAACTGGCAGATACAAGTCTGCATAAATTCTGCTCTATTTTACTCATTTATAATTTATAACCTGCCTGCTTCCAAAGTGATTTTTCAACGGCTTGCTAAAAAAGATCTACGTACACATCCCTACCCAAGCAGAAATGAAGAACCAAAGCCCTGAATTTATTAAAGATGTCAATCATTTTGTTTGGAAATATGTACTTCTTACGACATCTCATTCTTATTTATTTTTATTCGACAATTAAAATACTTTAGAATGGGCTTTAGAAATACTTTAAAGTATCACAGGAACAAAATCCTTAAATATTGATTATGCTAAAATAATCCAAACTGTTGGTCTTGTATAGCATTTTCTCCATGTAACTTTCATTTTTGTTGAGAATTTTATACATGTCTACAATGACATAAGATCATATCCAATTTAAAAACTATTATCCTAAGAGAACTGAAGTGATTTCTAGCTGAACAGATATTTTATATTTAAGTTAAAAAAAAAAACCAGAATGTCTCAACTGTCATTCTGGACATACGACAGTTATCTCTGTGTTCATAGTGCACATACCTCTGGATGTCGTAGTAGTCTGAATCGTGGTCCCTGAACACACTGCATGCCTAATGACTAAAACCACAGAGCTTCTCAAAATCAGGCAAACGTGGATTCCACAGCACAACCTGCGCTCCAGACTTCATGTGAGTACCAGCTCTCCTCCAGCAAGGGCTCTGACAGCCAAGCTCGGAAGCCATTATCACTGACAGTATTGCTGCTGCACCCCAAGTCTTTGGCCCTTGGTTTTTATCTTTGAAATTTTAGAAAAAAAATAAAAACAAGCCAGGCTTTGTGGAATATCTTTGGACTTTCATTCAGCTCACTATTTAGGCTAAGAATGTGTGGCAAGAAAAAGTGCAATGCTGTGTTTCTCCTGGTATGGCTTGGCTGTTGACTGCTCGGTGTGGCAGGTGGGCACTGGTGGTGCAGGCTTGTGAGAGCCGGTAGCAGTGCCTTGGCCGTGTGTGATGGCCAGCATCGGGAGAACATGCACAGGATGGCACTGGCCAGGCGACAGTTGGCCAAGCTTTGATTTGCTTTTCTGAGAGCAGGCTCGGAGGTTGCCAGTGCACACGCCCCTCCCAGTTCAGGCTCTAGCACTGTGCATGGAGGTCTGCCATGAGCTCCACTCTGCTGCTGTGCAGTGAGTATGTATTAGTGGGGGCCATGGAGACATGAGCACCCCATCTCCTCGTGCACACTTTGTCTATCAGCTCAACATAGAGACTCCAGTTGCAATCTGTTGTTATTATTATTATTATTATTATGCTTATTATGCTGAGAATGCTCTTTGTGTTTAGCACCCTTTTCCATGTATCCGTCAGGGTCTATGGTGTGGGCGAGCTATTCATTCATCTACGTAGAATGGTGCATTTCACAGACATCAATTTCATTCATTATATACAAAATACCTAATCACATGTTGTATATGCATGTACATTATATATAATAAACATTTTTATTATATACAGATTGCATACATTATGTTACATATGCATCAATAATCCTCCTAGAAATGTCCTGTCTTCAAGGCAGTGGTTTTCAGTCTTCCTAATGCTGAGACCCTTTAATACAGTTACTCATGCGGTGATGACGCTGCCCCTCAAGCATAAAATTATTTTCGTTGCTACTTCATAACTCTAACTTTGCTACTGTTATAAATTATAATGTAAATATCTGTGTTTTCTAATGGATGGTCTTAGGCAACCTCTGCAAAAGGGTTGTTGGAGCCTGCCAAAGGGTCACAAGCCACAGGTTGAGAATTACTGTTTTCAGGTTGAGAATGGGATTTGGCATGATAATCCTTAGGACGATTAATAGGACAGGATTTGTGCCTTAGGTGCATCTGTTGCTATTGGAATAATACTGCTCAACTTCTCTCTCAACGTGGAGGGGTTGCAACACACACACGTGTGTGTGCATGCACACATTTTTTTTGGTTAGGAATATATGTTTATGAATTTATATACATAAATTCCACACTCATGTTTCTGAGCTAAATCTGGTGCCTCTGGCCTTCAAACATTCAGTGATGGAGCTGTGTTCTCCAAAGTGGAGAAGACTCTTTCTTTTACCCTTGGTGCATTTGTAAGCTCAGTTCCTAACCTTGTCATTTACTGGGTACTTCTACAGTTCCCAATCTTACAACTGTCACCTGGCCTTCTTGCTCGGGATCTAACGATGTCAAAAAAGAAAAAAAAAATCCACCCTGAAAACATGTAGAAGGGAAACTGATCCAGTATGTAGTTTCTAAATCTATTTCACCCTTGAAAAAAAAAAAAAGAACTCAAACAGGGAGATTCTGCTGCCTTCAAAAACCCTCAGTGTTCCCAGCATGACATGTTGAACCAAGTACTGGCTCAATGCCAAAGCAAAAGTCCTGCCTTTTAAGTTTGCTCAGAGACTACAGGACCCTCGAGAAGAGGCCAGGCTTCAGACTGCCTGTGTGGAGGAGATACTGCTGGCCCAGGCCACTGTCTGCGTGACTGCTGACTTGCACTGTCAGACATGGGGACTCACACACTATGGTGTGTATACAGAGAGAGAGAAATAAAAACAACAGCAAGAGAACGGTAAACATGGACTCAAAGTGATATAACCAGAAAGCGTCAAGTGGCAAAATAGGGTAGACCCGGGCGGGTGGGATATCCATCTCAAACAGAAGACAGAGAAAAGACAGGCAGACTCTGTCTGGTCCAACTGAGGATGATGGAATGAGAAGAACTGATACCTCAGTTTTAATGACCTGACTTTCACAAGTCTGTCAAAGCAAGCGCCTGATCCATCACATGGGGAGCTCCCCTCCCTTTGGGAGCTTCTGAGTAAAGCGAGTTACCAGCTCTTCCAAAGCTAGCTGTGTGGTCATGGCCCCGAACGCACCTCCTTCCCGTGCATACTGTACCATACACAAGGAGCATACATTCCAGAGCTTTCTTGGTTATTGTTTTTAATTATTCATGCAAGTGGAAACTTGATGTTTAGAAGATGGGCCTACAATAGCTCAGGTTGAGGACAGACATTGGCCCATGCAGAGATGTGTAGGTAGCAGTGACGACCATCTGCTGCCATGAAACTGGTGGGCAGTAGGTTGCAGCTTATAAATGCTTAAAAAAAAATCTCAGCTCACATTTGTGACAAATATCCCCAGGATGAACTAAAATACAGTCGCTCCAGAAAGCCAACTCTATCTACACATTGTTCTGGATAGAGTGGCCTGCACAGCAGTGTATGTTTTAATGAAATAATTTGTAATTTAATATAAAAGTGTTGGATTAAAATGAACATAGAAGGTCTTCATTAATCTTTCTTAATTGCTTAGAAAATCTATTACATAAAGCAAGCTTGTTCCATGTCACGAGGGCTATTTTAATTAGATCTGTTGTCTTCCAGAATACTTTTTTAATCTGATACTGTTTGAGACTTGTTTACCTAGCTTAATTTAGTGTGTGCTCACGTCTGGGAATGTGCCAGGTGCCTTCCTTTCCCACCCGCCCCCACTGTATTTTTTGAGACAGGGTCTCTCACTAAATATGAAGCTCACTGATTTAGCCCCACCAGCTACCAAAGAACTCCAGAAACCCCATTACCATCGTCCCCGCACTGGGATTGCAGGTGGGCATTGTCACAGTGGCTTCTTACGTGGGTTCTAGACTAGAGACTGGACTCAGGCCCTTACACTTACAGGGCAAGTGTTTTACCAACTGAGGCACCTCCCCAACCCATATTTACTTTATTTTGATATTCATCATTGAAAACATTTGCAAATTTTCATTTCCCACTAATTAACTGGAAAGTAACAAGCTGCATCTGGCTGCAACGAACTACAAATGGCCCAGTTAGGTTTATGAGAGGGATTTCCTGAGGCAAGCCCAGAGACCTGGAGTGTTTAGGAAAGAATATAAGATGAGTCTCAGCTAGGGCCTCGGGGGTGCTTCACGTTTAGATAACTGTAGCATCCCCCTGTCTCAAAGCAGTTGCTTCAGCCAGCATGGATCAGAAGATAATGCAATCAGCATCAAGTATACAAAGGGGAAAGGTTACAAGACACACACCTGTCATTTCACCTGTGCTTTCTCAGTATTTTATTGTCTCAATAGTTTTTTCAGTCCTTGTATATCTGATGACTTAGGAAAAAAATCAAGCTTAAAATCAGGTCACAAGGTTGATAGACAGCGATGCCACATATCTAGGCTATCTCTGAGCCCTGGGAATCTTCCAGTTCACAGGAATATTCTGGCCATTTGTGGACAAGTCGATGGACCACTAACTCTGGGACAAGCACAGTTAGGATTATGCTGTGGAAACCCTGAGTGGGGCTGGCCACACTGGGACATCAGTCAAGTGGCTAAGGGCTGGGGCTTGACCCGTGAGATAACAGCCCCACTTCCAGGGGTGAGAGGTAAGAGAGCAAGAGCTTGAGCTCTGCCTATGTGGCAGCCAATGATACAGTCAATCTTGACTATGTCATAGAAACATCCTGAAACTCTAGACCCCGCAGTTCAGGCGACACATTTGGAGGAATGAAATCCCAATGCCTGGGATTCTTCTCACACTCAAGAGTATCCCCATCTGTCTGATGCCCTTTTCTGTTCTATTCAACACAAGCACTATTGTACACGGGTGCTTTTGGAGCGCTATGAACTGCTCTAGAGGCCCGTCAGCATCGAGGGGTCTCGGAAACCCTTGATTTACAGCTCATTTTCAACATTATAGGTGGCCTACGACTCTAGCTTCCCACTCATGTCTGATGGGGTCAGGAGTCAGTTCTGCCTTGGACCTGCAAAGTCCCTCCAGCTCCAGGCAATGAGTGTCAGTCCTGCATTGCTGTGGTAACTATGGAAGATGCTCTTTTAAATTAAATTATGTTTATGTGGATGAGGGTTTTGTTTGTGCACCATGTGCATGGCTGGTACCTGTGGATGCCGGAAGAGGGCACTGTATCCCCTGGAATCGGAGTGAAAGTTTCTTGTGAATTGTGTGTTGGGATTGGAACCTGCTTGAGTCACCTGCCCAGCCCAGTGACAAATAATTAAAACAAACAACCAACCAAGAACCTTGTCCAGTGTGCACAGGGAACAGGACTGGTTCCTTTCTTTAGTGAAGCAGAAGTGGAGGCAGCAGCAGGGTTCTCACTGTGGGAACATACCTCCACCTCTCAGTGTGGCTACACCCCACTAACCTGTTTCTTCCTTAACACATCTTACAGAAGGACTTCTATGCATCCCCCCCCCCGAGTCTCCAACACCCTTAATCTTCCAGCACTTCCTGCTTAGACAAAGAATGCCATAAATCAAACTGAATTTGGTATTCTACATGTAGACTTTAAAGTGTAGGCTTAGCTGCTGCTCTGAATGGCAGACGATGCCTACTTCATCCACCACTCCGTCAATTATACACACATTTCTGTAAATGTCATGGTAACTAGAACAGTGACAGGAGACACCTGGCTGGAGAACTCAGGCTTCCTATGTGGAGAAATTTCATACCAGACTTGTTTGGTGATGGGCCACTGTGTGTAAAATTCCCGAAGTGTACAGAGCCAAGTGCAGACAGAGATCTGAAATGAGCGACAAGCAGTATCTGGTGTTGTATCATCCCACACCTCTGCACTATCTGATGTTGTACCATCCCACACCTCTGCGGTATCTGGTGTTGTACCACCCCACACCTCTGCGGCTGGCCATGCAGAGATGTTTTCATTCACTGACAGCCAGAGACACATCCCTGTATCAGAAAGATACAATCAATCTTGTGGTCAGCACTGTGAAAGACCCATCCTTCTTCTATTCTTACTTTCTCAATAAAAAAAAAATCAACAGAAAAAGAACGATTCTGTTGAACAAAAACTCTCCTGTGACATTTCTGTGTCACACTGGACGAGTCTATGTCTGAAATTTAGGACTTAGTCCAGATGAGCTCATGTAATGCATAGGACTGGGGTGGACAACGGAGCACAGATGATTTCAGTTTCGGGGACCATGGTGACAAGGAGGAGGAAGAAGGTGAACCTGTCAGTGGTTTTCTGAGAGGACAAGGCCTGGGCGAGGTGACTCAGGACGTGTGAAATTGGAAGTGCAGGGGCCGACTTCACTACCCATGACCACAGCTCCAGGTCTGTGGCTTTGTGACCCGGGGATGTCTGGGTTTGGGCTTACGACTGTCACCGTTTATCCACAGTGAAACCTGACAGTCTGTGGGCCTCAGTGAGGCACAGTACACAGGTTCATTTCCAGGTTGCTTACCCTCGGGCAAGCCTCTTCTCAGCCTTGTCCCCTCCCATGTGCCTGTCAGTGGTGCCTCCCTTCCATGGCCGGCCTCACAATGGAGGTCGTTAATCGCTGGGTTGCCCGCTCCTTCAGATAGCCTCCTGCACGGGGACCCTTTGCCACCTCCCTCTCTCCTGTCCCTACAGCTGCACACTTGGACTTTTCACACCGGCAGACATCATGGGGAAAGCAGAGCTATGGGGCACTGCCCACAGACTGTTTTCTGTACCCCGCTTGGCTATGGCTTTGATTCACAAGCAGACAAAATGAAGCCCAGCTGCTCCCCTACCTGAGAAGCTGCCCAGTCTTGGGGCTGTCATGTCTCCCCCATCATGGATCTCCAGGGAGTCCCAGTTCTGTTCTGTGGCGAAGCTGATCACTTGAATCTACAGAGTTACAAAGCAGGGTTACTGGGTTTTGTTTTAACCACACTAATCTAAACCCATGAACGAGCTTTTCATGACTAAGACAAAGATATACAAAAATACGCTGGCTCAGTGGGGTATGCAATAAACGGAGAAGATGTGAAAATGGGAAGGGGCTCATATTGGAAAAGGGTATCAGCAGTAGTAGGACAGGCTGGTGGGGGATGGATGGGAACAAATATATTGTATACATGTATGAAACTGCCACAGAATTGATACAAATATTCTTTCAAAAATACATACACATATGAAAAAAGGAACTAATATGAGAGGACATAGGAAAATCTCTATAAATAATACGTATAAAAATCAATTATTGGGCTGGAGAGTTGGCTCGGTGCTTAAGAGCACTTACTGCTCTGCCCGAGGACCTGAGTTTTGTTCCCAGCACCCATGGCAGATGGCACACAACCTTTTGCAACTCCAGCTCCAATGTCCTCTTATACTTTAGGTACTGTACACGCATGTACCCTTCTTGATTAAAAATAATAAAAGAAAGCCTTAAAACATAGGTAAATAAAAAATTTTATTGCACACATGGAAAATAATTAGGAACATTTTATAGCAACTCTCAGAAAATAAAAACTAATCTCCACCTGTGCACCCATGACAGGAGGGTGCAAAGGAGCACAGTAGGGAGGAGGGGGACCAGTGGGAGGGGATGGAGGGAGTGCAGTAGATCAGGGGAGCACAGGAATGAATGAGGGCAAAGCATGTATGAAAAAGCCAGAATGAAATTCATTATGCTGAATCATAACTCAAGATAACTCAAAGCAAATAGATAAACAAATAATGTCTTTAAAATCTTTAAATAAATAATATAATGGAGAAAAAGTAATGAAGAAGAAAAGGAGAGAAGGAAGGGAAAGAGGGGAGGGGAGTGGAAGAGGAAGGAAGGGAGAGACGAGGGGGGCCAGGGAAGGAAGGAAAGGGAAGCAGGGGACCCCGGCTTCCTCAGCAGTCCTGGTCTGAGGCCCTACCTGGATCCCCGAGCCCTCCGTCACTATGATCTTCCACACGCAGTTTAAGTTGTTACCATAGGGCTCAGGGTAGCCTGGGGACAGAATCGTCCCTCTCCTCTGAGTGAAATTGCCACTGCATGGAACTAAAAGACAGAGCCACGTTAAGTAAAAGCCAAATGAAGTAACAGGAATCGATGTCTCCTTTCCTCGGCTGTGCTCAGACAGGGAAACTCTTCCTGTTTCTTAAGTGACATTTTTAGCTAAGGTAAAATTTAATCTCTTCTCTTTTGAATGGGCAACATCAGCGACTGATATCCATCATTTACCTGAGTTTTAAGTCTTAAGTCTACAAATAAATCTCCTTGGGGGTTTTCTAAGAAGGGACTGTCTACAACGAAGGTGTCTCTGAAGTGAGTTTTGTTTAGAATAATTTTTCTACTTTAATGTAAAGGTGTGTGTAGAACGTTCCTGTTCACCCGCAGACAGGCAATGCCAGGTCATACTGGTGAGATGCAGAGCAATCCAGGGAGAAGAGGAGGGGCTAAAAATGTACAGATAAACTCGAGGGATAATCACCCTTGCACTGGAAGTTCCTTTGAAAAAGTGTCATAAGTAACAACTAACAATGCCTGTTATCCACACCGCTTTTCAAATATTCAAAATCAGTGTGAATGCATTAAATGACGTCATACACATACTGCTACAGTCCACCATCCTAATGCTTTCCCCACAGACGGAAATGATCTCTTTCCGTAACCTTAGAGCTGATGGCTGACTTCATGAGCATCAGCAGGAAAACATTTTGCACATACAAATCTCATGTTTTAGTAATCACTGATTTTTAAGGTCAGGGCTATTGGGCTCCAGACAAAATCAATTGATCTTCATAAAGATCGCTGCGTGAAGAATGGGCTCTAACCCTGACATGAGTTCTGCTCCAGCCCCAGGTCATCATTTCATCTCATGGGCCCCACTTACCTACACAGCTTGGGATGGTGTCATTCCACTGGGCCAAGGCGTTTGGCACGGACTGGCAGCGGATGGCCGTGGAACCTTGGAGCAGGTAGCCCGGGTTACACTCAAATCGAACTATGGAACCTGCAGAGAACTCGGAGCCGATCCTCCTCCCATATCTGGGCTCTGGGACAGAACTGCACTGTGTGTCGCTGGTGCGTGGAACGGCTGGGGAAGTAAAACACAGAGAGCCAGTGTGTCAGAGTGGAGCGAGGTAGAGCGACCTCAGAGGAGACGGGCGTAGATGCAGGCGGACACCAATGTCTGTAAGCCTCTTTGTGAGGAGCAAGCCCAGGGGCACTTCTGTGTCTCCATTTCCTCCCATGGTATCTTTGGGGATCACCACAGAGGTTTCGCTCAGATGGGAAGTTGGGAGATGAGGAGAATTAGTGCCTGTGTTGGCTCATTAACATTCAAGCGGTTGAAATTAATTAAAAACTAGATGATCGTGCTGGCAATTAGAAGGCGATGATGATAACTTTTGCTCTTCCTCAGCAACATTTGGGTCTGGTGGGATAAGTACCTGTAAATGATTAGTTTAGATGTGGCCCTGATGATAAATCATGCAATTAAAAATAGGACCCGCCACATGACCTGTCGTCATTTCAGCTCTAGATATTCATCCTGAAGAGCCGAATTTGAGGTCTAATAACAACATGATAGCCAAGATATTAAAACAAACTTAGTGCCCATTCTAGTTTGTTTTCTGTTGCTGTGATAAAACTTTCAGACCAAAAGCAATTTGGGGAGGAAAGGATTTATTTGGCTTATTCTTCCCAATCACAGCTTATGACTGAGGGAGGCCAAGGCAGGAACTCAAGTGGGAACTTGAAGCAGAAACCACAAAGGCTGCCTTGGCCCACTTCACCCAGCCTTATGCTGGGATAGCTTCCTCATAGAGCCCAGGACCACTAACCAAGAGATGGTGCCTAGAGTCGACTGGACCCTCCTGCGTTAATTAATAACCAAGACATTTCCCCCACAGACATGACCGCCAGCCCATCTGATATAGGCAAGACACTATCCAATCAGATGACTGTGGGCTAACTAAGACAGTGTCCATCAGAAGATGACTGTATAACCATATGTGATCGATCTATGAATTCACACACAAGAGTTTTATTAAACCTTACAAATGAAGGACACCTTGCTATTCACACAGGGATGGATGCATCTGAAGGGCACTGTGTTGAGGGAGCCAAGCTGCTCTTGGCAGGAAACAGATTGTACTATTCCACCTACATGGAAGATCCCAGACAGCTGCAGTTTCTGGAGTAGAGAACTGGATGATGGCTGCCAGGGATGGATGAGGGGACTCAGGGAGTTGCTGGGCTTTTAATTGTGTGGACGAAGGGAGTTCTGTAGATCTACTAGAACATGCTGGGACTGTCATTAGCAATATTCATACAGTTAATTTGTCAAGAAAGCATATCTCGTGCCACCACAGTGGACAAAGGTAACACTCTACAATTATAATCTAGTCCCCATGAATTCGGATTCTCCCAGAATATTGTACTTGGAGTGCAGGTGACCACCTACAGGATAAACTTTGAGGCCCAAGAAAAGACTCATCTCCCAGGAGAGAGGCTAGACTATGTATAAACACACACTTCCTGCTGTGTGGTTATTTGCTGAAAGACACAACTCAGCTGTGGGGAAGTCACAGATGAAGAATTTCTTTCTATCCAATTGGGAAGAGATGAACAAATTGGTTTCCATTCCTCTATGCATTATGGTGTTTTCTTTTAATGGGAGCGAGTGCCAGGTTGGGGCCAGGCTTTATGGCCGGTAGCTCCGACTACACTAAGAAAAACAATACACTATCATGATCATTCTAAGCAAGGAGACCCTGTAAAACAAGGGAAGGTGCACCCTGCAGCCAGGGATTCAACCAGTCACATAGACCACAAAACAAACCAGTAAGTGTGTGTGTGTGTGTGTGTGTGTGTGTATGTGTGTGTGTGTGTGTGTGTGTGTGTGTGTGTGTGTGTGTGATTAATCAGGATTCTGAGACTAGACACAGAAGGTGACAATCCAGAACCTCACTTTGTTTCTTAGGGTCAACTCTCGCTGATGGGTTGGTGGAAAATGCTATTCCTATAAGCTAGCCACTCAGTACAGAGAGATGGACAGTTGTAAACGCTATCATCAAATGTTATCACTGTGTGCTCTGGAACTGAAGAAGGTAGAGGGGGAGGAGTAAATTAAGCAGCAAGGAACAACCTAAAGTAGAACATTCCATGAACAATCACGTGAAGAATAATAGCTACAGAGCCACTGGCTTGATGGTAAAGGGCAGGGTACCTCTTCTATCAACCAGGAGAAACATCTCAGACAGTTATGTGTTCATGCTATCCCAGACAGCATCAATAGCACTATGGGTGCCACAGCAAGATGAAGAACCCCATATAATGATTACGGGCTCTTCCCTACACCGGTGTTCCTTCTACTCTGATCCTTCCATTTCCTATGTGAAAATGACGATGCTCAAGGATGTAGTGGCCCTGAGGCCACTCCTATAGTAGTCACCCTGACCCAGCTCTACAGCCAAGTCTTATTACCTGCCATCCTTGCTCTCCCTCTGCTGAGATTCCCCTGGGTTCCCATGGGATGAAGATTTCCTTATCATAGGATATAAATGACTACGTCTATGAAATGCTGCGTGTCTTCTGGTCCTTGGGTGGTGGATGTGGACAAGGATTCTACAGTTGTCAAGGCAACTACATAAACGAGTAGTACTGTATGCACATGTGACTCTAAAGAACTTCCATGGAGCTGGAAGTTTGGAAAGCAAAGGAAAGGCAGAACAAGTGTGAGACAGGGGCAGGGCTAAATGGACCATGGTAACATCAAGAGGACAGGATTCTGCTGTGAAATCCTCCTCTCCGATCGATTGTTGGTTTCTGATCACCTGGCTAGTTTAGACCCAAACTAATTACATAGAAACCATATTATTTAAATCACTGTTTGGCCCATTATCTATAGCTTCTTATTGGCTAACTCTAATGTTAATTTAACCCATGTGATTAATCTATATATTACCACGTGGCTGTGGCTTACCAGGTAAAGTTTCTAGCGTTTATCTCTGGTGGCTTCATGGTTTCTTTCTGACTCCACTCTCCTTTTTTTTCCCCAGCATTCCATTTAGTTCCTCCACCTGCTTAGCTCTGTTCTCCTATAGCTTTGCTATAGGCCCAAAGCTGTTCCTTTACTTATCAATGGTAATCACAGCATACAGAGGGAAATCCCACTTTGTACTCCTTATACTCCACCCTTCTTTTTTCCAGCATCTTTTTAGTCTGGCTTTCCTGCCCAATCTCTTCCTTTCCAGCTATAGGCCAGTCTGCTCTTTATTAACCAATGAGATAAATATATATTTATAGTGTATATTTATAGTGTACAGATATGGTTCCACAACATCCATTTACTTACTTTTCTTTTGATTTTTGGTTATGAAAATAATAAAATCAATATTATTCAGAAAAATAAAAGAAATCCTCCTCTCCATTAGGACCTCCTGGTCCTGCTCATCCAGGCCTTTAAGGCAGAGTGTGGGAGTTCTTTTCTTTCGTCTCTATTCTTCGTCTCTTAGATAATATTTGTGCCATCATGAAATAAACTTGAAAGTAGTTGAGAGAGAAGTGAGGGCGAAATCAGCTGGAGGGCAGACAAGGGACATGGAAATATATCACAGCACACCACTGTATTGAGCTACAGACTGATGCTCCTCTAAGGAGTCTTACAGAGCCAAGAGTCGAGAGTCATTAGCTGTGTGCACACAATGCTTTCTGGGGAAAGCAAAAACAAAACAAAAAAAGTTCATGCGGAATTCCTAGGAGAGAATGAGTGATCCATCAGTCAGCGTGTGCCACCACCAATCAAAGGCATGCCTGTAGCCTTCCACAGGAACCAGTTACAGCCGGTGCCATCACCAATCAAAGGGACGTGTGTAGCCTTCCACAGCAAGTGGTTACAGGAAGTGAACAACACAAGGAATAAATTGCAGCGCACATGGTGCAGCTTCTTATTTCCTTTAGTGACCAAGGGACACTCTTTCTTGGCTGGGAGTTTAGGATTCTGATCTGCCTGATAAGCTGGTTCCAGTTAGGGAATTAGCAAACACCAGGGAATTACATACATAGTTTAACCATAAACGTTCTTCACAAAAGCAACAAGCTACTACATTATATAAACTCTTGATGGCAAAAGTGATTTTTTTAGAAAGGCAAAATCAACTATGCTTTAGCTGACAGCATCTCAGAAAAGCCAGCAAAGGACCAAGCATGGGGCTTCAGGGCTTCATGCAATGAGACTCTTGCTTCCGCTCTTCCCAGCCCAGCTCAGAGGAACCTACTCATGCTTCTAGCTATGATTATTTTTCAGCAGTTTTTGTTGTTGTTTGTTTGCTTTTCAATGAACTGTGTTAACATCTGTAAAGAGTCTAAGACTTGACAGGAAGTTGACTAAGGCAGGGCGCTGTCCAGAAAGACTTTGTTGAGTTTGTAATTCCTGGTTCCTGAAGGCAAGCAGCAGAGGCAAGAATGAGAGACAGCTGGCCACACCCTAACCAAAGTCAGGAGCAGAGAGCAATGAAGCATCCATGCTGCATGCTTGCCTGCCCGCTTGCCAGCTTTCTTCACTTTTACACACTTCAGGACCCTCTGCCTCGGGACTGGCTGCCTCCAGTGGGCTGAGTAGTAAAGCATTAATTAGCAGTCAAGAAAATGCCCCATAGATGTGCCTACAGTGCAACCCGATCTAAAGTAATCCCCCATTGGGATGCTCTTCCCAGTTGGTTCTAGGCAGTGTGGATTGACAGTACCGCTAACTGTCACGGTCTACATTTCTTCAGAAGCTTGGAGGATGTTGACATGTTTGATCTCATTGTCTCCAGTCTCCATATCCTCCACCAGGAAGCAGTTACTGCGGGCTGGGAAGGGAGGGACAGCTTTTCACACCAGAGTCCCGGGCGCACTTCTGTCTTGCTGCATATAACTGTGGCTGGCACCTCAGACATTCTTCATAATGGCCCGTCTGCCTGCTAACAGGGGTCAAGCATCCTATAGCCTCAGGTCACAAAGTCACAGAGTAATCCAAAGCTTTAATAACTTAGGGATGAGCAAAGCTGCCAAGCTGGCACTGGTGCACGAAGCCGCAGCTCGGAACATCTGGATACAATAGAGTTCAAAGAATGGCTGGCTTCCACATAACTATCTTTTCAAACACCAGCGTTCGATCCAACTCCCCCGCCGGGCTGAAGATTTTCTCCTTGCCTTTGAGTAGTTTATAAACTGAGTTCACAAGCTTCTTTCTTTATACCTCCCAGGGATTTAGCTTTGATAAAAGACTCATTTTTACATGAACTCACTAGTGGAGAGAGGGAAAGGTGGAGTATTGGGCTTTATAAGACATTAAATATGTCATTTTTTATTATTATACAAGGAAAACGAATTTCTTCTATAAATGTTTGCTCTCGAGTTTCCTGTAGTTTTACATATTTTTAATGATGATGCATGGATTTATAGAAAGAAACTATTTTTTCAGGACTGGGAGACAGCTCAGCCAGTAAAGTTCTTTCCATATAATCCTGTGGAGCTGAGCTCAAAACCCTATGCAAATTAAAACGAAGGGTTCAGAGATTGCACCTGCAACCTCGGGGCTAGGTTTGTGGGTCCAGGTGGATCCCTGAAGCTTGTTGCACAGTCTGTGTGAATAAGTTGGGGAAATTTAGGTACGGAGTCAGACCCTGTTATACAAAAGGAGGGGAGAGGTTGATATGTCTTCCTCATATCTGAGGAAGACATATCAACCTCCACACATGTGTACACACACACATGCATACACATTGACAGGCATTTATACAAACACATAAACCACACAGACTCCACCACACAGATACACGTCCCCAAAAATGATTTAATTATTTTTCAAAACATGCCACTTGGGTGTGAACTCGAGGGTAACATAGGCCTTGGATCATTTGCTACTTATCTGATCAATGATTTAATCTTTGTCAAAAATCAGAGGCAAGTCCCTCATAAAGATTCAGAGTAACTTGAATTCATTTTCTAGTGTTAATGTAAATTTTTTCAGGAGGAAAAAAATATTTAAAACAATTAGTCTGGTTTTGGCACAGAAGAAATGTGAGAAATGTGAATTATGGATAATGAATCTTCTTTGACAAAGCAATTCCAAACTTATTTGAAGAAAATCTTAGTCAGCTTGCCTAAATTAGCCATTCTGTAACAAAATCAATTAAAAACATACCGGTCATTTACAGTTAACAAAAACTACAATCTTTAAACAATGGACTACTTTTAATTCCCTAGCATCCATGTTGAAGCAACTGCCACTAAAGGGCTGGAAATATTCCTCCTGTGTGCTGCCAACATCCTCCAACCCTCTGCCTAAGACCGTTTATGTGATTTTGATAATGGAAGCTGAAGCTTTTTATAGTGAAATATTTTGAGCTCATCACTGCTGCTCTGTGAGATTTCGAGAACTGAAACACATGGTATGACTATTATCCTCCATGGTTTTCTGAAAAGCAGAATTTTTCTGAGATAATTTCTGGAGAATTCCATATCAAGGGAAAGAACCACTCAGATTTTTCTATAATTGTAAGAAAAACAATTAAGGGTAGATGGTAATCTTCAGACTGGATGAAACTATGGAGAAAAATTCAAGAATTGTGACTGGAGCCCGGGAGCGGATCCCAGAAGCAGAAGCGGAGCCTGAACGCGGAAGCCGAGCCCGGAAGCGAGTCCGGAAGCGAGCCCCGAAGCAGCTTCCGTCTGTGCAGTGGTCAGTTCTGGCTTCACAGCTCTCTGCGCCCTACCTTCAAGTTTGTGTGATAAATATTAAAGGTCAATGAGAGTGTGATATCTTTTTCACTTTGGGGGACTTTTAAACAACCTCAGATTTATTTAAATAAGCTTCAGATGGAACCAACAAACAGAAGCAAATATAAAGGTGTGGGACATAGTAGTTAATTTTACAAAGTGTTGTTTATCCGGAAGAACGGGCATGGAAGTGCCATTCTGGGTTTGGCTTTGTTAACTTGTAATTTCAGTTACTTTCCACAACAAATATGCTTCTTTTAAACATATGTTTAGCTATATTTCAATATATATTGACCTAAATTATTATGAATGATTTACATGATTAGATAAAATACTGCATTTTATGTCATTTTGTAAAATCTGAAGAGCCACATGTAGATACTTTAATCAATAATTGTATTGGTGTTTTATAACGATAGGAAATAAGATAGTATGTTTTAGAAGGAGAAGTACAATTTAATGTTCCAAAATGAAACCTAATTGTTCTTATTAAGTGATTTTATCTCACATAGATAAATGTCCTCAATTCTTTAAATGTCACAAGAATGAAATTTGTTGATTTTTCCTCAGTGTTCAAAGCCCAGGAGCTCCCCTTACCTTGGCACACAATTCAGTGCACAGGGAGCCCCCTCACCTTGGTAGACAAAATGCATCACATGGGGAGCCCCCTCACCCTGGCACACAACTCAGTGTGCAGGGAACCCCCTCACCTTGGTAGACAAAGTGAAAACCCCGGGCAGACGCTCCACTCTTTGCACTGAACCGAAGTAGAATCTGATTGGATGTAGCCAGCGGGAGTGTCTCACCTGGAAATTTAAACAGAGGCAAGGATATGTGATCTGGCAGTCACAGTGGGCTGTGTTGATGGCATTCTTGGAGAAGCACTGTGGACTTGAAAGTCCACAATAAATGCTTCAAATTAAATAGAGCAAAACTTGATTTAGGGGTTTAAGACCCAAGCACCTTACTTTTATGAACATTTTTAAAGCCAGTTCTTGCTTTGTGGAGTCTAATAAACTGGGCAGCAGTCATGATGGAAGGCTAACTGTGAATGACAGGGAGCACGCTCTGTGGCTGATCCACACAGGACGTTTAAGTCCTGAGAGTCATATGAGGGGCTGAATTTACCATGACCTGCTAGGCTCATTTTTATTGGGAGAATATTTGTTTATTCTGTCAACAGTTTAGAAACATTAAAGGATTCACAAAAGACTTTGGAAATAACTGTTTAACCTTTAAAGCAGACAGCACGCACAGCATCTTGGGAAGTATCTCCCAAGTGCACACAGAGTCCCGAGATCCCTAGCCCCTAAGCTAATGCATCAGATTTGCCATTGTGTGTGAGGAGCTGCTCGTCTGTCACCCGAGGCATTTGTAGGCATGACATGATACGGCCTCGCTAGAAATCCACGAAGCTGAGATACAAAGATTTTGGCAAATCAGGAAATAGAGAGAAACCAAAAACAAACTTCAACTTTGGTGACTTAAGACCTATGTCACTCACAATGAGCACTTCTGGGTAAAGTAAAAGTCTACTTAATTCACATAATCAGTGCAGAAAAATCCCAATAAGGGTTTATCCGCAGATGAGGGCTAGTAACTGTGCTGAGCTGGGCCAGCAGGATATGTGTGTCTGAGAATCTGTGGGAACTGCTGTAAAGGCCCAACAGCAAACCAAAATGTCCATGGATGTTTCCTGCTTGTGTAACATACATGCTTGGAATTGATCAGGAGAAAATGATAGATTTACCCCGGGAAGGGAGAATAAAACACATAGAACAGAAAACAAAATTCATCAGTTTCCTTCCTTTTTCTGAATATCACATTTGAGGTGAATGGAATTTCCCCCACAATGTTAGTAAGTAAAATGATAAACCTGAAATCTACAGACCTATAGATTCAAAGATGATTGCATTTCCTATTCATCATAATGGGGGACAGGAATTTAAAACAATCACCGTAGCTGTATAGTTTGAAAGTTTTACCTGAATGGGACCCAGAGAGAGAGCTTAGAAGCCTGGCCTGTGGGTGGGTTCCATCAAACAGCTCAGCCAAGTCGTTCAGCGCAGTCTGGAAGTAGGCAAACTGTCCAAATACCACTAGAAAAAGAAGAGAGGGTGGGCCATAGTCTTCTTAAGAGCAAAGGAGAATTTGTTCACACATTCACGGTCCCTCTAGAGGATTGTTAGTTCAGGAATCTTAGAAAAATAAGCACTCATGGGAGCTGGAGAGATGGCTCAGTGGTTAAGAACACTTGTTCTTGCAGAGGACAGGGGTTTGATTCCCGGCACCCACATGGTGACTCCACCGTCCCTAACTCCAGGTCCAGGACTCTTCTGGCCCCTGCAGGAACTGCACACATGTGACACACAGTCACAAACTAAGCAGTGGTCTCTCTACCCAGGTGAGCAGACAGACCCAACTCATCTGCTGAAAGAACAAAGCCACGGAACTGTCAACCTCAGCCAGGTGTATTGCAAACCCACCTCAGGGATGGATGCCTCCAGGAGGAGATTATTAGAGTGTTTAAAAAGCAGGGTTCACACCTCGTGTCTGGGTGTGAAAGGGGGAAACAAGGAAATTCTCTCAGCACACCCAGGTAGCAGCATTGTGAAGATGACCTTGTGGCTGTACTTGGAAGTGGGGAGCAGCTGGGAAGGTCAGGCAGTTGCAGCTTCAGGAGCTGAACACAGGCACTACACTCAGAAGGGAGGATCCAGCCAGTTCTGGACCAGACTTAGCTCAAATGAGGGGAGGTCCGGGCTCCTTTTGGATGCAAAGACAGAAACTCAGGACCTACAATGACCTATATTTTTTAAGATTGATTTTTATTTTTTAAATATGTATCTGGGTGTGGGTACAGGCACTTGAGTGAAGGTGCTTGTGGGGGCCAGAGGTGTAAGATCACTCGAACTGAAGTGGCTCAAATACGCATGCTCACAAACTTAAAATAATAGAAGCCTTTAAAAATATTTCATCTCGAATACATGCTCACATTAAAATTTATATACTCCATTTCTGAATATGTGACTGTTGATTTTAATGTAAGGGAAAATGGTGGCTTCTAGATTTCTTTTCCTTCCTTCCTTCCTTCCTTCCTTCCTTCCTTCCTTCCTTCCTTCCTTCCTTCCTTCCTTTCTTTCTTTCTTTCTTTCTTTCTTTCTTTGGTTTACCATTGAGGAAGATGGAAATAGCTTGTAAGACTGTAAACATTATTATCTGGCTTTCTTCAGTAAAGAACCGCACAATATCTATTCATTTTTCCAGTCAGGAGCAAGTACAAGACACCCAGGACCCCTCTGCCTATATATCTCAAAGTCTCAAGGGTGACTATATCACCAGCCAGCTGTGCAGAGGTGTGACTCAGGCTTTTGACCTGTGTGTGCCTTTGCTTCCCGCCCAACATGTACAAACAAATGACTCTAAAGCCATTTCTGGACACAGCATGGAAGGGGGCCACGTTAGTGGTTGAGATGCCACTGCCTCCTTTGAGGGACATGTGAACACATGACACCCCACTGGTAGAAGAGCATCAGGGGACACTGTGGGGGTGGGCTTAGAAAATCTGGTACTTCAGTGAACAGCGCTTCTTTTGTATCATTTTGTCCTGCTTTTACCAAACAACAGACAGATTAGCTCTAAAGCGTGTGGCAGTGAATTAAAGCAATAGCGATTTCTCACCGAATTCCTTGGGCACCGTGATGGAGTAGATGCATATCTGACCAGCTGTGTAGTTGTGAGGGTAGTTTGGGGACAACACGACCCCCTCGGATCCCGCGTACTGGCCTCCACAGGGTGCTGCAAACAAAGCCAGAGGAGAAATGTGAGCTGCGTGTGTGAGGGTGTGGCTGCAGGGTTAGGTGAGCCCTGTAGACAGATCCAAGTATGCTCAGCCTGCTCATCTTGGAACCCATGTCAACAGCTGACCCTGCACTGTCAACGAGGGTCATGGGAACACCAAGCAAAGACCCACATCAGGAGTAAAAGCTTTCGACTTGACCAGAGATTGACATTATTATCAAGGCCTGTCTGAGGAATTTTCAAATAATAATGAAATAGCTATACCACTATGCTGAAAATAATAAGTAACTGGATAAAGGATAAGCTCCCAGGATCAACTAGTTGATAGCAGTCATCAGACTGATCTAAGAGATAGGAAGAACCCGTCAATTTTTAGCACATAAATAAGTGATCTTTGCCTTTTTAAAGTTTTGTTTGTTTTAATCTTTCATGGATACCTTTCTGTGGCTGTCTTACATGAGTTCAAGATAAGATTAAAGGAGTGTCACTAGAAAGTGAGGGAAGAGGTAAGAGGGGAGAGAAAGTGAATTTACCATGGGTTGTTTGGGCATGTGTGTATGTGCATGTATGTGTGTATATATCTGTGTGGACATTCATGTTTATATGTTCATGCATTTTATATGTGTGTATATGTGAATGTATGTGTCTATGAGTGTATTTATGTGTATGGTGTATATGCCTGTGTGTGTACATGTGTATATACGTGTATATGTTTGGATTTTATACATGCATGTCTTATGTATATATGCATGTGTATTTGTTTACAGATATTTGTGTGATTATATGTTTGTATATATGTATGTATAGTTATATGCATGCCTAGGAATATATATACATGTGCATGTGTGTATGCACATGTGTATACGTATGTTTGTGTGTATATACAAGTGTATGTGAGTCTATATAGATGTGTGTATGTGAATGTGTGTATATGTGCATTTGTGTGTGTGTATGCATGAGTATATGTGTGTACATGTGTATATATGCATGTGGGTGTGTGTACACTGTGAGATTATATCGACCTTTTCCTCCTCCTGATAATCTTACTAACTTTGTTGTTCCTTTTCTGGGTAAACCAGAAAACCTTTTAGTTCATGTGGTCAATGCTCTATTCGGGCATCAAGACACCAGCATCCAATTGAGGCCCAGTTCCTTGTTCAGGTTGTGAGTTAAGTCGCCAACACTGGCATCTTTTTGTGATATCAGGAGGGGCTGGCACCTGCTCTTCCTTTCAGCTATGCTGCGAGACTGGGGACCAAGGCACCAAGTTGAGCTTCCCATAAACCCCGGGCCCTTTCCTGTACCATTTGATGGCTCTTTATCTTAGGGACACCTTCACTGACCTGAACTCACAATTACTTCTAGGATGTGAGAAAGTTTGGTTTCTTGCTAAGATCCTTTCTTCTTTTTATATAAATATCGGCTCATACTTATAAGTTAAGGAGTTTCACTGCATGCCCATATCATACTTGGTACTTTGATTGGAATCCCCTCCCTCCCTTTCTTTCTCCCCCCTTCCTTCCTCCTGGCCTCTTTCCCATCCACTACATTATTACAGTTCATTTATTCTTTATATGGCAATTTTCAAGTGGTTAAAAAAAAAGAAATAAAGATAGCATGTTTAATCTGTTCAATGCTAATTAGCACAGTTAGTCCTAATGGACAAACAGGACATTCGCCATGATTAATAAACTCTGTGGAATGTGGTAATGGAAATGGGACGGCTCTTGTTACTGGTTTGTTGGGAGAGCTAATGACAGTCAGGAGACGTCCCCAGTCCTGCGTTGCGTGACTTGGCAGGCTCACCTCTTCCCACAGGACAATAGCTCACAGAGCTGACAGCCCACCAGGAAAGGCTTAACTAACTTCAACAAACCATTTCATTAGTTCTGATACTTTATTTCATGGTATTTTTATTGTCCCAAAATAGCTACCATGGCTACAGTGCTGGCCACTTAATACAAGCCAGATTCATTTGGGTAAAGGAAACTTCGATTGAAAAAAAAAAATGCCTCCCTCAGCTGGGGCTGTGGGAAAGCCTGTGGTGTATTGCTTGACGGAAGGTTGATGTGGGCGGGTCCAGGTCACCTTCCGGCACTGTCATCTCTGGGAACACGGTCCTCGTTGGATAACAAACAGACCGAGCTGGTGTGCAGAGTTCCTCCATGCCCTTGGCTTCAGCTCTGCTTCCAGGTCTCTGCCCTGACTTCCCTCGAGGATGGAGTGGGACCTGAGAGCTTTAAGCTGAAATTAACCATTTCCTCTCCAAGCAGCTCTTGATCCTGGTGTTTTCGTACAAAAAATAGAAGCCCCAACTGAAACAAGTATTTTACAGTTTGCAAATGGAAACATTAATTCTCCTTTTGGATAGAGGCTGTTTATGGGTAACTAATCCCAGAGTGGAGGTTTCCGGTGAGATACTGTGAGTCTGGCCATCGGCGTAGACAGGTGATTGTCATTTCCACCTTGGCTGTGCCAATTCAACCTGCCTATTTCAGAAAAAGGTTTGCTTTCTCAAAAGCTTATGAACCACAGTTCTAAAAAGAAGCATAAGGAATAGAAACCAATTTTATTTTAGCTCAGTCGTATGAAATCCAAACAGCTCTTTTTGCAAATAGTCCATTTCTATTTATCATCTAACTATATCACCTATCTACCAATCTAGCTGTCTGTTCATCCACCCGCCTACCTGTCTAATATAGCTGTCTGTCTGTCTGTCTGTCTGTCTGTCTGTCTGTCTGTCTATCTATCTATCTATCTATCTATCTATCTATCTATCTATCTATCTATCTATCTATCTATCTGCCTATCTATCTACCTTCTTATCATCTATTTTATCTGCCATATGTATTCAACTTCTTATTGAGAAGTTTCTGGAGAATGTTACCATGTACTTCCTTTGGATTGGATAAAAAAGTAAACAAAACAGACACAAATTTTTCTAGTCACCTCAGTAAAATAAAAACATCACCTTGTTCATTTACAGTGAGAACAGCTAAGTGACTAAGGACTGTCCTAGGGACTCAGCAGTAACTTCCTGAGTGAGTGGCCCCCACTTTGGCTGGGGATTATAGCCTGGACTGTTAGACTGTATTTTAAGTAAATTACTACAAAGAAGGAAGGTGTGAAGCTGAGTCAGATGTACCTTGACAGGCAGGCAGCGCCCGGTCCCAAGAGGGTTTCCCATCAGCTCCTGTCACACACTCAATGGATGAAGGGTCCACAATCTTGTAGCCAGAGTCACACTGATAGGTAACTGTGGAGCCCAGCTTAAAGTCAGTTCCAATTCTCGTCCCATTCATTATGTTCCCAGGATCGAAGCAAGCTTCACGGGGCTTCTCTGGAGAAGAAAGAACACGTGTGCCATGACGGCATCTCTGAGTAGTCATTCCCTTTGTTTCTTTGCTTACTCCATTCAGGATCCAGCACAGCGTCCACCATGGGAAAAACTGCTTAGAAACACACTCATCAGCTAATGACTGTGTTAGCTTAGAGGTCACAGCAGGGCATTCGCTTCCAATAAACAAATGATATTTACTCTCTTAAAAACAATTTTTTTATTAGAGTGATATAAAATTATATTCACGTAAGCAAAGACAGGGTGTTTGTGGGATGTGCAGCTTATAAGCTGCTGGGGGCCTAAAATGGGTGTGCATTTTAAAGCCGATTGAGGAAGATTTGAGGCTCATTTTCCAACTTGTCCCTGACCCACCCCAACCTGAACTTGTCACACACTTTTGAGGACTGATGATTTGGTTTTACGAAAGGAAAACTGCAGAGACTCTGAAAGTCAAGTGCTCCTTCTCGTGGCGATGCCGACAGACTCAAGTCAGAAACTCACGAAGCGCTCTGGATTATGGTTCCTGGGGCTGATAACGTACACTTAAGACTGTCAAGCTTAGCAGGAAAATGACATCTAAGTGACAGCTATCAAAGATGACATCTGGTGTGTGACAGTTGCCCCATAATTTCATCCTAATTGCAGAAACTGCCGAGACTCACTGAGGGTGTGCCCCGTGCCAGTTGTTACCATCCTTCTGCAACGCAGAGCTGACAATTGGGGTTCAGATCCAGACAGGGCACTCCCAAGGACACATGTGTGAGCACTAACCCTGTAGTCATGGACCACAAGGCCCAGCATTGGTGTCCTGTACGTTCTGTATGGACACTCAGAGTTTGTTGCTATGTGATAGTTTCCACTTTCTGCTTCAACAGGTCACTCAAAACATCAATAAATCAATGAATATCTGTCTACAACTATGTGTTCTGTGAAATTATAGTTTGATTCATGCTTTATTTAGTAAGCATATCTTTCTTCTTCGTCTCCACAAGAGTGCCTAGTGTGGGTGAGGTCTGCGGAGCGGACTTCCCAGTGGGTGTTCCAGAAGGTGGAGGACACTATTCAGCTCAATGTTACGGCCGTCTCTTTGGTGGTGTCAGGATGGGGCATAATGAGGTTATTAGGATTGGTTCAGGCTCTGGGATAACTTCAAAAGCAAATAGAAGCTCTTTTCCTTTTGGTTTGAAAACTCTGCCTCCATGAAAAGTTGATAAATGCCAATTATTTTATCTTCTACAGAAAACGTAGTGTCAATCACACATGCAAGGAGCATTGGGATGCACAAGTACAATCCTGAATTCCATTGTTTGGGCTTTTGGTCTGGGACCAAGGTTGATGATGTTACTTTTTGTGTCTTCCTGATCATGGTCAGTGTGTGAGGAAAGGAGAATTCTGGGAAGAGGGAAGCTCAGTCTCCAGTCGTGACCCAGACGCAGAGGAAGCAAATGTGACTGCCTTGCTGAATAAGGTATCGAGCCATGTGGCCAATCAGTTTCTATTTAATGTAGACCTCGGTGTGTTTATTTGGGACAAATGTAGGACTGGGCGGGACAGACACCCCTGTCAACCGACAAGTGTCTCTACTTGCCTCCTTGAAAACATATCCATATATTCCAAATGGAAGATGATATTCTCATAAGTCTTTATAGCAGCTCTGAATCCTATGTAGATCACTAAGCATTTAAGCAAATAAAGAACAACAACCAAAAAAACCTTCCTAATTTTCATTCTTTGTTTGCTCATGCATACCAAAGTCACCCCATTTCATTGTTCCCGCAGTCATTCAGCATTCGGGTGAGCACAGCTTGTGTGTAGGCATCAACCCTGCCTCATTCAAAAGGGAACCTTTCCTGTTCTGTCAATCAATGTAGACCCACGGCCTCACCTTCTTTCTGATTCTCTTTTGTTAGAAATCTCGTTCAGACCCGCGTGTGGCTTGGTAAGACATGGCTTACACAGCTCTCTATATCACGCCACTGATTGAGAGTTGGGTGGCTGGTTTGCCTTCGTACACCTGCATCGAATCTTGTGGCTCTATTTACCGATTGTCAGTTCTGAGTGCGCAGTGATAAATCACAGTCCCTTTCCGCTTACATTTTGCTATGCTTTCTAATTAGATGACTTCATACCGGTGTGTATTTTCCTGTTGTTCCTGTCCACTCCACTTAGGAAGACCTTTGTAAATTCCTGCTTTGTCGAACAAATGAGTGGTACATGTAGGGCCTCTGGGGGGCTGCCCTGGGACCCCTCCTGGCCCATCAAATCTATCCCTGCAGTCTGTTGCACCCATCCTGAGATCTCTTGCCCTTGACAGTGTGGTGACACCAATTGTGTTAGCTTCGGGTGAGTCTTTCCCACTGACTCTTCCAGAAAATGTTCCAAACATTAGGAACTACAAATACTGGAAACAGTGGACCCAATGAAGAGGCTGTCCTCACCTCTGGCTACTGGAACTTTATATACCTTGGTTTTAGAGGACTCTGGCTTGAGTAGCTGCTTGGGCTGCAGCTATGGTGTACTAGGAGAAGGCTTTGTGCTATCAGACGAGGTGCACATGCATAAGGGCCATTCTCATCACTCCCAAACACAGCTTTTTCTACCCCCAAGGCATAGGATCAACTGCTTTATTTTTATTTTAGAGCCCTATAAAGCGATACAAATCCATTAAAATTGTGACTACGACAGAAGGTTCATTTTACTTTATAATTTTCACTCCAGATTTTGTTTCTTATTTTTACCCGAATCCTCATTATGATTGATGGCATCGGGCTAATAGTTGTGTCTAATTATTGCTGTGTCTTAATCTCACTCTTCCTTCAGTCACAAAGGAATTCATGTTGTGGAATTTGTTTTCATCGACTCTGCATCAAAGTGCTCGGGTTAGAGTGGCGTTGTACGCAGCTTTTTCTGTTTTCCTTGGATTTGATAGATCACAAACCACCTGTGGGCTGTGGATCTGAGCTTCAGAGACATGAATATCTGCTTGGGTCAGAGCGTCTGGCCAAGTATGAGCCCATGGGTGAGGAAGACCTGGGGGTGATGGATAGTGTCCTAGTGGGAAAGACTGAGGCAATGCAATCTCAGTGAATGTAAATCTAAGGAGAGAAATCAGAAAATGCTAACACATATCAAAATGATTCTTAAATGTCATCAAACTAGTTATTGCAAATGCCATAATCTATCTTCTGGAGACAATGCACCTGGAAAAACATTTCCCTGCTATTTTTATATCCTTTTCCATCAGAGATAGAGTAAGTTTCTAAAAACACGACAGGTGGGGTTCTCTTCTTCAAAAAGATCACACACACACACACACACACACCACATCTACACAGGCAGGTTAGGAACACATACATTTGAGACACAAATCTCGTGAAGTGGTAACTGACATCAGAAGTAGCCCCTGACACGACTTAAATTTCCCACAAATCCATCTCAGCACATACCTTTAAATTCAATGGCAAACCCTGACAGGCCAACCGAAGCATCGCTCCTGAAGGCCAGGAAGAGGCTGTTGCCACTGCTCTCAATCCTCTCCGGCGCTTGCGAGCCCTGGAAGCTTCCAATCAGAGGGCTGTTGGAGTCCTCCCCTTCGTAGATGTGCAGGAAGTCATAGCTTGGTTCCATGCTAAAACTACAAGAAGGACCGTGTCACCTGCATCCCCAGTACAAGCCCACCTCGTGTCTCCAAGCAAACATTTTGGGGCACATCACACTTTAGTTTTCTTTTACATGATAATTTTGATTATCACTATTATCAAAATCAAACACAAACCAATTACCATGCTAAATTGGAAGTATCATTTGTAATAAGCACCATCAGTGTTTTGCATAATGGCTAACATACCCAATAGTAGACAATTTTGAATGGAGCTAAAAAAAATATAGTCATATTGGTGTAGCACCCCTTCACTGCTAAAGAAGGGCAACTTGGAAGAGACCAGACTCAAAAGAAATAGATTTCCACTGAATCTTGATTACTAGGTGAATGTTTTGAGATTTAAAATGTGTGTACTTTGCACTGCTATATATTATAAAAGTTAAAAATCAAAAACTTCTCACTGCTCTATGTTTCCACTGAAAACTATAATTATCTTTGTTTCCTTAGGTAAGTGAGCCAATGTTTATGGTTCCTGCAGGAGCAGAGCACAAATATTTCTTATCATGTACCACACTGAATATTCCAAGTAATCTTTCTCTTATTCTTTCATTCTCTTCCTCCTTCCCAATTTCTGTGCTTCTCTCTCCCTCTTTATTTTCTTTCTTAATATCAACATCTACTCCATGATTTGAGTTATCTGTTACCGAGAGGCACAATGACATCACTGTTATCTTAAACAAATCTGTTTGCAAATTCATAATTTGGAAACCTGAATCTTATTGCATTAGACAGGATGGAGAAGAGTGGAGCTTCCCAAGCCCAGGGAGTTGGCAGAATCGCAAAGTCATGTGGGATTTTATTGGAAGAATAATTTTAGTCATGGTCATTTTCATGGATAATTCTAAAACCTGGTCCTGTGCCATCTCCACTGTCTAGCAAGGCTGATTACGACCATAATTACCAACTGAACACTGAAATACAATCAGACACAGGAAAGAAAATAAAAACACATTCTGTGCTGAACATTTTTAAAGTATACAATAGTTTTGGCATAGAACCCTGATGTTTAATTTACAATTAATTTCAACTCCCTTTGTAATAATAGAGCTTATTTATACTTAACATATCATGATATACCTCTAAATCTTAGTAACTTCCCAGATCTAATTCAGTCTGTGCAGTGGGTTTGAGTTCCTGTGAATGGACATGACTATACAGTCCAGAGGGACAATAATAACCATTCTTCCCCCCATCACCAACACCAGCACACACTCGCTGTGGTTCTAGAATGCTCTTCTCCAATTTCTCTTTTAGACTCTCATCTTCACGACAAGAGCACATCAGAATTCAATCTTCTGAGAGAGTCCTGTGTGTTGCCAGACTCTAACGGTTCTCTGAAGACTGGGGTTGCTGTCCGCATACAGAGGCCTCAGAAGAGCATCTTAGATTCCTCCTGCTGGGGCATCCTTTCCCTACACAGGATTCTGCCTACTTCCCTCATGCCACATGGATTCTGGGATGACAGACACAGATGATTCTCATCTAAGCACACAGACTTTCCAGCTCAGAGAAGCTACCAGAATATGGAGCTAAACAGACAGGGAACAAGCAAATGGTTCAGAGAACCAAAGAGTTGGAGATACTTGGGGATTATCTGTGCTGTCCATCTTTTAGAGAGGTGTGCAAAAACAGTGCAAGGAACCTTCCTTAGATAAATGCCCTTATTTGTTATCAAATGAACTCTTCCTTGGTAGCTTTGAGACTGAGTAACGGGGCTCTGCTTGTATCCCTCTTGAGCTCCAGGAATCAGATGGCCATGCAGATTTTAAGGGAGGTCACCAAATGCGGTGAACAATCACACAGCTGTGTCTGCCAGAGCAGACTCACCCATTCTGTGTGCTCACCACGTGTCCTGAAAGTGTTTGTTCTTTTGACCATCAGTAGAAGTTCCTTCAGGAGAAAGTACCCTGTTAACGGACTGACATCCAGAGTCTCAGCCCCATGAGTTACCGTGAATCAGGGATGGTGAGAGAGGCTCACATGCCTGGGGGCTGAGTGTAGGCTCAAAAAATCTGAGGCAAGGAAGCCTGCCCCCTGGCAGAGAAATAATTTCTAGTCTCTTTGCCCTGATGGGTTAAGAGGCTAGCTAGCAAGACAACTTAACCATTTATCTTCCAGAACATCTCCTTCATTTATTTTTTTAAACAATCAACGCATATTATTGGATAAGATCTCAATAGTCACTAAAATTTAATAACCACATAGCATATATGGTATAATGTAATATATGTTATTGTATAAGCCATTTTTCCTCACTAAGAACAATTGCCTGACAGAAGCAATCCAAAGAAAAAAATGATTTATTTTGGCTCATTGTTCAGTGACTATTTTTATAATGGTGGGGAAGGCATGGCTGCCTAAGGATCCATCCATGGAGGCCAGAGGTTATGGCCTGGCTTGTTGATATTTTGGTGGCTCAGGGCCAGCCTAGCTGGAAGCAGGACTCTCCTGTAACCACCAAGCCCCACCTATATGACTAGATGCCAACGAATAAGGCCCTGTATATAAAAGATTCCAAACAGCACCATCAGCTGTGTTCAAGGGTTCAGACCCGGGTAGGTAGAGGACAGTCCACATTTAAGCAGTAACCACAGTGGAGTTGATTTTAGTAAATCTTTATGGCTCTGAACTTTTATCATCTAGTGGGACAGGAGTGAGTGTCCGTTTCTTAGACACTGATGTCTAGAATTCAAACCTTAGAGCGAGCAGGCAAAGTCTGGGGAATCTTCTGTTTTTATGTCCGCTTCATCTCAACAGTTTTAACAATGGTAAGAGCACTGCCTGAAACTGTCAGACATGGAAAGAAATTGGGCTTCCCTGACTGCAACAAACGGGGGACATCGAGGAGGCATTCCCTCAAGCATCCCCACAGCGTGGTTTTCACTGGCTTGAATATTCTGCAAGTGAAGCATTGATGTATAGAACACACCATGGGCCAGACGAGCAGCGTGTGAGAGAAACCCATGCATGTCTTACATGCAGAGCACTGCCCGTCAAGGAAAAGTAGCTCCGCTCCTGCCACCCTGCCTCTGACGGGGTAGCTGCTAGACACTGAGCTGCTGGCTGGCTCACCCCACGGAAAGTTGAACTCGGCATTAAAATCCTACCAAAGAGCGGTAGTCTGCACCAGACGCACCTTTTGAATATCAAGGCAATGACAAAGTCCGGGTTCACCTTAATTCTCCAGTCACACTCCTTCCCAGGAGGGTACGGCTGTGGGTAGTTAGGGGATAAAATCACTCCTGCCGGGCCCGTCAGATTCCCACCGCAAGCCGCTGTCACAGAACAAAGTCACAGGGGGGGACAGTTAGAGCAGAGATCCAGAATGCTGAACACAGGCAAGTAATTCTTTCTAAAAAGGAACAACTGTCCGCATGGATATCTAAAACAGTTCACCCCCAAATGTTAGGACAAGTTATTAAAGCCCACAAAATCTGTACCATTTCCTTGTGATCCTTGAGGATTTTAGACTATATATACTTCTTCCTGTTTTTAGAGAGAATTCTTAAACATTCATCCATCTATCTATCTATCTATCTACCTACCTACCTACCTACCTACCTACCTACCTACCTACCTACCTACCTATCCATCTACTTTTCAGGCAGGTTCTATAGCCCAGGCTGTCCTGGAACTCACACTGTAGGTCAGGGTGGCCTTGAAACCATGGTGATCCTCATGCCTCTCACGTGTAAGGATTACAGGTGTGAGCCTACACCCCCAGCTATGCTTCACATGATTATAAATGGCAAATAAAATGTCTTTTAATTACTTAAATTTTATTCTAATAAATTGAACAGTCTGCTTAACCCTCACACCCTCTACACATGCACGCATGTACTTATACTCAAAATTTGATATAAAACCCTTCTTGAATGTTAGTTTGATCCCAATGATGTTGCCGCCACTGCTCATTGGTTTACATGAGTCAGGGAACCCTCTAGAACACAGGCTTTTGGTGACATAATGATCAACCCGCCCAACTTTCTTAGCGTCTAACTTCCAGGACAGTTCATCATAAGCACTCAAGGACCAACTGTTTGATGAGTAGTTACATCACAGTTTAAGGCCACACAGTTTGGGGCTGGGATTCTCTCCCCACTGGATCAAAACAACAAAGCAAACACTGATTATTTATAGGATATTTAGGGAAGGCTCATGATGAGGAATGAGTTGCAACCCTTGCTCCTAGAGAGAGGGCATGATCACAGCGCTTTGATATTACTGTTAAAACTCTGTATGGCAAGGATCGAGTGAGCCTCGCAGCCACTAGCTGTGACTTGCCTGCGTTCACATATACTCCAGGTGGCTATTGACCACATGGCTTAGCATTGCGATCAGGTGGGATAATTTTGGTTCCTAGAATCTGAAGATATTTAGTACTGTTCTAAGTATTAAATACAATTTCTGTTAGATCTTTACCACATGGGCATTGTTCAAACACTGCAGTTATGTGAGGTCACGTATTTAGGGTGCTGATGTGTCAGAGATTCCATGGTTCTTTGGGCAAATTCTGGGGCTTGTGACCAAGTTGTTTCAAAATATCATTTTAATTAAATTACAGCATTCCTCTTAAATTATATACATTTCATATCATTGACAATATAAATAAATATGCATATTTGCGAATAAATAACTAATAAAATACCTTAATTGGTCATCCCTTTCCCCCCTTTACAAATAAAGATTTGCTTCAAATAAATAAGATTAAAGAGGGTGGAAGAAAGTAGTCCACAGTTTTCAGTCATGATTAGGTCATTAAGCTATTAAGTAATGGTTAAGTCACTGATCATTCCTGAAAATCCAATTTTGCAAAACATGAAATACAATGAAATCATCGGGTTTCACAATAAACTCAGTTTGACCAATGCCACTCTGAATACCATGAGAGTGCACTCAAGTTACACGAGACGTGTGACAGATGATGAAGGCCTGTATCTGTTGGCATGAAGTCATCATCATGTGGTCCCTGTGTTGCCCTCATTGAAAGCTGTTCCCACATCACCCATCATGACGGATGCTTACAGCGTCTGGGATAAGAAGTAGACCCGAGAGGGCTGCCATGCTGATATAGCAGTGTGGAGCTAGAGGTGCCTGAAAGCCAGGCAGATTCTAATTCTACCGAGGACTTGGGGGAGGAACTGGGACAGATTTGGGGCACTGTCACAGAGGGCTGCTCAGAGTGTGACTCAAATATTGACTTGTCGGAAACACAGGGGAATCAGGTCCTTCCTGCTGGTCCCCGGAGCTCCACCAAATGAAGCTGTTAAGCTGTGTGGTGTTAAGTAGCACCATCCTTTCTGGTTCTGGAATCCTTCATCTGCGCTTCATTAGGCTTTAATTAGAGAGCTCATAAAACCTTTTCGCCGGAATTCGAGTTCAGAAGATGTAGTTCAGAGGCTCTAGCAGCTCTGCCTGGACTTTGGGTCCACAAAAGCATGCTCAGACCCATCTGTGTCACAAGCCTATTCGCACAGGTCAGCTCCCACTCAGCTCATGCGCAACCCCTCTAACGAGACAGCCAGCATTCCTGCACACAACCCTGAAGCGTTCACACCATCCAGGGAGTCTTTAACCAGTCATCCTGCCCTGCGGGTCGGGGCCATCTCTGGTCATCAAATCATGTGTGCAGATAGAAGATAAATGGACGCTTTTTAGAGCACTGTAGAATTTGGACCCCAAGAAAAAAAAAAGACTAAACAAAGTGAAACTTGAGGGCTTTGAGGGACAGAGCACACTATTCTGATTATAAAAATTCAGCGTGCTCTAGTTTGGAGACCCCAGCCTGAAGACCAGGCTATATTGCTGAAGAGAAGGCTCATGGGTAAGGCACACAGTGTACAAGGATGAGGAGCCAAATTTACTCTTCCAGGATCCGTGGATAAAGCTGATCATAGCCATAACCAAGTTAACACCAGAGATGGTGTGGGAGGGTGGGCATGGGTGGATTTCAGGGTATTGCTATCCAGTTTGTCTAGTCAAACTGATGAATTCCAGTTTGAACTCAGAGAGACTCTGTCTCAGAAACTAAGATGGTTAAAGAAGATACCTGATACTGATTTCTGGGCTCCACATGTACACACATGCAACAGTGAGCACAACCACATATTCACGTGTATTCCCACACCCTTCACATAACACACATATATGTATGTTTACACACACAACACACAAGCATATACATGTAACACCCAACACACACAAATACAAAACCATGCAAAGACAAACACAGAGATGCACATATAACATACAGACACAGACAGACAGACAGACAGACAGACGGACACACACACACACACACACACACCACAGCTAAACTATAAAAGTCCAAAAGAGACATTACATTTTTCAAGGGGCTTTCAGAAAGAAAAAGAAGAGAGATAATAATGCAGATGTTGAGGAAATTATCAGCAAAGCCTGGAAAATGCATGTTAGATGTGTCATGGGGAGCTGGTGGCATGTCAGGGGAGCGTGAAGCAAAAAGGAGCTGGTACACACAAAGGGGGCAGAGCACACTGATGGTGGGGGAAATGAATAGAATGGTAGCTGGCCAGTCTGCAAAAAACAACACAAAACCACCTACCCGCAACAAACAAACAAAAAACAAATCACCCAACCAGCAATCAAGTGGAAAGATAAGGTTCAGACCCATGTCTAATGTAGAATGTGAATTAAAACAAGAATAATGTATCACTTTCTGTCCACACACTAAGGTTAAGAACCCTCCTAAATTGCAATTTTCTGATTAGGGCAAGTAAGCAAACATGGCTAATGACAAGCAAAGTTGCTGTAAAGATACTTTTGGGGGGTCTTGTGTCTTAGAGAGATACGTCTGAAGAAAGACACCAGTGCTCTCCAATCACAGACGCTTTACAGAGGCTGCTCTATTATGGATGACTCATAAAACGAACTTCATTGTGCCTTTGTACAGAAAAGATGGGTGCAGCACTATTAGACGGCACTGATGAAAGAACAGACAGTGTCCCTGATCAGAAGAGTGAGCTGTGCTCAGATACCCCACATCACTAAGAAAAACAAAAGAGCACCCAAAACACCTTGTACGGCTACGTTAGTGTTCACCAGGACATGTTTATAGTCACTTTAAAGCAGCATCTATACATATGCTTATGAATTTTATTGATGTATGTTTATGTTAATAGCAAATGCTTCCAGTTAAAAAGACATCTCTTTTCACTTCTTGCTTTGTTATAGCTTATAAAGCACTCGCAATGAACGTGTATTATCTCCAAATGAGAAAAAAAGTTTTAAAAAATGTTGCCTGCTGAGTAAAGGATTTAGATGGGAGCTTGTTCACAGTCAGCTGAGGCATCTCCGGAAATACGCTGCAGGGGACACAACCCTCACTTCTGACAAGTGAAATTCACAGTGCAATGACATCTGTCTTTCTGTCACAGAACATCTATCCGGGTAACCTGGCCCAGTCCCTCAAACGCCTGACTATTCAGTTGTCGCAAAGGATTTCCACTTGCCCTTGGAAGGGCTGCTCAGACCCAGAAGGACAACAAGGGCTTTGTGCTGAGCTGTGGGTTTTTGAGCTCTTGCTTAGGTAACTGAGAGATGGCTTTGTCAAAGGTACGGAGAATCAAGGAGTAGTCAAATTTTACAATTACCCCTTGAACACAGAAAGGATAAATTGTCTTTAGGAGATTAACTTAGAATTCCTTTTTAATGCTTCCCTTTGTGAGATTAAAGGTATAAAATGGAAGAAAATTAAATCATTCAGACAACATAGGCAAACATGTACAGTACATATGTATACATAACAATGCATAACAAATATAAAAAACACATGGACACATAAAAATCAGGCACAGAATATGTATCCAACACACACAGGTGCACACAAAATACACATACAACTCACATAAAGGACATGTACATACAACATAGATACACACGTCCACAACCGCTGATAAGAGGCAGAAGGAGAAGCCCCACTTTCAGGAACCTTCACAAAATAAAAAGAAAGAAGTTTACAACGATAGATGCATATATTCTATTTTGAAAAATATTCCAAGTGTCAGGAGTCAGCTATTAACAGGGCAGGCAATGAAAGACCGACCATGCTTAAAGGCAAGGAAGATGAAGGCACAGAGATGCCTACGAGACAGGGACGGTGTTCCTCTAAGCCAGGTGCTGATGAACGGAACTCTCCAATCTCACCTGTCTTCAAGGCCAGGAGAGCGTCCCTCGCTTCCCTGACACAGCCTTTTGTCACAGATCAATTTAATTTTTACACCTTCAAGCAGAAGATCTAGAAGTACCAAGTAAGCTAAATAGTTCATTAAAAATATAAAGTTTAGTTAAATATCATTTTGGAACTATGACTGAATGCTTTAAATAGATATTTTATGTTAAAATATTTAACAGAATGAAGGGCAATTTACATATAATTCCTATTTTAATATGAGAATCTATTTCCCTAAGATCATATTTGTGAAAGATCATCTTAGACATCTAATAAGACCTTAGATGTTTATTAAGACCATAGCTGCCAAAGCCATTTATTACTACATTAATAAGTTGGACAGAGAGTTTTAATTAGTGTTGCACACAATTTTATTCTCTATTTTCATTTTCCCCAAAGGCAATATAATTTCTACTTTTCAGGATATTATAGAAAAACATACTTCTGAAAAGAGAAGGAGCTTTGCAGTAGTAGGTTTTGCTTGAATGTGTGCTTTATATTAAAAAAATGAGGCCAGCAGTGGTGGGCTTATAAATTTTGAGCCACGTAATATTTTAAGTCGCACAGGCTTGGTTGATATATATTTACATAAGAACTCTTAAGGACAAGAAATGTTAGATAAATGTCAATTACTGTACATTAAGGAAATCACACCCTTTAGTTCATCTAATAAAATAAAGGATTGCAATAAAATTTCAGCATTGTCTCAGAGAGCCTGAGGCCATTTAAGAAGCTCCTGAAACGTCCTCCTGAAGAAACAATCATTAGCAGGCCGATCCAAAAGGTAGGCTACATTCATTTCCAAGCCTGTCAGTTCCATTTCCCCGGGCCCAGTACCTATGCACGAAGGGGGGTCTGGCTGCCAGAAGAAGCGGCTGTTTAGCTGCACACAGGTGATTTTGGCTTGTCCTTGGAGCTGGTATCCAGGGTCACACTGGAAGGTGATGGTATCTCCAGGTTCCCGGCTGTCACCATAGCGGGTACCATTCTGGGGCATTCCAGGGTCATTGCAGGTGGACGCGATGGATGCTGTATAAGAACAAACAACAGCTGGTCAGGTGATGGAGAACCAGGTGTCCACACATGCTAGGGTGGTTGCTGTCTCTAGGGCGAGATGCTCAGCATTGGTATAGTGCCCCAAATGTTTTCCTGGAGCATAAGAAAAGGGGTCTTGTTGGGGGAGGACTCAAGGGCATGCACTTTTTTTTTCCAAGCTCACGTTGAATAAATCCTAGCAAAATCTTATTGAAATTTAGCCACTTATGAAATTCTCAATATCACCTTTACCATATTATACTTAGTATACATTATCCACACATTCCCTTCTAATCTGCCATTTAACAATAATTAATAATGTCACATATCACAAGTTAAATAATTTAATGGAAGACCTATAATCTCAACCTGGGGAAAAACTCAATTGGAAGGTTGCCCTGATGTGACCCCTCCCAGTGACTGCAGAGTGGGCCAGATGTCAATCTTATCAGAGGCACTATGGGTCCACAGGCTACTGTCCAGGAAAGATGATCAACGATACTTTCCTATTTTTATTTTTTGTAAAACCTGAATCATGAAAGCGAAAAGAAAAGGAGGATGGGCAGATGGTTCAGTGGTCACAGTGCTGGCTGTCCAAGCATGAATACTTACTTCTGATGTCAAAACCAAAGTAGGTAGTGGCACTCAGATGCACACTGGTGCTGGGGAGGTAGAGACAGGAGAATGCTTACTGGCCACCCAGTCTAGGCAAAACGGTAGTGTTCAGTGGAAGGCCTGAACTTAGTTATCAAAAACTTAGTTATCCATTACTAAATGGTCAGCCCTGAAAACATTCATATAAACAACATTAAACAGAATGAGCAGGTTATACTCATATATAACTCATATAGGAGAAGGAGGAGGAAGAAAGGGAGGAGAGGGAAATGACGACGTAAAAGGATTTCAACAGGTTGTTTGCAGGTTGTGCTGCACAGGCCTAGTGGTTGCGGAGACACCAGGCAGGGTGGCATGTTCCTGCAAGCTAGAAGTCACTGAAGCACACTCCTGCAATCATGACACATGGGCAGCTGCATTCCTACCCACCCAGGCAGGAAAGATGCCTAGGAACCCAGAACGCACGCAGGGGTCTGTACTCTATCACCCCAAACTCACACAGGTGTCTGTACTCTATCACCCCATGGAACTTGACAGGTCCTACTTTAGCAACCATGTGCTCTTACAATTAGATGATACACACAAAGACCCAACGCTTAAAGTTTCTCCTCTTCTTGAGCCCTTCCTTTTCTTGCTTCTACCTACAACAACAGAAAGTTACTATTGATATGAGGAGCTGGGATGAGGTGACATCTCCGTTCAGGACACAGGGGGAATAAGGAAAAGGGATGCACACCTGCCCTTCCCATCCTGCAATGCCAAGGTTGTGGAGTTGATGGGCAACCTTTGCGTCTGACGAATGAATTCTGTAATACTTTTTTGTATATACGTATATCTATATATAGTGTGTTATATTCAGTAATACATGAGTGTGATATCTATTATTTATTTGTGGCTAGTTAAATCAATTCACTTCAACAAAAAAATAGAAAATACAACTTAAAAGGGGAGTGGAGCTGGGGAGTGTAACTGAGTTGGTAGAGTATTGCCTAGCATGCATAAAGCCGTGTGTTCCATCCTCAACACCTCATAAATCCAAAACGACAGCATATGCCTGCAATCCCAGCATTCTGAAGGTAAAGAGTAGAGGACCAAAAAAGTCCATGGTTGTCCATGGTTACATGATGAGTTTGAGGTCATGAGGTTACCCCGAGATACAAGAGATCCTGTCTCAAATATATAAAAATAAAAACAAAACAACCAAACAGCAACACTAACAACTGTATGGCTGAATGGTTTCTAAGCTGATGGAGGAGCACGGGTGAACAGGAGACAGAAGATTGAGTGTCACTGAGGAGACACAGACCAGAGCCCTGAGACACAGGGGGCTGCGGAGCGCTAGTGCCAACATCAAGGACCGCACGATGAGTCGGGGCTGTGTCAGATGCCAGGCCTGCTCAGTGGGATGCAATTAGAGCGTAATGATCTCACACACTGATTTTCACTAACTACTCCGTGGGAACAAGGCTAATAACCAAGTTATTAGATAAGGCGGGGGAAGAGGCCATAGGAGAACTGGCCCCCTTGCTGGTCCTGCTTCTTCTTAGAGTCAGGGGAGGGAAGAAGCGAGCTCTCTTACCCCCTCACTACCATTCGCTCACAGGGTTTCATTGCATATTGAATCACAGACTCCTGTGTATCTCCAGCATGCCAAAAGCAGCGTAGCGAAACTGCTCCTGCCGTTACACACATACCAACGGGATCACTGTGCAGCTGGGACCACCGTCCCCAGCCCTCGCCTACACTCCGGTAATGACTTTCCTGAATGCCTTTCTACAGTTCCTTGCTTTCCTGGTTGATCACCATGAATTTCTGCCTTCCAGTACTAAGTGCCCAGAAGGCTCAATGCTGTATGCTGGTGGAAATCCCGCACACAGGTTCACACCAACTCCACTGGAACCTTTTCTCTCTCGTTTCTCGTTGTTATACTCCTGAGCTTCATATGTGAGCATGATGCTTCGTCTCTTGGTTAGGGTTTTATTGCTGTGAGAAGACACCATGACCATGGCAACTGTTAAAAAATAAAACATTCTGTTAGGGCTGGCTTACAGTTTCAGAGGTCTAGTCCATTATCATCATGGTGAGAAGTATGGCGGCATGCAGATGTGGTGCTAGGGAGGGAGCTGAGAGTTCTCCACCGTAATCAGTTTGAGAAATAGTGGGGTGACATGAGGGTGATAAGAGCAGTGGTTCTCAACCTGGGGTTGGCGACCCCTTTGGGTGCTGAACGACCCTTTCACAGGGTCACCTAAGGCCTTCAGAAAAACAGCGGTCACCTAAGATCATCAGAAAAATTATAATTCATAGTACTAACAAAATTACAGTGATGAAGTAGAAACAAAAATAATTCTATGGTTGGGGTCAGCACAACATAAGGAGCTGTATTAAAGGCTTGCAGAATTAGCAAGGTTGAGAATCACTGGGTTACAGGGACAGGACATGGGAGGGATTTGAAAGAGGGAAAGAAAGGGAAAATGTCATATATTTTAAATAAGAATTTTTTAAAAATCTAAATACAGAAGTAACCATTTGCTTTGGCATCTGGAAGAGGGAAACATGCTGTTTATCCTAATTCTCTTACTCTAAATGATTTCTGGATCAGTTTTCTGATTTCATCTTACCCCCAAAAGTTAACTAACATTCATTACTAGAACATCATTGGGACTAAATCAAAAATATTATTGCTGAGATGATCAGATAAATTAAAGTTACTTAAAGTTAAAATATAGTAAAAATTACAAACCAGACAAAGATTATAACCAAAATTACATTATATTATAGGTTACTATTATAATATACAAGGCATGCTGTGGGTCACAGATTGTGATTGGGCAAGCAAGTAGCACATATAAAGTCTGTATCCAAATATTACACATCTTAGCCACTGGGAGACTAAATATCTATTTTCCGTTTCCAGGGTTTCAATGCTGCTTCCAGAACAATCTACCACATGTGTGAATAAGAAAACACAGCCTCTGAGATTGAACCCATGCCTTGGGAAAAGTTTTATTCCTCTCTGTCCAATCTTTCTCATCCATTTGTTCATCTGTTCTTACCTCATCCATCCATTCTCATCCTGTTCACTCACGACCACAAGAAACAATCAGCAGGGGATGGAGCGATGGCTCAGTGGTTAAGAGCACTGCCTGCTCTTCCAGAGGTCCTGAGTTCAATTCCCAGCAACCACATGGTGGCTCACAACCATCTGTAATGAGATCTGGCGCCCTCTTTGGGCGTGCGGGCATACATGGAGGCAGAATGTTGTATACATAATAAATAAATAATAAATCTTTAAAAAAAAAAAAAAAGAAACAATCAGCAGTGTGGTGCCATCTTGCTTCCTACTCCCTGAAGGCGTAAGTCACGAACAAGGCCACACCAGTTTGGAGTTATGATTAATAAGGTGTTATTTATTTAAAGGGGAAAAAACTTACAGATCACCATCCCAGACAACAGCCATCTGCACAACCAGGAAGGGAGTCTAGTCTCCAGCGGAGCAGGAAGTGAAGAGAGCGAGCAGAGGAAATAGCCGCTTTTTTAAAGGGAGAGAGACCACGCCCCAATGGGCTGGTATCACAGCAGCTATTGGTTAGAGGGGCGGAAGGACCTCCCGCAACAACTCCCGGCCATCTTGGCACTTGTTTCTGAGTAGCTATCCTACAAGCCCTCAGCTCCCTGATGCACCCTGGAGGGACTGTGATGTGGGGAAGAGCTGGGGAACTTTGAGGGTGACTACAGCAGACAGGAGAAAGACAGGCTAAGACTAGGCCTGCGTGGACTGGAGAGGAGAGTCCCTTTCTATATTTGATTTAAGGAGTCCCACAGAGTGTCCTGAGAGACCACCACACACAGGAAATGAGGAGTTGAGAATGGCTTTAGCCTGCCTTCCATTAAGTTCCACACTCTAGCCCAAAATCAAAATAACACCACTTGGTTTATTAGAATCTGATCTTAGGGCAATAGTCCATGCGCAATGAAAGTGATGGCTCCTGAGAAAAGGAATGAGGGCAGAGGTAAGGGGTCCTAGGTACCAACTGTTCAGAGAGGAGTCTGCAATTCTGGAAGCTTCAGAGAGATGGCCAACGTCACAGGAGATTCCAGAATAGAAACTAACCCGTATGTTCTTTACTATGTGTGATTAAAGCATGAAGAAGCAAACTGTTGCATGGAGTATCACAACACAAAGCGACCAGCTGCTGTCTACTAAGACACCATGCTCAATTCTGCAGAGTTATGCAGGGAATAAAGCCGGCCCCGGAGCTGGACAATACCTGATCCTTCTCCAACACGCTGAAGTAATTGAAATGATGAAAGAGCTGACTGCTGGTTGACTGGGGTTAGGAGATGGGAGCCAATGGGTATTGGGAACGGATTGACATGCCTAACTGGAGGACCCTAATTAAGACAAAGATGATCTATCTGTTCATGACCTTGGTGTTAATGTTTGGAGAACTCTGCAAACAATACTGTGTGGATCCCGACAAAAAGGGAATATTCATAAAACCACCATTGAGTCTCAAACTACCTCAA
Source organism: Alexandromys fortis (assembly GCF_014885135.2). Classification (NCBI taxonomy): domain Eukaryota; kingdom Metazoa; phylum Chordata; class Mammalia; order Rodentia; family Cricetidae; genus Alexandromys; species Alexandromys fortis. The sequence goes on along the minus strand of NW_026067909.1, from coordinate 25,764,570 downwards.
AATAAAACATATTTAGAAAGCAACATGATGGGACTTGCATGGCTGTGCAGTCAGTACACAGCTTTCCTGTCTCTCTGTCTCTGTCTCTGTCTCTCTCTCTCTGTGTGTGTGTGTGTGTGTGTGTGTGTGTGTGTGTATCTGCTCAGTGGGACTGGCTGACTGTGCAGAGTGACTACATGCTTTGCCTCATCTAATATTACTTTCATTACAGGAACTCATGTGCACATACAAATTTAATTTCAAAATTCAAAGTTGCCAGAACTTGTCACACATTTCTGAATGCTCTTTTGTGGCGGAAGCACTGGTGATTGCATGCTGTATAATTCCCGTTAACTGCAGACAAATTTACAGAGGTACAAACCCTGCTGACAGCAACACCCACTGCAGGTCACGGTGCCTGCTTCCTTTGGATAATAAGCATTTAACGAACACTGAACCACACAAAAGCTCATTCCAGTTAACACAATTCCATTTGCCCAGGAGGCTGGTGCTGTAAGCCGGAAGAAAGACAACATGTATAAGAGAAAGGAGAAGGATTCCCCAAACAGATGTATACAACATCTTAGGACACGGAAGGGTTTAGCTTGTGAGAAGAGACAAGTGTTAAGAAGCAGAAGCAGGTGTGGACAGGAACAGGGACACTGGTACAAATAGTGCCAGACATGCTTAGGACATATCCTCACCAGATCTTTGGGTTGATACAGTAAATTCTCTTCGTCTTTATTTTTTCCTAAGATTTATTTTTATGTATCTAAGTGTGTGAGAAGGTGTGTGGGTATGGGTATGTATACATGTGTGGGGTTGGTGGTTTTGTGTACGTGTGTGTGTGTACATGTGTGTGTGTGTGTGTGTATGGGAGTGTATATGTATATGGGAGTAGGTGGGTGTCAAAGCAGGCCAGAAGAGGGTATGGGGTCTTCTAGAACTGGAGCTACAGAATGTTGTCTGCCTCCTGACATGGGTGCTGGGAACCAAACTCTGGTCCCCTGTAAGAGCAGCCAAGGTCCTTCCTTGACTGCTGAGCCATTGCTCCAGCCCTGTAAATTTGCTTTTACGATCTTGTCTGTTGATACGTGTTTCCTGGCTTTGAAAATGCACCTTGCAGTATTCCCACCATACAGATGTGTATATCAAGATTTACATCTGAAAAAAACATCCAAGGAATAAATTAACCACTTCAATTTCATGGTATGGTCATACGAATTTCATTAAAAGCAGAACCCAGTAGGAATCCCATGAGAATGTTTCAAGATAATGAAGTGGGAGTAGACAATTCCAGAAGCTTGCTGATATAACCATTAAGGTAGGCTGTACCCCAACCCCCCACTCCAACACAGAGTTGTTTTTACTTTGGCATTCGGCAGTCACCTCTGTCACTTTTTGTAAGTAACTATCCTTGCAAGTTCCCTCTTGCTTAATAATGCTCCACTGTTACATTCTAATGCCATCACTTATACATTGTAACTTTAGCTCTTTATTTATTTCAGACCTGAGATTTAAAATAAGCCCTGGAAAGCCAATATCTCATCTAGGGAGCAACATGTATAAGCCATTATCTTTCTATTCTTATAAATTAATACAGTGATGGCTTCTACAGAGGATACTATATGGCTGTTCAAATTAGATCGTGTCAAACACTGGGCACAAGAGATTAACAGTCGATTTCTTCTTCAAGTGGGTTTCTCCATGACATGTTCATAGGCATAAATGATTGTGCTTTGCCCACAGTTCCCTCCTCATGATGAACTCAAGTGAACTTCTCATAAAAGGCAGCTATGGATATGCAGAGACAAACATATTAATTAGTAGTTCATTTCACCACATCAAAACTAAAGAACTTTAGAAAGCCTGATACCATTGTTCTTCGGTGTTTAAAGACAGTGTGGCGTTTCAGCTTATTTCAAAATGCTATATATCTAATAGGAATACTAATATTAAAATTTTTAAATGGCCCCAAATTACACATTTCCATATTCATGAGCTATAAGGTTCTTTGTTCAGTTATTTTGATTTCTTTCCTTATAAGAAATAAAGTCAAAACAATTGGAGATGCTAGCTCTCGCCTGCAAAGACCCTTCTTGAAAACACTTATTCACATCTCTGACTATAGCTAAATTGATTCTCGGCATTCTAGTTGCTGCTAGGAGTGCTTTCATTGACAGAGGCGGACCAGAGGTGGGGAAATCATTAAAGGCTTTCATTGGGCATCCTGTAACCTGCCTGTGTGTCACCGGCAACAGGGGCTTGGCTCACGATGTCGGGAGGTCCACTGCCTTAGTTATGAGCAGCATGCAAAGTTCCTGCCCACCCAGTCACCCTGGCACCGCAACATGGCATGCCGGCATTTACTGTGCCTCCTGCTTCTCAGTCTGAGCTGTAGGACTGTGGCTGTTCTGCCAAGCGGGCGTCAGGAGAATCGCTCTGTTGTCTGTTTGAATTGAGTGTTGTGAAGCAGGAGGCCAAAGAGAGGGGAAAATCTAATTTGAGAACCGCAGACTGAATCGTTTATCATGTAATGCTCCCCTGGAGTCAGTGTGTCTCTGGAACTGAGAATAAATAATCACTATCCGGTGTTGGGAGGAAACACATCAAAGTGCCTTTGTATCCTCACCTTTGTGGGCAGGCTCACTAAAACTGCACAGCAGTAAAAAGAGTGTTAACTCCTAATTTAGCCTAATTAACTGGGAGACAGATGCTAATGGAATCTGGTATACATACTTGAGGTTACAGAACTGCGGCGGATGGAGCCATGCCCAGCCACAAAGAGTGGGCTCGGTTTGCCAGTCTGGAAATTATATAACTATGAGGCGTGTGCATCTACATCTGTTCTTTCATGGTTCATAGTAAATGTAAGCGAGTTTTATTCTGTTTATAGTTCTATGTATACTGTACATGCTACTCAATTGTTCTGTACATGAATATGCCTTATACATGCACATATGTTTTCTTTGCAAGCAGTGATGGAATTGAGAATATGTAAATGTTTCATGGACTCTTTAATAATGCCCTATGTTGCCAAATGCATCACTCAGGCCTCTATCCCCAGTGATTTTTAACTAGCTGAATGAGACTGTGTATTGTTCCAGGAAAAAAATGTCTTCAAGCCTCCGTAAGAAGCACTTCCATGTGCATCTCAGTGAGGGGGTTCTTGGGCAATCAGGGTTCCCCAAGAGCTGTGGCTATTAGAGTAGACATGAAACACCCACTTAGAAGATTTACAATGTCACCAGAACCAATAGCTGAAAAGTACGAAATTAGCAGAAGTTAGTCCAAGAACACGCACTGGGTCAAAAAGCAAAGACCAAATGTCATCAGGTCTCTGGCTGGAGGCAGGCAGTAAACACAGGGGTCTAGGTGCCAGGTCAATACTCTCTGAGCAGAAGGAGGATGATGGATCAACCACAGCTACAGGAATGACCACCACTAATGTGTGAAGGGCGAGGGTGAGATTTGCAGGAGCAGCCTCCCATTTCCTTTACATTTTCTCAAAGGAGCGGTCGTTATCTCCAGCTGAGAAGTGAGCACCCTAGCAGGAGGTGATAGAAGAACAACAAGTTCCCTAGAGGGTACAGTGCAAACTCAAAAGTCAGGAAACAGGGCATGGAATGGGTGTGAGAACAGAACAAGGAGAGAGAACCGGGCCCACCACTGTGATGCCACAAAGCAGACTCAGAATTTCTTCCAGACAGAGGCAGGCTTGCTTTTACCATAACTGGCAAGGTGAATGCTGCACTAAGCAGAAGTAGCTTGATTTGATTTGTTCTCTGAGAAAAAAAAATAAACAAAGCTTTCCTGAAACTAAACTCAAAATGATCAGCCTCAGAGCCATGAGCTGATGCTCTTTTTGGTGGAGACTGGTATAAGGTAGCTTTACAACAGAGACCAGCTTCCTAGCCTTGTTGGAAATTTAGACTAAGTCATGGGCAGTCTCCAGGGAGAGTCATGTTTTATTTGAGATATCTGCAGATGCCCAGGGGAAGTCATGTAATTGGAATCTTAGAGGTTGACAAAGCAGACATGACTGTAGCTATATGTCTTGTGTCTCTTTGTCTAAGCTTGGTGTCATCAATGACTTGATGACAATGTTAACAAAGAGAAGAGCAGGTGGCAACTCCTCCGCTGAGGTGATATGCACATATCCAGGGCGGGACCCTGTGAAGGACCAAAATGAGAGGGAGTGTTGGAGACCGTGCCACATTGGGCTGTCATGTGTCAGTGACTGCGCCACGTTGGGCTGACATTCAACCACAAGGGGGTGAGGCATGGATATCTGTGGACAACAACACAAGTGGAGTAGTGTGTCCCAAAAGGGAAGAAGGCTCGCCCTCAGCATCACAGTTCCAAAGGAGCCTGGTGGACAGGGATATACTGGGAAAGCCTTGCAGGTACTTTGTGCTAAGAGCAGGAACCACTGGGTAATAGAGGTGGAACCAAGAGTAGGAGGACTGTGGACTGAATCATTTCTCACCTCTCACTTGCCATAGCCATTGCTAATTAAAAAAGAACATAGCTAAGACAGACTTCAGCACCCCACAGGATTAGGACCAAGGATTTCAGCATCCTTTTCTCCATCCTTCAATGCACATTGTTAGGCAGGTATATTTCAGGAGCCATGACACCAGGCCCATCAAAGGTGACACTGGGCAGAAGGCTCAGAGGCTAAGACTGCTTGCTGCTCTTTTAGAGGATCGAGGTTTGGTGTTGAGCAACCAGAGTGGCTCAAAACCCCTGTAACTTCAGTTCCAGGGGATATGATACCCTCTTCTGACCTGCACAGGCCCTGTGCACACACATGCTGCACACACATACACTCATAAAATAAAATGAGTATCTTAGAAAAGCATGATGCAAGTCTCCTAACCAAGTCTCAACCTTGACTTGTCTACAAGCAGTGATGCACTATTGTCTGGTCTGCTTTCCACAAGACTCTAGAAGGTTCTGAGGAAGCAGACAGGCTCAGTGGTGGCAGAGACTCTCAGGCTGCTTTTGCCTGGAATTTCACCTCACGAGCCTCCAGTTTCTAATGGCTTCTCCCGTATAAAACAGTCCCAACCCATTCAGCAATTAGCAGGGCCAAAGGCTCCTCCTGTTGTAAACAACCAATTACTTTTAAATGAAAACACGACTATTAAATTATCTTTCAATAAAGTAAATTGGAGAGACCAGTCGGGTAGCCCTTAGCCACCATTGCTAGCGAGGAAGAAATTGATCCAGCAGAGTCAGATCTTGCAAAGCTTCTCCCATCATTGTCCCCAGAGTATAAAAGCTGGTGGAATGTACAAAATGCTAGTGAGGCATTGGAGAAATAGCCCGAGTGGACTTAACCCACAAGCGAAGGTCAGTTTTGGGCAATGAACTCCATTTTCTTGTGTTTCATGCATGATTAAATGGTAATTACCCAGTAATGGAAAGTGTTTGGCTGATTATAGTGGACATAATTGCAGTACTCAGTGTCCCCATTTTACACGCTATGCTAAGCAGGCAGGACAATGGGCATCTGATGTGATATCTTCCTAGAACCCATGGTTCATCTGCCTGGGGAGGAATTTTGTCCCACACAAAGAGATGGGAAACACATAGGCGACTATGTGACAACCTCTGTTTCCTTTGGGCCCTTGAATCAAAGACAATGGGGACAATGTTCCTCACTCAGTATTTGTATTTTATTGTAGTAGCATTTCATTTGTATTTTAATAAATAAAGCTTGCCTGAAGATCAGAGTGTAAAACAGCCCCACTGGTCTTACAGACGAGGCTGTGGTAACACACACCTTTAACCCCAGGAGCCATGCTAGTTTGCCATAGAAACCAGATGGTACATGCCTTTAATCCCAGTGGTGCACACCTTTAATCCCAGAACTAGAGAGGATTATAAAACGGGAGAATACAGCTCACAGACTCAGTCTCATTCCAAGATTCCTGGAGGCAGAAGCACCATTTTTGGACTGAGGTTGAGGTAAAAGCCAGTGGCTGGCTGCTTTACTTTTCTGGTCTTCAGATTGAACCCCAATATCTTCTCTGGGCTTTTATTAGTCATGCTTCATTTTATTTATTTTATTTTACTTTTTTTATTCCATGCTTTCTCATCCCATCCAATTCTATTTTATTTTGAGACAGGGTCTCCTGTAACTCAGGCAGCCCTCTGGCTCACTAGGTAACTGAGGATGGCCCTGAACTTCCTCATCCTCCTGCTTCCCCCACAAGTGTGACAATCACAGGCACAGGCGTTAACCACCATGGCCCGTTTATACTGCGTGAAGGCTTGAATGCATGACTCCACGAAAGACTTAGCCAAGCGCTCTACCAACGGAGCCCTCCCTTAGCGTTATTTAAGGCAGGTGAAATGGTCATTAATAATAAATTGTTAACAGTCTACTAATGGTAGGATAACTTGTGCTCATTTAAGATTGAGAAACTTTATAAAATGAAAACAGTCTGCAGGTTTTCAACTAGCCTCAACATACTAAACACTGATGAGTAAAACAAGTGTGTAAGAAGCCACATCAAGGGAAAGTCCGACAGAGGCACGCATCCCACGTGAAGAAGAGAATATGTTCCACGGCAGTCAAAGCCAGGGAAACACAACAGGAACTCTGCTAAGGGGCGAAAAACCCTTCCTCACAACCTGCTCGCGGACTGGGTCTTCAGCATGAAATCTGCATATGGGCATTTATTACAAAGGCTTTTGTACAGATGTTTGAGAGAGGCTGAATTCCGCCGTCTGCAGAAGATGGAGTGGCCACATCACATACTGAAGTCCTTTGAATACATTTAATACTGAACATTCTGACCGAGGGGATATGGGAATCCAAGGAAGTTAGTTGTAGTTTGAATTCCGCTCAGAGCAAAGAATATTGAACATATTTTTAAGTGTTTGTATATTTTCTTCAGAGAACTGTTTAGCTCACTATCTCATTTCTTGATTGGATTTTTAAAATATAGTTCTTCATATATTCTTGAGATTAACCCTCTGGTGTGTACTTGCTTAAAAATTTATTCTTGTTCTAAGGGTCAGTTTTTCATGCTGGTGACTATTTACTTGGCTGTGCAGACTGTTTGGAAATTCATATCATTCCATTTGTCAATTCGTGGAACTAATTCCTGTGCTATTTGGGGTCATGTTCAGACAGTGCTTGCATATGCTTGTATCATAAATTTCTAAATTTTTCATATATTTAGCTAAGGTCATTGATGAATTTTGTGTTGGTTTCTATGTGGGCTGAGAGGTACAGGTCTGTTTTTATTGTACTACATGTAGAAATTCAGTATTTCTAGCACCTTTTACTAGGTTATTTTTTCCCCAGGGCATGTTTTTGACACTATTGCCAGAACCTGAATGACTGCAGTTGTGTGAGTCTTCCTTGCTGTTCTGTAATTTTGTCTGCACATCGGTCTAAGCCAGCATCATGCTGTCCAATCACCACAGCTCTGAACTGCATTTGATCAGCTACTGGGCTGTCTCCAGCATTGCTCTTTCTACTAATGACTGACCTAGCTACTTAGTGACTCTTGCCTTTCCATTTAAACTTTAGTATTGATTTTTCTATTTCTGTGGAAAATGCCATTGGAATTTCGGTGGGGTGTGCAATAAATACACAGATCACTTTGAGTGTACCAATTTCAGCAATAGTTACTCTGCCCTTTCATGATTGTTAGAGATCTATCTACTCATCTTCATCTTTCTTCCTTTGCTGTCTTAAAGTTCTCCTTGTAGAAGTCTATCTACCACCCCCGTGGCTACATGGATCATATTTTGTGTTGTTTCAAAAGCTATGGTGATGAGTGGGACTCTTTTCTAGTTTCTTTCTCTGAGTGCTGGTTAGCAGTACATAGGAGGCCTATTGATTCTCCGTGCTGGCTTTAGTGAAAGCGTCTAAGTTACAATTCTTTGTCGTCTTTGGAGTCTCGAGTATAGAATCGTGTTATCTACAATTATGGATAATTTGACTTCTTAATTTTCTACTCATATGTCTTCTGCTTTTTATTTTTATTTAAATAAGACACTGAGCATTATACTGAATAGGAACAGAGAGAGTTGGCAGCCTTGTCTCATTCAGTGTTTCTTCTGTTTAGTATAGTGCCATCAAACTTATCTTTACTTAGGATGGGCTTTGCTGCTTCTGTTGCCAGTTCTTTGGGGCTTTGATCAGAAATGTTTGCTTAAGTTCAGCAAAGGCCTTTTCTGCACCAATTGCAATGATCATTTCTTTCCTTAAGTGTGTACTGCTGCTGAAACATACCACTTTGTACCCGTGTCTCCACCCTTGCATCTTGGGAATGAAATTGGTTTGGTTATGATAGCTGATCTGAATATGCTCTTAAATTGATTTGCAGAACTTTCATTGAGAACTTTTATAGCTATTTACATTAGGTACATTAGTTAATAGGTTACTTCTTTGTGTTGCTGTTACGGCCTTATCCAGTTGTGGCTATTGGGACTATGCTGACAGAGGTCAGGTTTGTCCTTTCTCTTTCTATTCTGTGGAACAGTCTGAGGAGCATTGATGATAGATCCTCTTTAAGGTCACTAGGCAATCCAACTGCTCTTGGGCTTTTCTTTGTGAAAAGACTCTATTTCTGCTTCAATCTCACTGATTTTATTAACCTGCTTCAGTTATTTATAACATCTGGGTTTAATTTAGGTAAGTCCCATGTGTCTAGACATCTATTCACTTAGTCTAGATTGTTCAGAGTTTGAACAGAAGTTTTCAATTTGTGCCACTGAGATCCTCTCAATTTCATTGGAATCTACAGTAACATTCCTGTTTTCAACTCTGCTTTTATTATTATTGTTGTTGTTGTTGTTATCATTATGAATTGTCTTTGACATTTTCTGTCTTTGTTCTCATTATTTTTATTAAACTTTCAGTCTTTTTTTTTTTTTTCAAAGAACCATCTCATTGCTTGATTGACTCTATATATTGTTGTTTGGTCTTCAACTTAATAGCGAGATGGAGACTTCATCTCAATAACAAGATCTAACATCTACTGTTTCCAAGAAACATATTCCATTATTAAAGACATTCACAGGCTGGGAGTCAAAGGATAGAAGACTCTCAAGTAAACAGAAACCAAAAACAAGCCAGTGAAGCAATTTCTGACATATGATAAACTCAACTTCAAACCAAATCTCTCAGAAGGGACAAAGAAGCAATTCATTAAGAAGATATAGCACTTGTAAAAGCATCAGGACTCCTAGGAGTGATTTTTTTTTTACTAGATTATTTGAAGAGGGAAGACCCACACTAAAAGTGGACAGCAGCCCAGATAAGAGAAACTGGACAGAAATCATAGCCTTTGCTACTTCTAGCAACATCCCTTAACCCACTGCAGCTTTATTCCTTGACTGATACTAGAAAAAGCTTATAGGGCGGCCAAGGTACCAAAGACTAGAAGCCCTCCAGGAATCTCCCAGCAATCTGGAACTGCTGCTTCGCACACAGAGCAACTACTACATTCCTGGTCTCTCCAGTGTTAAGACAACCATTGTTGGACTATCTGGGTCATATTGTGACATTGTGGAAGCTACTCCAATTCAATCTCCTGTGAATTTATGATTCATTCTATCTATTCTGTTCCTTTGAAGGACCCAATGAACAGAGTCAAATCCCTGTTTTTCCTTTAGCTTCTACTGGCTCTGCTGTCATGGGTTGGACATGAAATTCTGTCCTAGCTCTCAGTTGCTCAGACATTTTACTCATAGAATTTTCTCTTTCTTATGATCATGCCATTGAGAGAGACTGTCTCCTTCCTCTTTGGATAATGTTCCTGACATATCTTCCACAGTGCAGGTTTAATGGTCATGAATTACTGGAGTTTATGCTAGTTTTTAAATGCTCTTATTTCTCCATCAAATTAAAAAGCTCTCTTTGATAGGTCCTGCAATCTTGGTTGGTAACTATTTGCTTTCAGGGTTTGAATTACATCATCCCATGCTTTCTTGGCTTGGAAGGTAGCTGATGCTTTTAATTGGAAGTTATTCTGATGTTTCCATCTTTATAGGTGAGGTAGTGGTTTTTTTATTTTATGGCTTTTACTGCTGTTTCTTTGCTTTGTATTTTTTATATCTTGACTACAATTTTTGGGGAGAGGTTCTTCTCTTGTCATACTTATTTGGGGTGTTTGGATAGACAATTCTTTCTCCAGATTTGGGGAATTTCATTGAGTAGACTCTTTGTGCCTTTAATATTTGTCTCAGTTCCTTCTTGACCATGCATTCTCAAGTTTGGTGCCTTGATCATATCTCAGAGTTGTTAAACACTGGGAACACATTCACTTATTTGATTCTTGTTTTTGTTTTGCTTTATTTTTTGTTTGTTTTGTTTTTTGAGACAGGGTTTCTCTGTGTAGCTTTGGAACCTATCCTGGAACTCACTCTGTAGACCACACTGGCCTTGAACTCACAGAGATCCACCTGCCTCTGCCTCCCAAATGCTGGGATTAAAGGTATGTGCCACCACCATCTGCCCTACACATTTGATGCTTATGAGTGCTAAGTGTAGTCAAACCCTGTATTGTTTCTTCTTGATGCTTTGCATAATGTTTATTGCTTGAGTCAAAGAGACTTTTGTTTCCAAGGTTCTATTTGCTTTTTTTTTTAAAGTACCAATTTTTGTTGTTGTTGAATTTCCTTTCAGGTTTCTGACTTCTCCATCTATCATTCTGAGATTCTTGGGCATTTTGCCGACTTCTTCCTTTGTTACTGACCTTCCTCTCTAGGCCCTGGATTCAATCGATCTTCTCTCCAGAAAGCTTTTGGAGACTTGCACCTGATCATTTCCCTGTGTTGAGATCCTTGACGGCAGTAACTGACGAGTTCAGGTTTTTTAAAAGAGTCATTGTGTCATGACATTTACGTTGTGTGTTTCTGTGTTGTGACTTGTGTGTCTGTTGGTCTGGATAGCTCCTCTGTTTTATTTGAAGATTACAACCAGGGACACAAAGCAAGGAGAATCTAACTGATTTTGGAAGTGACTTTTCCCTCTGTCCCCTGCCAGAAACATGGCTGAATTTGTGTCTATGTCCTACCTCTTCCTATGCATTGCAGAGTTCAGGTGTGTTTCTACACCTGCTGTAGATTTCTGATGTTCCCCCTCTTTGTCTCTCTTTGGAATTGAGATTTTGCTTTCTGTTTTCTTTTTGACTGTCTTCGTAGTCTCACAAAGAGGCAGCTTCCAGCCTGCCATATTATCCACAGGTCCTACATCACTTTCTAAGACTGCAGTAAAAGCATCTATCTCATTCCATGCCTGGCTCTTAAGTATATACTGCTGCTTGACACTGAGTTCTGTCTCTCTGTATGTCTCGCCTGTGTCTTGTGTCTCCCGTGCCTATTTGAGCTCCTGGTTGGTTGATTTTTTTTTTGGTTGGTTGATTTTTATTTTCTTGTGTGTCTGAGCTCTCCTCTCTATGCCCTGCCCTCTTTGGCTACCTCCGCTCTCCTTGTGGACACTACTTCTGTATGCCACGTGATCCCATGCTATTCCTGCCTTCCAGTATTATCCCGACCCTGCTGTGATACGTCTAGTCCTGGCAATCACAGTGTTCTCTTCAGGTCATTAGGGACTAAAGCAGCCTTGAACTTGGCAACATTCTTTGCCATTCTAAACCAACAAAGCCACAAGCCATAGAGACAGAGGGTCCTAATCCTCTTACTGCAGGCTAAGAAAGAAGACCAAATTTCCCACGTCACAGATATTCCATGTTTTTATATCCTAATTTTTCCTTTCTGTGAACTTCAAGATGATCTTACAGAAACTCATCAAGAGAAAGTCTGATGCTAGGTGTGGAAGCACCAGCAACCCCAACACGGGGAGGCAGAAACGGGGAGATGACTTATTCTAGGCTTGTCAGAACTCCATCGTTTAGCCAGGGAGTGATGGATAAGTGAACTCAAGTTCCTTCCACAGTGGACTCCTCCTACTTCTTCCAAGAAGTGTGATACCCAGCCTTGAAGAGATGTGTAGGAAGCTTAACTGTGGGGTGCAATGAGGAAGATGCCCTGTGAGAGTGGGCTTTGTGATGCGCAGCTGCAGCTCTGCCACACTGGGCAAACTTACAATGGGAAGACCGTCAGGGATGTTCAGGGGTTGGGGGTGGCGCAAGAAGGGGTAGAGTAGAGGTATCGGTCTGACTGTGTTAGCAGGGTCCTCTCCAGGAACAGAATTGATAGAGTGGATTACACATTCAAGGGGGATTGGATTAGAGCAACTTCCACAATATCCCAATATGGCCTGGATATTCCAACAATGGCTGTCCTGCACTGGAGAGACCAGCAATGCTGCTAAAGGATGTCTTAGCAGCATCCAAATTTGGGCAGCTATGAATGCAGCTGCTGGAAACTTCCATGTGGAGGTGTTGCACGGACATTACATTTTCAGTGCAGTTTGATAAAGAACATAGTCCTCAGTCACATCGTTAGGGGTCCTTTCAGTCGTAATTCAGTAGGAGCTAATGTATTATTGACTTCAAGCCTTAGCCCGAGGAAGGATGCGGACACTTGGAAAGTAGAGGTAGAAACCCAGTATAAATAAGCCTTGTCAGCAAGTGCCTGAGGCCCCATCCAGACTCAAAATCAAGTCAGGGAACCCAGAGTTAATGCCAGGTTCAGGAGAACCCCAGACACAAGCCCCATTTTCCCATAATGATGTCACTGACATCCGCCTTCTACTACTGCCTAGATAGTTGCGGTCCAGGTGAAAGCTTTTAAGCCGTTCTTCCCCCTCCAGCATCCCTCCTTGGTAATATACACAGTTCCCTAGCCAACCGTACTCCTGACAGTGATGGATCGAGGACTTACCACCATAAAATACATCCACTGACGTTTGAGAAAAGCAGCTCTGTGACCTCCTGCCACTACATCTCCTGCGGAGGCACCTAGGAATCCTCTGCAAGGTTAGTCACATGACTGCCTGCCATACCATTCTTCCTTAGGAGCAGAGGGAGGCACACACACACACAGTGATGTAGAGAGGATTCTCACCCAGCAGGACTGACAGGGCTCACTACTGCCATCCGGTCACACTCTTTGCTCTCATCTGAGTTTTTCTTTCTCTCCTTGGGTCTTCACGTACAGAGACTCCAAGTTCACACAAAATCCATACTATGTTAGCAATGCTTTTCTTGTGCGCATTTGTTCTTTGTCATAGGGAGACCTTGGTGTTGAACTCAGCTACAGATGAGACTAGAAATCTCTCCCCTCCATGAAAAAGCAAGGAAAGAAATCTCTTCCCCTTTCCAAGTCTCAATTTAAGCTAAGCAAACATTGCTTAATCTCATAGGAACAGAGTCCCGTGCCCTGGCAAGCCCTGGCGTTGAAGGGAGAAACCCATATTTGCACCTACTGGAAAACTGGATGGAGAAGCCAGACTTGCTGATGAAAAAGTCACTGTCAAATTGCAGGGTGAGGGAGTTGAAGGTGCTGTGGATATCCTCAGGCAGGGCCGAGCCGCTCCACTCCTTCAGCAAGATGTTGCTGTCCACGGGGCCGTCCCAGACCTTGAGGATGTCGTGAGCAGTCTCGGTGTCAAACACGATGAAGTGGAGACTGCAAGAGAGAGCAGAGCTTCTGTGTTCAGGGAGCATCCCACTTGCCCTCCACTGAGGGCTTCACCCTAGACACAAGCGTGTACGGACCACCAGCCATTTCACACTCCCATCAAACGTGTTCTAACACATCTGACAAAGAAGAATGGGGGTCCGGGCATCTCAGAACATAGCACAGTCCAAAGGCGTCAGTCCTGCTGTGCAGAGCTGTGGTATAGGCTAAACTGACGTCTAGAGACTGAACATCTCATTCCAAGACTGCTGGATTTTTTTTTTCCATTCAAAAATTTCCGCTTCCTCTCCTCCTTCCATTCCCCTTCTTACTCCTCCACCCACCCTCCTCCCTCCCCCTCCAGTCTTAAGAGAGGGCAGGGTACCCTGCCCTGTGGGAAGTTCAAGGCCCTTACCCCCTCCATCCAGGCCTAGCTGGACTGGGACTGAAGGAGCATGTGATCAAACCGGAATCTTTGAATGTGGCTGACAATGGGGGCTGACTGAGAAGCCATTGATAATGGTGCTGGGATTTGTTTCTACTGCATCTACTGGCTTTTTAGGATTCTAGTCTGTTTGGATGTTTTTTATAATTTTAGCCAGAGCCACCACACCCCTAACCAGTTTGGGTCATCGGCTTCTTCTTATCAATGCTATTGTTAATATACCACTGGGTGGCAGCACACACCCCGGGAGAAAGACTTGGAATACAGCCCGGTAGCTTGGTCTGTTCTCCAGTCGTTCTGCAAATTTTATCTCCAGAGTCAGCACACTGTTCGAGACAGCACCACCACGACAGAAATGCCCAATATGAATTCTCTTCTTTATAGCATTTTATCCACTCCTACTAGACTTACAGGTGTTTCCCAGAACCATCTTTACACCCGGGGAGGCTCACGAGGATGATGGGCAGATAGAAGAATTTAACTAAAAGGCCAGTAAAAGCCATTTTCCTCTAAGTTCTTTATAGGTTTTCATTTACTGCTTATTGCTCGTGGATCTTGCCACAGAATCAATGACTGCACCTGACCTACGTGAATTTCAGCGCATCATTTCCCACACATTACGTGTAGAAAGGATTGGCACATCTCACCTGGGTAGAGCATAAAATGCGGAGTGCACGTTTAGACATTCAGAATAGTGTATGTAAATAATTTATCCCACTTGTTTCAACTCTCTCTCTCTTTTTTTTTTTTTTTTTTTTTTTTTTTTTTGTTTTTCGAGACAGGGTTTCTCTGTGGTTTTGGAGCCTGTCCTGGAACTAGCTCTTAAAGACCAGGCTGGTCTCGAACTCACAGAGATCCGCCTGCCTCTGCCTCCTGAGTGCTGGGATTAAAGGCGTGCACCACCACTGCCCGGTTGTTTCAACTCTTTTTAAAAATAAAATTTTATGGGTCCATTCATATATCCCCTGCACACTACCAGCCAATCACCTGCTTGTCCTAATACCCCCCACTGTGTGTTGTGATATTCTCATTTAGACTTTCAGCATCTCCATCTGTGCTAGCGTGTGAGATCCCTGAGTACCTGGATCCCCTCTATGTGTTTAATGCGGAGCTTGAAGATGGAACCATGTAGACTGTATGTACCTGTGGTATTCCCAGTTTAATTTTACACTTGGGATCATGAGTCTCCAAGGTGAAAAGTAGAGTCTGTTAATTTATTTCAATTTATTTTATTTTTCATTTATGTGAGCATGCATGTGTATGTGTGTATATTTCCATGATCTCCAGCTCTCTCTCTCTCTCTCTCTCAGTGACCCTTTTCTCTTCAACTGTCATTGCATCTTCCTTTTATGCTCTTATCCTCTTCCTGGGTCATTTTTCCAGGATGTTTTCCCAGATTTTTTATCTGTCCCAAGGAATGAACTTGGTGTTTCCCTAGACAAATGGCCCTCACTCAAGAGCCCTGTCATAAAAAGCAGATTGAAATGTTCTGGGCTTACTTGCTGCCTGACAGAAAGACACTCCAACCCAGACAGGACAAGAGAGACCAAAGTCATTAATACAACCATTATTCTCTTAAAAGTCTACATGAGGCATAGTACTGACAACGTTGATAATGTTCTGTCTGTAATGTTCATACTGTGTAAGCCTGCTAAGCAACTCCTTCAACCACACCACCCAGGACAATCTCCCATGGACAATCAGGAACATAAAAACCAAGAGAGCTTTCTGAATGGCGGCAGAAGGGCAGTCAAGGCTAAGGCACAGTGTCCCCATGTTGTGATCCAGAGTGAAGTCCTTGGTGTCCTTTACTTGTATTCACACCTTGTCACCTTTATTGTATACATCCCTGCCATGCTCAGCACTGGAATACACTCAGTAACTCAGAGAAATATTAGCCTGTGACTCAAATAGGACCAAGGTCACTCCAGTGACCTTTAATGAAATTCAGACCAGGTAGGCACACCATAATGCTAAAACTGAAAACAGAAGCTGCTGCAAAACCCTCCAGGGGAATTTAGAAGAATAACTGGGGATAGGGAAGTATGGAGGGTGGGGCCGGCAACATATACTCTGTACTTTACTATAGCAGTATAACACAGTACTTTGTACAGTGGATATGCACCAAGGAATATGAAAGTTACAATCTCTTCCAGAACAAATATCCCCCGATAGACATCCTAACACATTCTCTCACCGTTCTTGACAAAACACCACCCAAGAATGGTCTGAATTTCAAAGGAGGCCCAGCTACAACTATCTCAGAGAATGCAACCATCCTTTTCTCGCTTCCATATGCAGCTGCTCATGAATATTTGCAGTGTGGAAACTATCCCTGCTTAAAAGTCAGAGCATGAATGCATGGTGACGCTTTCACCTGCAGTAGGACAAGCTGTACACTTGTGCTCACTGGTAATTTCCAGGTAGAAAATGTAGGCTATTTGGACGGTGTCCCCAGTGAAATCATTAAGGCTTATTAAACTCCCTGCAAATGTGAAAACCAAGATCAGGTTATTTTCTTTTTGTAAGTATGGTAAAATTAAAATAAAAACACTACAATGTCTACTTTTAGTTATTTTTCAAGCAACCATTTTCAAAAGTCAGGCCTATATTCTGAAATGGGTTACTTCATCAGAGTTATAGGGAGGTGAGTTGAATGTCAACTGAGTAAATTATTCACAAATACACCTCTCTCTTAGCGTCTTTATTATTTAATTTCTTTGCATTAAAAGACGTGTTGATAAAATTGGTAATGCTTACTGTCAGGGTAGATGTAGATTAAGAGTTTTCTAGAATGGTACAGAGGTATACATGATTGCCTCTAGACAGATACCTACTACATGTCAAAGTTAGATTATGATAGAGAAGCTGTACATTTGTGGGCTGGGGAGACAGTCAGTGACATGTTGACATGCTAACATGACCTGGGCTTGATTCTCAGAGACACCAAAATAGGCTGGGGATGATGGTGCACATTTACCATCTCAGCACTAGGGAGGCAGAGAAGCAGTTTCCTGGGGGAACTCTAGCCAGACAGCCTATCCCAATGGTTGAGTGCTGGCCAGTGAGAGACACTGATTCACAAAACCCAAAACAAAACAAAGCAAAAAAAGGGGGTGAAAGACACTAAAGTTAATGCCTGGCCTCTGCACATGCCAGTTCCCTTGCCACCACAAACACACACACACACACACAAATAAAAATACAATAAAATTTATATATTTATTAATATTACATAACATCCTTTTTGATTCCATCTCTCTTCTCTTATTAATATTTAATGGAGGCTTAGAGTCACCTGCAAGCTTGACCCAACACCTGCTCTCATTCATGGGGAGACATTGCCCCTTTTCATTCAGAATAACAAACCACCCAGGAAATTCTGAGAAAAGTACACTTTGAAGTCTTTCAAAGAGACAGAATTCTGTTTACATGGAGTCATTCGCAATGGTGGATGTTTTCTATTCCTTCGAGTTAGTGGAATGATCTCTGTCTCATTCCAGCCAATCACCACTCGTGGAATTAATATTTACATTTATGTCATACGGTGGACAAGTGACTTTATTGACTTTGCTGCTCAAATTCACCTTGGTGGTCTATTACACCAATCATTATCTCGACTAAAGGATGCATTAAAATTTAAGTGATCTCTAAGGTAGTCTCTTGGTATTCTGTATGCTTTTGTTAGTGGCCAGAATAATGGGTTTCATGGTAGCGTTTTTCTATATGTATAGAAGGTATCTTCATGACATTCACTCACTGTCCTTCCTCCCATTCAGCATTTCCCTTTCTATTGCTTAGGAGTCTCCCTTCTACACTTCTCTCTCTCTCTCTCTCTCTCTCTCTCTCTCTCTCTCTCCCCTTTTCTCCTTCCTTCCCTTCCCCATCAGTTTTAAGTTCACTTTCTTTCCCCTCTTACACAATGAAGATCTAGTGTGAGGTCAGCCACATGGAGCTATAGTCAAGAAGAACTTACATCACGATTAATTCCCTTCCGTGCTATGTGATGATCTTGGGCAGACAACCCATCAGAACTTTAAAAATACTGCTCTCTGTGAGCTTAAGAAACTCACCACCAACTCTCGATTACAACATAAAGTTTTGGTTTAAATGCCTCCCTGTTTTCTTCGGCTTTTCATGATTTCATTTCTTCAGTCTAACTTTAGGTTGGCATCCTCCTTTCTACCTTCTCCTAGAACTGCAGGTCAGTTCCTGTCTGTCTGTCTGTCTGTCTGCTTGTATCCTTTGTTTCTCTTTCACTAACAAGGCAAGAGATTGGGTTTATCTCTTCACACTGGAACCTTGGCTGGTCTCACAGGCCTGCCCTGGCACATGGCTTACTGGCTAAGTCAAGCAGAAAATAGAATTTTTCCTTTATTGCTGCCAAGACTCCTCCATCATGATTCATTCTACAGGAACAAAACCCAAGGAGGGTCTCTGGCCTTCTTAGACCAGCCCTCTGATGATGAATATCTGAGGATGGCCATGGATGTGAGCTTCCATGCAAAGCCATCAAAGTCCATCAAAGCCCATCAAAGTCCAGGTGCACATTAGACACACGCAGACAGCCCACAGAATTGCCACTCAGTGCCGAGGGTACCGTGTTCACAGCAGAGCTTGCTGACACATGCAGCCCCTTCTCATTATTATAGACAGCTGGACACTCAACTACAAAAGCCTAGAAAAGCACACCAGGAACAGTTTAGCCACAGATGAACGCTTTCTTGTTGAGCTCCCAGACTTTAATCAGACAGTCTGTGCCCTATTGCTGCTCTTGCAAAAACACTGGCCAGACCTCTCACTGTTCCATGACTGATAGCACACAGCAAATACCTGATGGTCTTTCCAGGATCAGCCTCTATGGTCCAAGTGCAGTGCAGGTTGTTGTCATAGGGGGCGGGGTAGCCGGGAGACAGTATGCGCCCTGATGTGGCTGCATGGATCAAACCTCCACATTCCGCTGCAAAAGACACAGAGGGGAGGCTTACTGGTGTGTTTGAGCTTCTACTTAGCTAGTTTTGTCTGGGCTTCTTTTTAGTTTCGCAAACAAACCCTAGCATGCCTGTATTAATTCATATAAGAGGACTCAGTCACCTGTCCATCTTATCTTTTATTACTTTCCAACATAAATCCGCACCGGTAACCAGTATCTCTAGGGCTATGACAGGTGAGAATGCAAACATTGGCACTCTCTGACCCGACTTCTAGTGATAACCCTGCAGTCAACACTCCCCAGTACTGGCTGTCTGTCCTTCATTTCTAGCATGTGTATACACACATCTTGGGAATGGCTATAGAAGACTATTCCAGGCCACAATGCTGCACCCATGCTACTGCCCAGAAGTAAGTCTAATAAACTCATTGACTTGTAAGCATTAACTGTGTTAGAATTGACCTTCTTGGAGTCTTAGAAGGGGTAGATGCTGCTATGTCTCCTTTGGGGATGCAACCTGCCTATATACAAACACAATGATTGATCCGTGAGATCCCTGCCCCTTTCCAAGAACAAGTCCCAAGCCAGACGGAGCATGCTCTCTTTGGCCTGGCTCGTGACAGGAGTCTGACCCAGCTTTCCCAACTCACCTACACAGGAAGGCATAGGCTTGTCCCACACCCTCCGGTCCCCACTCAGGCATGTCAGAGTATTGCTGCCATGCATTGCATAGCCTGGGTTGCAGCTGTAGAGAACCACAGTGTCTGTGAAGTGGCCGTCGTCTCGGATTCTGTAGCCATAGTTTGGAATGCCCGGGTCCTCACATTTTACCAGGTCAAAGCCTAGAGCAAGAAAGGGACAGGTGAATCAACTCAAGAGAGAACACATCAGTCTTTAAACTGGGCTCTTTGAAGTGTTGGAAGGAAAAGACATGGTGTACTTTCAAAGGAGAAAGGAATTGTGGGTCTTTAAGGTCTATCTGCAAATGGCTTGTGTTATTAAGAGAATACGTCACTCCTCTTTCTGCCTATTCTCTGCCTCACAGAGCTCTGTGTTTTTACTGTCCTGTCCATACCTCTGGTCAGAAAGTTGCTTTCGCTAGCTCAAAATTCCCTACACTCATAGCCTTTGCATCTAGTTCCTGTTCAGCTCAGACCTCCAGGAGAGAGGTATGACATGCTGTCATGGAGGAAGCTCACAGCAAGAGTTCACAGCAGTCTGAATCACAACATCCATCTCCTGACAGCTTCCCCTCCTCCAAGATATCAGGTATCATGGGAGTTTACAAAGCTGCTTTTGGGAAATAGCTTGGGGAAAAGTCCATTGGTTAAGTGCCTGCCAGGGAAGCGCAAGACTAGTCTGGATCCTCAGTAGCTACATAAAAAGGCTGTCAGGGCAGAAGGTAGAAACAGGAGCATCCCTGGAGCTTGATAGCCAATCACGGAGCTCCAGGTTCAGTGACAGACCTTGTCTCAGAAAATAAGATGGGGAACAACTGAGGAAGACACCCATCCTCAACCACCCATCTTCATACACACCCAGGATGGCTGCATAACCACAGAGTCATCCCTGCCCACCCAAACTGGTTCGCAGGAGACCCTGCTGCCTAGTCTCCAGAGGACCTCTGCATCTCCTCAAACTCCAGAACGAATGCAGAGATATCTCACCATGAGCCTTTAAATGAGTAGGTGACAGAAATGAAGACTTAGCTGTTGGGTTCTGAGGGCTGTATATTGTTCTCATGAGAGGCAGCCTAACCCAAACATATTTCTCTGCAGACCATGATGCAAATTTCAGTGCTTATTAAAAGCAGAGCTAAAATGTGGTGGGCCATGTGGTCTGTTTGCTTCCATTCCTACCCAACGCTTCCCTCCCAAATTAGATTAAATTCGAAAATGGATATGTGACTTTCCACAGTGTTTGCCTGTCGAGCTCGCACGCCTCTGAGGGGAATTGCTCTTTGCATTTACGGTCTGGCTTTATTCCATCGAGCTTTAAATAAGCAAGACCGAAGCTTGCTGCCCTGGAGATGGAGAGGAGAGAGCAGCCTGCCTGTCCTTTCCTAGGCTGCACCCCAGCTTTCTTTTGCAAAGTTTCCTGCTCCGCAGTATCAGAGACTTCAGTGGCCATGAAATCATTACCTTTCCAGTAACTCTGCTCTATTTTCAAATGCTAAGCGTTAAAAATATAAACGAATTGGATGCCAGAGCAGAAGCACCTGCCTTGTTGGTGGAATTAAGGACAGCTTGAATAGCCACAACTCCGGGTAGGAATGAGGAGAGAACCTCCACTGATGCAGTTTTGAAGATGTGCAACTATACCATCTCAATAGAATCCTGAGACTTGTGCGACGTGTGAGCAAGTCCTCCAGGGCCCCAAGGCTGCACAGGGCCTGAGTGATGATCTAATGTTCTGATGCTGTCTCTGCTGGCTTTGGGGTTTGGAAGGGATGTCATCTGAACTGTGGGCTTCAGAATGCAATTCTGCCCGGGCCTGGGGACAACAGGGTGCGGAATGACCAGCTAGGGTTCAGTAACCTCACACCTACAGGAAGGTTCTGTTGTTGAGAGCGAACGTTGAGCCCAAATGTCTTAAATTGGGTTTGGTGAGCAGCAGCCCAGGGGAGCACTCACTTGGAAACTGGTTAAACAGACGAGGTCTAGGCAGACAATCATTAACACCATGAAGACAAGGTTGAGTCTTATTGTCAGTACTTTTGTATCAGGACCCCAAATCAGCTAAAGTATCCAGATAATGTGACACTTCACACAAAATAGGCCACCCAAGTCCTGCCACTGAGGGACCCAACTGGAGCCCACTCAGAGACTCTGTCCACACTGCCTTCGCGAGGCAGCCAGGCCCTACAGAGTCTCTGAAGTTCACTCCACTATCATCCAAAAGTCTATCTGCCGCTGTTGTTGGAATTTCGATGCTGTAAGGTCATAAAAATGTCACAGGTGGATCCATGTTCGGGATATGCAGAGGTCAGAAGCCCTCAGTGGAATTGCTACATCAGGCTGTCGACAATATTGAGGGAACTGAGCTTGATCAGGTTTTTAAATCATATATCTGCTTGGCATCTCTACAAAATGCCTATTTGGTATAAGGGTCTCAACCACAGTTGAAGTTGGATACATTTTCCTGTTTCACTAATGCATGTCAATTAATTGTGCAGTCACACGTGCATACACACACTGTCACATACATTCACACAGAGAGAGGTCAGCAAACACACACATCCCAACTTTGTGGGAAGATGAGAACATACATCTACAAACAGTTCCTGGGGCCATTCAGCTTCACAATCAATCATGTCTTCTATATAGAGAGAACACCTCCCTGGAAACTTTCTTTAGTGTGGATGTGTGCTTGCATTTATGGAGGAAGGGCAGACATGCTCTTGGGAGCCCAGCAAACAGTTTTGGTAGAGCATAGCCACCACTGCCCAGATGGTCCACGGATGTGAGTACTTAAGATAATAATCAGAATACGTGTCCCATATGTTGAGCAAGTGTGTTCTTTGTTGGACCAAATCTCCTAGGTCTACAAGTATTGTTATTCCACACTTAGAAGAACATTGTCTTCCCTCCTAATGGCTTGAAGTCTTTATTTGAACCAAAGAAGAAAGAAACATTTTTTTAAAAAGCAAGCAACAGAGCTAATAACATATATTAGTAATAATGTTGACTGAATTTGATGTAGAGGAAGGTTTTACAGAGTTGTGTTTATTGCCCTTTCTATCACTTAGTCTAGGAATTTGTAGCACATGTCAGGCAAGCAGGGACGCTGGTTATTGATGGGGAAGGGACAGTCAGTCTTCCTAGGCTGTGTAATATTTCTTCCTGTACTTTTATTATTTCTTCAAAGGTCACATGAAATCTGCTGCCTTGTAAAAGTTCTGCACTCAATTCTGCACCCTTGTAGGCTTGCCCAGTGTCTTCTGTGAAATATACCCTTCCTTCGTGGAAGGTGAGGGAGGACTTGACCATTTCTGACCACATTTAACCAACTGTCAATCCACTAAAGAGAGCTTTGTCCTGCTGAACTTCTAATGGCTTGCTAATTCACACAGTTAAGTGGAAAGCAGAGACATTTACACCTGGGGATGCAGGTACTACGGCTTTGGTAGATAGTTTAGTGGGATAGGAGGATGGTATTTAGCCTCCCAGAGCAAAGTCTGCAAATGTTGCTTGTACAACAAAGGAGCTTAGTCACAAGCCATGAAACAATGGGACCCTGTATGGGTCCTTGGGATTAGACCAGAGCCTGCCTGGGTCTCCAGCCTTGGAACCACCAATGTTCCAGCTGCCCCTGAAGACAGCAAGAGCCCTGAGTCTGACTCTCTTGGTCTCCAGGAATGCAGGTCTACAGTGGTGCAGTAGGACCAATCCTCACCATCTACAGCTATAATAATCCAACACTACTTTCAATATCGATATGAGTTCATCTGAAACTGCAGAGGTCTGAAATGATGCTACTTACGTCTTTCTATAGTAAGTCTTCATTGTTTTCGGGGAATATTTACTACAGGTTTTTTTTTGTAACTCTTAAGTTATTAGAAGGCATTGTATTTGAGTCTATAAAAATATTTCTTTGAAGAGACATCTCCAATAGACTGTGAACTTAAAAAGATTTCTCAATGGTTTATCTGAAGTCCACTAAGCAAAGTCATAGCTAAAGAGTGCAGACAAGTAACCTCTCCTATGGTGAAGCCACAAGGCTGCCAGGAGTCAGTGTGAATACTGCCTGCGTGTTTTCTTTGTGTCACAGAGACTCTGAAAAATAATCAAGTTATTTGTGTCAAAACATTATGAGAATCTATGATCTAAGCCTGAATATTTAGTCATTTTGCTTCTATCTGTCTCCTAGAGATTTCTTCATAAGTCATCAGCACAGCAAGGATGCTGGGAACAAGATGTTCTAGTCAAAACAAGATCCAAACATCAAGTAGAATAAAATTACTCCCGGTATCTTTTACAATAATTACCCACTTTGATAGTCTTTCCACCATCTTTTTTCTAAGAACATGTCTTTTCTCCTACCTCTCCAAGTCTAATGAGGACTTACTGTTGGTATAGACTGTATTTTAATCCCCCAATATCCTAAGTAAAGCTCCACTCTGCATGTATTCCTCTGTTCAGTAAGAACTAGGAGTTGGGGGTCTTTAGCTCTGGCTAAGTGCCCTGGAGAATGTGGTTTTCTGCTCAGTGAGCTACAGAAGCAGGTTAGAGGAGACACCTGTAACTGGCAGATCCCTAGTGTCTTCTTCTGTGAGCAACAGAATCCATCAGACACTTGTGGCAGGCCCCCACCACCCAGCTTTGCACGAGGCATTTCAACATGTACAATATTCTTGCGTTGGCAAACTAATCATTTTCTTAGTAATCTATGAAAGCTTCTTATCTTTAAAACACAGACCAGGATTTCACACATCTGATTTAGAAAGGAGACATATACTGGCAAAAGTCTAAATATCCTTTTTGTTATTTCTACTTGCAGTTGTATGAAATAAATGAGAGGCCCATGTGGGTTCACTTGCTTATACTAATTTTTGTGATTTACTTTAGAAGGGGAGTTAATTAATACTGAACTTCTTGAAGTGGTTAATTGACCTGTGTTTTAGCACACAACTCATATCAATAATACAACTCTCCAAGTGCAGTATTTGCATTTAGTTAGAAAATATTGAGTTATAAATTGTGTCATTTTTTGGTTATGGCTACTACTGGTGTCCATTGATTTATTAGATGAGGTAATTTTTCACTGATTATTATTTGCATTTCCCCATATATTGTTTTTCCCACACATTAACTTTTAACATTACTTTTATTATTCTGTGATGTGAGAAGCCTTGTGTCAAGATATTATAAATTTTCAGTAAAATAACATCATGATGTTGATGATGCTCAAATAAAAAAAAAATGTGAGTTTCTGAGCTCCCGGGAGAGACAGGAAGTCAAAAAGTCTAGGTTAGAAACAAAATAATGAAAATGCCTCCTGATATCCCTAAAACCACCCAGTGAATTTTATCATACAACTCATGACTGTACAATAAAAATACACTAATGCATTTTTTATTTGAGTGGATGAAGCAAGGGCATGACATACAAAGGCCTTTCAAGTTGATCTTGAAATATTACACCATTCTGAATCTGCTGTCTAAAACCAAGACAACATTCATTCTGGCTGGCTCTGTCCTAGTGAGAGGAGCCAAGACCTAGGACAACATCCACTCTGAGGTATCTCTGTAGAGGAATTCAAAGCCTTCAACCTCTGATTTCTCTTTATGCATTCCTACTTTCTGTGCTTTAGGGTGAGGCAGGAAGGAGCAGGGATACATCTGGGGAGCAGCAGCATGACATGAAGACGCACCTCTGGTCATCATCTCCATCGACACACTAAGCCTGGAACCTCAGCCAATGACCCTGACTTACTGTTGGGCAACGAACACTGTTGGGCTCAGAGAACAGAAGAAAGAGGACCCTCTTTCTAGTCAGTAGCCAAGAACATAAATACTGCTAAATGTGTTTTGCTAAATGTTGGAGCAGAGGGGGTGTGGAGGTACAGAGAGGAATAGGTTACACTATGAAGAAGAAAGTCATTTGGACAATTCTAGAAGGAAGCACAGGGACCTTGCCAAGTTCTCAAACCAGAGTGAAAACATACTGGAAAGATAGTTCTCTCCTCAGGCATGGAGGCATGGCAGAAAAAGAACATGGTACCCAGAGAAGAACAAATGATAGGCAGCCCAGCCAAGATCTCTGGAGTTGCTGAAGCTGTCTGTCAAAGATGTGGGGTTCTGAGGGGTGGGTCTGAGGAGGAGAGAGGTTTGGGAATACAAAATACATTGACCTCACTCTAATATATCATGAAACCTGTTCAGGCTGTCATGGAGATGTTGGGAGTCGCATGCACACACAAACACATGAGATCTCCACGGGAATGCTGGGAGAGACTCACACACAACAGACCCAGCATTTAAGAGTTCATCTGTTGTAATGTGGAGTGGATTGGAGTGAGAACAGATAGGCAGACAGTAACTGTAAAGCTAGCAAAACCAGGGTTTAAGGAGCAGTGGTTGGGGTGACCACACATTAGCTAATGCAGAGGGGTCTGCAGTGAGGGCACGCAAGGGACAGACACCTGTGTTAGGTGGAAACTTAGTCCACCACTGATGTGGAGATTTATGATTTTTTCCAAGGCTCCCCTAGGAGTCCAGGGAAGCAAAGAACCTCTGACTAGTAATGACAATGAGATAATTTTAGTAAACATGTTTCAGAGTTTACTCACACAGAGAACAAGACACTTGGGGTCCTCTTGGATTCCAGTGGGAAAATCACACTTATGACTGAGGGTAAATTGTGACAACTGTCCAGAACACACTAATAAATATTCCTGCACGGATGTACCATCCAGGCCAGGGCACTTTGTGTTCAATGGTGCTCACATGCAGCTTTAGACAAATATATAAAGCACATTGTTTATTCCTGACATGTATGCTGAAGAACATTAAGAGTTTGTGCTCTGTACTGGCTGAAAATCAACCTGTAACAGGTAACATGCTGCACATTAGCAAGAATACCATTTACTCACCCAACACATACTAAATACACAATATTTTCACTGGATACCACACCCTATTTCTTTTTGTTTGCTTGTTGTTTTTTGTTGTTGTTGTTTTGCTTTTTTGAGGCAGAGTTTCTCTGTGAGACAGTTCCGGCTGTCCTAGAATTCACTATGTAGACCAGTTCTGGCCTTGAACTCACAGAGATCCACCTGCCTCTGCCTCCTAAGTGCTGGGGCTAAAAGTGTGCGCCACCACTGTCTGGCCTTCACACCATATTTCCATGCAAAGCCTCAGTCACAACTCCCAAGGCTCAGCCTAAAGAAAGGTGTCTCAGAGCCCTCAGGGAAAGAATGCCTGAGGAAGACAGAGGGCATCCGTGTGTCGGTGGCCACCAGCAAAGAACCTCACATGCCCAGTTGCATGTAGAGCTTTGTTCTGTGTTATCGCTGCTGGTCCTTCCCCATTATGTGTGCACGCTTTTCATTTCCAACTTTGTAAACTGAAGGGAGGGACACATGTGGCAAGAGGAGACACGGATCACTTTTGCATTCTATGTTGGCATCCCCCAGAGTCCTTGCAAGTTTAACCATCACTGCAAGGAAGCAACTTAATGCTATGTGGTATTAATGGTTTTCTAACATTTCTTCTCCATGTTTTCATATGCTATAGTTTCTTTTTACACACTTTAATTTTAACCTAGAATGCTGAAACAAAAACTGATACTCATATAAAAGTGAAATATCAATATTATTCTTCAAAATATATATTTACACAAGATATCTGACTGATGATAGAACTCGACACTGATCACATGTAGGAACTTAGCATGCTTGCTCACACTTCATTTTTACTGATGAAATATGCTTGTGAGTGTAATCACTCCTCTTGTGTGTTTCTGTGTGCACACGTTCATGTGTGTCTAAACTCATGTGCGTGTAGAAGCCAGAGATAGATGTTAGATGCTTTTTCAATCACTCTTCACCTTATCTTCGGAGGGGACAGGTTCTGGAAAACTTATTCTACAGCCTACCACTGTGGCCTCACTGTCTTCCCACATGAGCCCAGGAATCCACCTGCCTTTGCTTCCTCAGCACTTTCCAGGAGCACATGGCCAAGGGCATGCTTTTAATGTCGGTTGTGGGGACCGAACTCAGGTCTTCACACTTACCCAGTAAGCAATTATCTCCACAAGACAACACAGTTTTTTTTAAATATAATAGTTTCTGGATAGAATGCATTAATGGATGGTAAAACTAAAGAGACGAGACAGGAAGCACAGACGCGATTCCTCTAGTTATCTAGCTGAGGACACATGCCTAGAGCACATTATCTTTAGTGTATTCTTTAGTTCCTGAGACCATGTAGATTTAGACATATAGATAGCACATTCTCTATTCCTGACATTTATGCTGAAGGAGAACATTAGATGCTGAAGAGACCAAACAAAACAAACAAAAAACCTTGTTCATTAGGAACTTGGGGTCCATACTAGCTGAAAACCAACAAGTAATAGTTAATATGTTGCATGTTAGCAGGACACCATTTGTTCAACTCACGCTGGACATACAGTATCTTTATTGGATACCATACCACATTTCTATGCCGAGCCTTAGTCATAACTTCCAGGGCTCAGGCTAAGGAGAGGTGTCACAGAGCCAGCAGGGAATGACTGCCTGAGGAAGACAGAGGGCATCCGTGTGTCGGTGGCCACCAGCAAAGGACCTCACATGCCGAGCTGCTTGACTCCTTCCTTGAGGGTCGATGCCAAGAGGAGAGGAGCACAAGATAGCCCATGTATGGGCAGCCACTCTCGGAGTGTATGGCTGCTTCTAAATGAGCCACCTGTGCCACCCCAGGGACAAGCTGCTGACGAGAAGCCACACAGGTGAGCCCGAGGGTGGCTCTTCCTTTCATCCCACAAGTGCACACACAAACAAAGGTTCATGCAAACATTTATACATAGGAAAACCCAGGAGTAGTACAGCCACGAGCTCAGCTAAGTGTTTCATATCTCATAGCACAGAATGCTAATCTCTGGAAGATAACATAGGACAAACCAGTGGTTCACACACAGCTAAAAATTCACAATGTAACACCTCTCATCCAGGACCTGTTTCTCTTTTGTCCAAATTGTGTTTTGTTTGTTTTGCCTAGGAATATTATGTCTAAGGAATACATAACTTAAAGTAATATTTTTGTTTTATGCTCTGAAATTCCACAAGTTTCTAAAACTACCTAGATTATTCCAAGCATCCGGTTGGCTGGCATGGGAAGCTGTGTAACAGCACAGTCCTCGTGGGCAAATATGAGTAAAAATGTATAATGTGAAAACAGTTGTATATAACTCCTTAATAAATATTCATCTTACAAAGTAAGATGAGATTAAAACTAGATTGAATGGAGTTTAAAACCTGGAAATGTCAGCCCAAATGAAGACAGGACGCAGAAGGGGATTGCAACCAAAGAGACCCCGCCAACACAACCCGGATGCTGAGAAGAACATAGAGAAATTATGATGGGACTTCAAGGTTTTAAATTCTCAGCATAAACTTGCAACAATATTTCTAAGAATCTTCAGCGTTTCTGACAAATTGCGTAATTATTTTTAAAGATAAGACTAGCCTCAACATGAAATCCTTTAAATGCAAATGTTGGCAGGACAGTTAGGGAAATATTCAATCACACACACACACACACACACACACACACACACACACGCACAAACACTCTTAGAAGCATAGTTTCTCAGTATCCAATTTCAATTCCCATGATCTAAAGCCTAATACATACATTCCTACTTATTTGATTTTCATAATGATATCCAAATTGGTGCCTCTCACAATACTTTCTGTAAACTCTGATCAGTATGTTCTTTTCACTCACTTTTGCCTTGGGAGCCTGAGGGTTGTCGGGACCTGACCCTGGCAGCTTATTTAGAAACACGATCCTGCATGTGGCCCTCACTTGACAAGGACTTTCCTGTTGGTGCCAGTATACACACTCAGTGCCATGTGAGAAGGAAGGCAGTTACCGGCCACACAATCTTATGTGGGCCTGAACCCACAGGGCTCCAGCACACAGCGCTAAGACTCCTATAGTCAAGTTAAATGCTCAACGTCAACGAACTTTCAGGCTCCGGAGTGGAGTGGGGCAGTGTGAGACTGGGGGATTCCTAGGGAAAAAGACTTCTTATCTACTTACATATTCTAACCCAAATACTGGGGAAAGGGAGGGCAGGAGGCAGAAGAAGTCCAAGCCCTTTAGCCTCCCTGTGCTAGCATTGAAGAAACAGCCAGCCAGAAGGCCTCATTCCATAGACCTCATAGAGGCCCTGTGCTTAGGGAAGACACCCTGCCACACTTTTAGAGGCTGGACTGCAGCTCTCCTCGCTTGCTTATGTGGAATCATGTGCTTTTTAATCACTCACCATCCTGCTGAGGACTTACTGGTCGTCAGTCAAAAGATAACTGTGAGATTCCCATTTCTCCAGCACCTGTTCAACTCTGGATTGAGCAATACAACCAGCACATCCCGTGCCAAGGTTCCTCACCTTAGCTGGCCCACACTTACTCCCCCTGTGCCTCTCAGGGAAGTTCCTGGCATGGCTTCTAGCAAAGGTCAGGATGCTTTGAACGTAGACCTCAATGCACATCCCCCTCTTCTGCCTATGCCTGTCCGAAAAGAAACCAAAGCTTTCCGAGAAGCGTGTCTGAGGACTCTGAGCAGTGCTAAAGAAGGCAGCAGTTCATCTGCCGAAAGAGGCTGAGAGCATCTCAATGGGATGTTTCAGAAGTCAGAGAAATGGGATGGAGGAGAAAGAGGGACTGGCAGTTGAACCCTGCCTGGCAATGCTCTGGCCTGAGTCTTGGCATCTCAGGACCTGGTCCATCTTGTTTCTTGGGGTTAAATGTGGTAGGTACATAGACGGAGGAGGTAAGACTTTATAAAACACCTTGAGTTCTTCATAAATAAACTATCCATAAATACATGAGATAACCCATAATACTTGAATTTATTGCTACTATGCTATTTTTTGAGAACTAATAAATACAAGGGAATGGCTGTACTCCATGTGGAAATGTGTCACCTCAAGCATGGAGTAAAGCCATCAATCACAAAGTTGCAGCCACGCAATGCTGACACAGCCCAGTGTTAGGAAGCTCCATACGGGTCCTCAGGAGTTCCAAGTGACTGGAAGCTGCCAGCCTGACCGCAAACCCTGAGAACCAGGCAGCCTTCTCTCTGGAGCTTCTTAAGTCACCTGCTCAATTGCTGAAGATTCATATTGTCTTAGTGGGCTCAGCACAGAGTCGAAACATAAAATCAAGATAAACTTCACAGCACGGAATGCCACCAGTAGAACAAAACTCTCATATTTTATCTCTTCTTCCAAGTCGCACACATGCTCCCTGGAGTTTCCCATGCATTGGAAGTTCTCTCTCCTTGACCAGGCCTTTCTCCTTCTGATGGAGTTTGCCCTTAAGTTCTAACCAAGAACACAAAGACTCTCCAGGTTAAACGTCCAGTGATCCAGCCTTTCAAGAAACCAGAGAAGCTGACTTTCTGACTTAGTGGGTTAAAGAGTGGCTCACTACTATCGAAGTCAGGTTTGCCCTAAGATGAAGTAAGCTCCTTTCCGAGTGGCTTACACTGCCCTTTGCTGCTCACTAAGCACTGAGTATACTTAGAATCTCTTATGAATCTTGCCATAAACACAAAAATCAATGTTTTTTTTTTTAATTTCTCATTCATAGTATCCCTTACTCCACGTACGAGGCAACCTTCCTGAAAACAGGTGCAGGGTTACTTTAGTCTATCTACACAACCCTGGCCTTAATGCATAAACCACAACCTATGTTCAGTCATCACACCTAATTGGTGTTCATCTTAATCCAGACAATGGCTTTACAGTTGCCACTGACTAAACTAAAATAACGGCATTCTAGTGATTTCCAAGTTTAGTGAAATATAAACTCTGCTGCTTGGCCACATAAAGCAACTAGCAAACACGCTTTCAAAATTAAGAAGATAAATTTGTGCCCTGCCCATTTTAATACTTCCTAATTTCCTCAAGAAATTGCTAGGACTTAAAAATAGCATTCAATCAGAAATATGCAGCAATGGGAATTTCAAAAATGAGTTTAATGATTATAATTCACGTGGATAGGATATATGCTGGGAAGTCCGATTTCTCCACAAATTGAGCTTTCAAAATGGGAATCCCATTGGTTGCTTGCAATACCAATGTATGGATGCTCATGGCACATGCACATGTTAAGACAGATATAAACATGGATTACTTTACATCACATAGATTTCAGCACAGACATCTTCATGAGAAATACAAAGTGGTTCTATTTTGGTCATAGTAAATTTAGCTGGAGGATGGAATATGAGCTGAAGGCGAGTACTCTGGCTTGTGAAAGCGAGTGACTTGGGTAGACATAGCAGGCTAGCAACAGAGACAAAGAATCCTGTCCTCTTCTTTTGTTTCCCAGGCTTTGTTTTGAGATTTGCTCTCCCCTGGCAGGCCTGGCTGTCCTGGACCTGGCCATTCTTCTGCTTCCGTCTCTCTGCCACTGGGATTATAGGCATGACTAACCATCCAAACTGTCTGCATTTCTTCATGAACGATTTTCTTATCTCTGTTTTCTCCAAAGAACACTGCACAACTTCATGTCTGGATATGTCTTTCATTTAAAAATAGCACTGAAGCAATGATTATCCGTTCAAGTCAACAAGAAGTAATCCTGTATAAATGAGCTATTTCCAACGAATACCTTCAGCTACTTTATTATCTTAAGAGGCCAGATCAATAATCTCTGATCCTAAATTGGCCTGACCCACAGTGACTTTACTTCAGACTGAAGTTCATGGTCATCAGTGGAAGATTCCAGAAAAGATAATGCTTCTCATTGCAGAGATGATCACCACAGATATTTTACCGTCTTAACTTTTCAATTCTCGTTTCATTGGTCACAATGCATAATGAACTGGGTTCTAGTCAGGTGATCAAAGCTGAAGGAATGCCCTGGAGTCCTGGCCTCCACGTGTAGCACATTCCCAAGCTAACAAGCTTTGTGGCCTTGGAGTTCCCAGTAAAGGTCCAGTTGACCTACTCAGCATTAGAACAAGGCCACTTCTACTTCATTCAAAGGCTTCCATCAATCACAGGGGCATTTTTTCCTGTGAAATCTCTTACAAAACCACTGTCATATTTGTGATAAAAGGACCAACTTGATGGCCTAGTCCTGTCTTAGGACACTGATTCTTCACTAAGGTCCCCATTTTCCTGTGGAGCTCTAAGTCTCAGAAATCTCCTCTGTCAGTTGGAATACAAACCTCAGGTTCATGTTATATTCCTTGTTTACCATTGCCCACCACTGAGCTCTATAAGTTAAGAGTCTTTTAAAAATACATAACCCCGGGCTGGAGAGATGGCTCAGCGGTTAAGAGCACTAGCTGCTCTTCCAAAGGTCCTGAGTTCAATTCCCAGCAACCACATGGTGGCTCACAACCACCTGTAATGAGATCTGTGCCCTCTTCTGGCCTGCAGGCAGAGTACTGAGAATACTGTATACATAATAAATAAATAAATAAATAAATAAATAAATAAATAAATCTTTAAAAAAATACATAACCCCCTGTAGCCCATGCTATTGTGTTGTTCCTTCTAGAACAGGTTATAAAATTGGCAGAGAATGACTTGCGATTTCCTCATTGCCTACAATCTTTATGTGACAAGATTTAATGCTTTAAATGTATGCCATACTATGGCAAATTCATCTAACAATAAAGACTCAATCTAAATTTTTGGAGAATTTCATGTATACTTAAAATGTTTATAGCATTTTCTCTATCTTATCTCCCTCTAACTCTTCTTTTGTCCTCCCAGCTCCCTCTAATATGCATAGTCTCTTATTCTTTAATTATTATTGGTACACACATCAAAAACACATGCAACTTCCTGAGTCCCTTAAATGTCTCTTGTCTGTGCATGTGTTCAAGGCTTACTACTTGGGGTTAGATAACCCATAGTGTGTGTGTGGGGGGCTCACTGACGGAGAGGGCTGATTCTACTTCTCTCGGCAGCTGCTAACTGTCCGTAGCTCTTCATTGCAGGTGTGGGGCCCTGTGAGCTTTCAGTCATCTGCCTTTGCAGGTGGTGTTATTATATGGGCCTTGTTCTGGAGATCATTTTCCTGAGATGCAGCCTGGGTGCAGGCCCCTGTCATCCACAGAAGACACTGTCTCCCAGGAGATGATGTCCTGAGCATCTTGCTCTTACCCTCTCCCCACCCTCTCTTCCTCATGTTTCTGAGTCTTAAGTGTGGCCTTTGTTTTGTAAGAGTATCAATTTGCATGGGCACCCCATGGTCTGTTTTCCCTGTTTTCTCCAGTTATGGGTTTCTGCAATGGTCTCCATGTCCTATAAAAAAACATTCATTTGATGAGGAGTGAGAGGTACACCTACTTTAAAAACGTACCCTTTTCTGTATCCACATGAATAAACACTAACGGGGCTATGAACTGGGGCCTTAACCCCAATTGCTCTTTCCTTCACACTTTATGCCTAAACAGCTTGTGGCACATTATCAGAAGAGACAGGAGGGGACAGTCTTGATCTCTTTCAGCATGGAAGTACTCTGATTTTTTTAATTTTAAGACAAAAAAAAATCCAAGATTAATTGCTAGAAAAAGATGTCAGTGACATGTGACAGTCCAGGGAGTTGGCCACGCCTACATTGCAGTATGCTTCTGGTCTCTGGACACCCATATGCACATCCTCTTCCCACACCTGTGCCCCACCCCGACACAGTCTGAGGAGGCAAATGTGATTCTTTGCATTCACTGCTGGCCTTGGTAAGTTCTACCACTCCAGATTCTTGCCCTGCTTCAAGCTCCATGTTCCTTACTGATTTGATACCTGTTTTTAGGTTCTTCAGTCCCATAGCCCCACACTGGATTCTACTGGAAGGTGTGTTTGCAGTCTGGTGCTTTCAAAAATATTTATTTAATCACCAAAAAATCTGACAATATTGCTACAATTCACATATCCATCAAATGCCCTTATGCCAAAGTATGTAAAGTATGTAAAGAAACAATAATTCTGAATTTGAATGAATTGCATGACTTTCATTTTTAAGACATCATGAAGGATGATTTAACATGGGTAAGAAATGCCAATCTTTGTCAACCCGTGACCCACAGTGCTGATCCCTTCCTAATAAGGGTTCTAGGTATTTGAGACTTTGACTGTCTTTGATGACCCTGTACAAATGCAATGTATGATGACAGATGAAGACAGTAACTGTTGGATTTTATTACCCCCAAGAACGGGGGGTGAATTCCATCATCACTACTCCTATAAAACTTGACATTTTATAGTGTTTGGTGACATCACCTGCCAGCCTTCGTTTATTTCTCCCTTAAGTCATAAGCCTTGACTGTAGTCTGTGTAATCAAAGTCTTTAAGTACCTTTCCCTGGGTCCTCATGTCTTTCTTCAAATCCTACTGACCAACAACACATACACCAGTTCTGAATGATGAAATCATAGCAAAAAGCAGTTGTAAAAAAAGGAACAAATTGTTTATATAAGGGAGAAAAATGCCCCACAAACCTAAGAAAATCTATCTAAACAATTATACAAAAGACTACAAAGACTAGTCCTGAGCTAACCCCAGGCAGTAGGGTGGACTTGGTTTTGCAGATCATCAAGAATTCCCAAGTCCTGACCTTGGTAATTTTACATTAGCCCAGACTCAAACATCTAACGACCTCCCTAGGAACTTTTTTTTAAATAGCACAGCAAAGTCTCCTAGCTTTCTTTTGTTATGATATAAGCATTAGGAAGTTAACAGAGTAGATGACGGAGCCAATTAAATGGTGGGAGATTGGGCTGTATGCCCACCTCTCTCTACTGCTTGCCCTTTGACACTGAGTTAAACTGACAGGCATCATCTCTGTCGTTTCCTCCCCTAACTGGAGGAATAACACTATCCAGGCCCTCCTTCTGGGAAGGGAACAGTGACTGATATCCTGTTTTCGCTGCAGCCTCACCCCTAGGCAGGCAGGAGTAGCGCAGACTTCAATTTCAAGGTGAAGCACAATCGCAGATGACACAGACCATCATCTTATTGGAAACGTTATCAGATTTGGCCATGATTATTTTTTAATGTCACCCTACAATTTATCTAAAAAGGTACTATGGAATGAGACATTATAATGCAAGCCACAGATTGTCTGGTCAGATGGGGCCTTGTCTCCTATATAGAACAGAAGTCTCAAAGGTAGTGATGCCTTCCTCTTTATAAAATATCTACTGTGTTTTACAATAAATATTGGAGTTCCTTCTAGGCTCTTTCAGCAGCCTGTGTCTCTATTGTATTTGAATTGCCACTGTGACATTTCCCCTGGAAGCCATTATGTCAAGAAATGGATTATACACCACACGGTTTTATGGGTTGGCTTTTCTCACAGAAGCAGAGTGAAAATGCGGTGTTCCGAGTGACAGGAAAGACAGACATGTCTCCCTGCAGAGAAAGGGAAGGTTATGGCGATGCAGTCACAAAAGCTGTGTGCCATACACATCACCCCCTTGACCTTCACACTGACTCTCTTCACACCGTCACAATACAGGTTTTACATAGCACCAGATATTCTGGGCACAGGATTTCTCTTCCAAAATGCAGAATATTTTGTCTGAAACCATCGGTTTGCAGCCCATTAAAATTATGGCTATTTTTTTTTCCAAGTTGAATGTCATGACATGGTCCTCTAAAGAAAATTCATTGGGGGCCATTGTCTCAACAGAAACCCCCAAATTAAACTTCATCAAAATAGTCATAACTAGTCCAAAATTCATAATTAATTATGGGAATGTAGCTAGATACTGGAGGATCAAGGTAAATCTTAGGTAAAAATAAGAACTCTGTTGCCATTTATAAGTGCCCAGAAGCTAATCCATTCTACTTCTAAAAAATTCATTTGTCTGATGTAGACCACTTCTCCAGGACCCATCTCTGACTCCATCCCCTTATTCCCCCTCCCCCATTACTCCCCTGAGCCCAGCTCACTACTGAGACTCTTCCATGAAATCCAATGAAGCTCTCTACATGGGTGTCTCTCAGTTTTGTACTTGACTAATCTTTACCTTGCCAGGCCCAAGTTGTCCCCTTCATTAAGGGGACTGGAGGCCCCAGCCCAAGCAAACCTCAGGCTCTGGATTTTGCACTCATCTCCTGTGGGAAGTGGACCTTCCATGTTCTCAGGCGCACAGAAAGCCCTTGCTGCCATGGGGTTACCTCAGTCATTGTAACTGGATGACGACCCAAGCCACCTATTGTCACTACACCTGGGTCTTTCTAAGGCTGCCTCAATAGATGAAAGGATTCTCCCTCCTTGTGCCTGAGTCTCTGGCTTAGCAGTCTCGCTGTGTCCTGAGCAGCTATAACTGTTCCAATGTGTCAATATTCTGTCACACTCTCTCTGATCCCACCCCAGGGTGTGAAATTTACCTCATGGCTCAGTCCTACCTACCGGTGCTACATATACCTCTGCCTCTTCACAGACTTCTATTTCATTTACCTGATGTAAAAATGACTCATATTGGACTATCAGGGCCTTTTAACTCCCTCAAATACAAAATCATGGATCACATAAACACTGGCACATGCCTTTTCTCAGTGATGCTTGCTTGGTAATCAATATAGACACTCATGATGGATCATGAACAGATGATCATTTGGATAACATATGAATGTACTAATAATAGATACACAGGCTCTAAAAGCATAAAGATTGGTACCATATAGATAGATCGTAGATACACTGGAGGACAGAAGACTGAGAGACAAGAAGCTGTAGATACCTGCTGACATGTGGACCAGATAGATACTTTCAGCAGAGGCATTATAAAGCAAGATTATTTACCAGGGGCCACAGAGCAATAACCAGCACTCATGGCAGTAAGAGTTTGGCACAGAGCAGAGGGGACTCAAGGAAGCCCAGAAGAAAGAGCCTGGGCCTGCAGAGATAGCTCAGAGCATATGAGGGCTTGTTGGGTAAGCACGAGGACCACAGTTCACGTCTTTAGTGCCCATTTAAAAACATGGATGTTTCCATTCTCATATATAATACCAGCCCTAAAGAGGCAGAGACAGCAAGACTGCTGTGGGTTCCTGGCTACCAGTCAGACTTCAAGTTCAGTGAGAAAGCTAGTCTCAAGGGAAGAAGACATGGTGGTAGGACTAGATATTTAATGCCCTTTTCTCGTTTCTGTCTGCACATGCATACAGGTATGTGCATTTACACACATATACCACCCTTATATACATGCAAACATGCAAATACCTTTAAAAATATATACAATAACAACCAAAAAGCCAAAGCAGTACTTATTTTCAAACACCAACATCATGACCTTAAGACCCGGTATTGGTGCCACTTTTGATGAGACTATGGCATGTACTTTGAATTCTTCTTAATTTGAGACATCTTTCCAAGTCCCTTGCTGATTAAAACCATGCTTCACAGGTCAATTCTTCTCTTTGCGTTCTTATATCTATCCAAGTTCTACTGGTTACACAAAAGCTTCATCTGTGTGCTGTCATGGTTGCTCTTACATTTCCCATGTGACTGTGATGGACCCTCAGAGGCTACTCTGAAATTTAAGGTTTTTCTCCCATTTGCCAGCTCCTGAATAACCAGAGACTTAGTATTGCTTGACTGATGACTCAGGCATATTATTAGCTAACTCTTACATTTAAATTAACCATTTTTTTTCTACAGTTTGCCACATGGTTCATGGCTTGTTATTTTATTTATGTATTTATTTTTACATATCTTGCTTCCTTGACGACTGACTGGCATCCCCCAGACTCCACCCTTCTTCTCCTGTATCTCTGCTTGGATTTCTTGTCTGGCTCTATCCTGCTTTGTCATAGACCAAAGCAGCTTTATTTATCAATCAATGAGAACAACACATTCACAGCGGACAGAAAACCTCAGAGCACCCCCCCCCACACACACTGTGCTGGGGTTATGCCCTCTTCTGTGACAGGAGAGGCAGTGACTGGAGATGAATGTTGCTATGGGCAAAAAGTAGAAATAAATTTCTCAGCAAACGTTAGGATGAATCATTTCAAAGATTAAATCCTGACAATGAGTCCATTCATTGCTCTTGCTTTTATCTTTCTTGTTTTTATTACATTTTTTTGTTGTGTGTGTGTGTGTGTGTGTGTGTGTGTGTGTGTGAGTATGTGTAAGGAGCACGTGTCACCATGCATATGTAGAGGTCAGTGGCAGAGTCTTTTCTTTCCTTCCATCCTGTGGATCTCAGGAACTGAGCTCAGGACTCCAGACTTAGTGGCAACCACCCTTCCTACTGCCATCGTGCAAGCCCCTGGTTTGCATATTTGTGCTCAGAGGGCAGCTGGACCTGCAGAGTCCTTTCCTGGACTTTGTTACCCAGAGCCTAACCCAAGAGGCTCTCAAATTTACATACTAAAGACCAGAGAAGAAATGCTGGGAGGGGAACAAAGCCACAGGCCAGTGCTACCAGAGGTTTGTGCAGGTCAAATAACAGCACTGGCAACAACATGGAAGAAGACTTTATAGCCCGTGTATTTTTGTCTGACAGTATTTTGAAAATTATTTAAATTTATAAAATTATTCAATAATTTTATTTAAATTGCACAATTATTTAGAAAATAAGATGACAATTTCTAGCTATGGAGCGTATGACTATGTTTGTATCCATGCGTACTAAATCTTTCTCAGTTTATGAGCTGTAAAAGGGTCTCAGCCCTCATTGTAGCCTGTGAAACACTGAGGAAAACCCAGCTGTGACTCAGGAGCTCCATTAGTGAATGAGTGTGAGCACCGTAAGTGAATGGGTGTGAGCATCGTAAGTCAATGAGTATGAGAACTGTAAGTGAACGAGTGTGAGCACCGTAAGTGAACGAGTGTGAGCATTGTAAATGAATGAGTGTGAACACCATAAGTGAATGAGTGTGAACACCGTAAGTAAATAAGTGTGAGCACCATAAGTGAACGAGTGTGAGCACCGTAAGTGTGAGCACCATAAGTGAATGAGTTACTGGATTTTTTTTCTTTTTCTTTTTCTTTTTCGGTGCGGCAATTTATTTAACACCAATAGAAAGTCGACGCACAGAGAACTACCTATTATTTTTAAAATATCCTCACAGAATTGCCTAGCAGCCAGCCATGGGAAAACATATCATGTTTAGGACAGTTTCCAGCAGTTTTCCCAGCTGCATTAATGGCTACTTGGGAGCAAAATCCTGTTTATATGAATACAGCCTATGCAGACATGATGGTGTCTCATGACAGCACTCTAGACAATGTGTTATGTTTATCTCAATTTTAATCTCCATTGAAATTAAATAAAAGTCTGTAACTGCTCCCATGGACCCCTGTGGAGTTTTATTTTCTTGTTTTCCCGTCTGTTTTATTCAACACTTCGGCTTGGTTCACTGTACAGTTGCGAACAATTGTTAGAACTACACACTGCATGGTAAGTTGCCCTGCTACAATTCCCTAGACTATAATTCACCATAGTCTAAGGAGGAGAGACCGTGTGCTGGCTAGGAGCACTGGCTGGTCCCTCAGAGAACCTGGCTTTGAGTCTCAGCACCTCCATCAGGCAGTTCACAAACACCCATAACTCCAGCGAAAGGGGATCTGACACTTGGTAGCTGTGTCAGGCACATGGGATGCTCCCACATACATTAGGCAAAATACTCATACACATACAAATTAAAAATACTTTTAAAAGAATAAAAATTTAGGGTTACTGTTCTTTTAATAGCATGCCCCATTCAACTTTAAAACAGCAATGATTATGCATAGTTACCAAGAAATGTCTGGAAACTCTTCATTTTTTATGCAGTTAATTGTTAGAATTTGTATTTGAGGACTGATAACTTGTATGAAATTTCCACATTCTAGCTTTCAAAGATTGTCAGTTATCACAGGAGAACATTGCCAAGTCCTTGAGTCTCATTGACGGTCAGGGAAGTTGGTTGGTAGCATCTCTATCAGAAGTAGACGTTGACTTTGGATATGTATGGCAGAGGAAGGGGGAAGAAGTTACATCAACCTCATCTGGCCACCAGCCAGGTCTATAAAGTATTACCTGCCAATCCATGACCTCAAGGAATATGGATTGTGCTGTACCCTCCTGCTCTTGGCCTTCTGGTGTGTTCTCAGTAATTGCACAATATATTTATCTGTGCACACTTCAGGTTCATTATATTTCCTTTTAGGGTTGGGTTGGGGAAGGGTCTCGTGTATTCCAGCCTGGCCTTTATTTCGTTATGTAGCTAAGGATAATCTTGAATTGCTGATCCTCATGCACCACTTTCTCAGCACCCAGATTGCAAGCATATATCACTATGCCTAGCTTTGTGTGATGCCAGGGCTTAAACCCGGGGCCGTGTTTATGCAAAGCAAGCACTGCCCCCAGCTGAGAGCCATTCCCATCCCGTCACAACATCTCTGGATTATTGATAAGCACAAAAGTGCACATAATGATTGTGGCTTTGCTGTGACTGAGGTGACATTCACACCAGGAGTAGATAGAGAGGCACAGACTACACTCTCTGTATAACAAAGAACTCCCTTAGCCTCCAAGTTCACTGTGAAAATTAGCCCTTCAAGTCGGTTATCCCTCTCCACTAACCTCAGGACTCCAAGCCTAGGAATGAATGACTTTCCTACAGAATGGACACCAGCTATTGGCACTATTTCTGTTTGCTTTAAATTATAATTGCGTGGCGACTTCCTATGTCTTAGGGTTTCTTCAAATTACTTATGAATAGGCAATCTTCCCAATATAAGTTATGATAAACAGTGCAGAATACAGAGTTGAAGTTTTGGATGGCTTCCTATTCTCCATGTATCTTACAATAACCATGGTGCCTCTAACCCAAGGTGTCTTGTTCTCCCTATGTCAAAAACAGCAAAGAAAGGTTAGGAGTTAGAACTGATGTTCCCCACTGCCTCTGACCTCTAGAAGACACCCACATCCCTATATGGCGCTAACAGCAATGCTAAGGTCAGAGGGTGAGAGTATCCCCACACATGCAAGCAATCTGCTCATTTGCTCACTCAATATCATGGAGAATCAGAGGCAGCCTGTGTCTTCCATGCTTTGAAACAAAGCCTCTGTGATTTGAGAGGTAAGAGGGGAAATGACCACCAGTAGCCAGGCAAATGCATAATGGCAGCTTTGTAGAAGAAGAGATAGCTAAGCACAATAAAGAATGACCAGAATCTGAGGCAAAAACACAAGAAACAGTTTCAGGGACCAGAAGGATGGGCACCATCCACCCAGAGAAAGCTGGCCCTCGGATGGATACCGTACGGACCAGTGACTGTCCCTATTTCTCTCTTTCCAACTAAACAGTGATCTGCAT
Source organism: Alexandromys fortis (assembly GCF_014885135.2). Classification (NCBI taxonomy): domain Eukaryota; kingdom Metazoa; phylum Chordata; class Mammalia; order Rodentia; family Cricetidae; genus Alexandromys; species Alexandromys fortis. Next base: position 25,722,647 of record NW_026067909.1, on the reverse strand, counting down.
ATAATCTGAACCCAGGGACCCGCTGGGGTCCAGCTTGTCATTCAACAATACCCAGAACCATTCAGTGCTGTCGTGGGAAGGGTGCTCTAGGGCAGCCCTTTCCTGAGACATGTTGTCACCATGTCTAGAAACCGTGCTGTAGAGGAGTCCTGTGAGACAAGAGCCCCGCCCTGCATAACTGCTCCTTTAGCTCTGAGGTTACTTTTACCACCATCTCTCTGTGTTTATCTCCTGGAGAGCTCTTTGAACTCCAGACATTTCTTTATAACATTCTGGAAGCATTCATGATTGTGGGCTTCCCATCCTACTGCCTGCCTTTTGGAAGCAGGAAATGATAAATGAAACTGTAATAACGGTCTGAGTTGGTTCATCCTCCTGTTAGACACCTGCACTAGCTCAGGAGAGCAGGTGTGGGACTGTGACCATCCCTGTCCCTCATATGCTTATCTTTCAAGCAGAGGCAGCAGCTCTGACAAACCCTCATGAACTTCCTGATTAAATATGAAATTTTCAAACTTCTCCGGCCCCAGAGTCAATATCACAAAGCCACAAACCTTCAGATCAATGGAAAACTGGGCTGCCTGAGATTTACTCAGCATCTTAATTGAAATGCTTCCTTTATTGATACAAAGTGGCAGGTACCCTCATCCTCGCCAGGGATAACAGCCTGGCACTTGCATGTGTGTATGTGCTCATATAGATAGATTCATATGATTATATACATATATAAGCATACACAGAGTTCTCCAGACACGGCTCTGTAGTGAAGTGTGCATACTGCTACACAGAGAACTTGGGTTCAGTTCTCAGCACCCATGTCAGGTGATTTGGAACGACCTGTAACTTTGGTTCCAGAGACTCCAACACTCTCTGGCTTCTGCAAGCACTTCCACTCACATGGCGCACATAAACTCACGTATGCACACACACTTACATATACATTAGTATAATTCAATGTTAAAAGAGAACATAAATACAGATCTGTATATGTACTATATATCAATCATTCGAAGATTATTAATTATTATATCAAATACTCTCCCTAAATATTTCATATGCCCAGTTGTTATACGTTTGTATATGTGCCTATTTGTATATGATTATGTATGTATGTATATACACCATAATCAGTTCTTCAAAGAGTACTGTTAATTATACCAATTTCCTCTCCATAAACTTCGACATGCATGTTCATCAGGTTTTGATCAGCTTCATTATACAAAAATCTCTAATTTTATACGCAGTCTGTTTCTAAATGTTACAAGATGTTTCCTTTTCAGGCCAAGCTGTTTTATTCTTAAAGTAGGAAGCCTTCTCTATGCACCAATGTAAAACTATGGCCTCTATTAAAATGCCCAAGTTACTGCCTCATCAACAATGGAGATTATTAAAACTTCAAGTCAGTGCAGAGTGTACAGCCAGCAAAGAAACCCATCACATAAATTCATTTTAATGCTAAGTAGTAGGTGTGCTGTGCCCTAACTGAAAGCCAAGTTAATGTTCGCGGTTGGTTGGGTTACTCACTGGTGTAGGTTAGCTGGAAGCCTTGGGCAGTGTCTGACCCGTTGGTGTTGAACTCCAGCCGCAGGTGGTTGGAGGTGCTGTTTAGCACCAGCCCCAGCAAATCACTTTTTGTGAAGACTCCCAGTGACCGCGAGGAACTGTCCTTTCCGTCATAAACCTGGGGAAAGGATGCAGAGGAAGTCCCCAGTTTTGTTAAGCTGTGCAGTTAGGCAGCAATTTTAACAAGCCATTCGATATTTTAAGGATGTAGTTTCATTCAGAACTTCAAACTTAGTCGACAGAAATACAGATGGATGACGGAGCTAAATAATCTATTTTCTTTCCATTTTTCTTTTCCCATTAACATCACAGACAAAAGAGTCCTAGTTTCATTTTTGGTCAGATCATTTTCCATTCATTGCTTTGAAGGCCAATTTTCATCTTTTTAAAAATTAAATATCTCTGCATTTCTGGGTTCCACTGCAAAGGCATCAGGAGCAGCAACAGCGTGGCACAGGTATCTCAATCTCCCTTCCCCTCTGTCTATGCACTGAACCATGGCAGTGTCTAAACCGTCGCCATTTGTGGTCTGGCGTGCGAATGCACCATGGTAAAAGGGTCCTATCACACAGCAATGGCAGAGCTTGCTACGAAATCCTACGGATGTGAGACTGTTTCTGAGTGGTGTGGAGTAGACAGATGTAATCTCTATGAGGAGAAAAAGACCCCAGAGTTTGGCTCAAAAGAGACTTTGGGGGTGAGGGTGCAGAACAGAGGTTTAGGGTAAAGTGTGGATTCTCACCTCTGTGGAACGAACCCCACACACTGGATGGCTACTCTATGCAGAGCCTGTGACACATATCCCTCCTCTTCCAGCTGAACTCTTCCTGCTGAAAATCTGACTCTGTCTTAGATATTAGGTTACACTTGAGTGTGACAGCCTTTCCTTTCCTAGTGGTGGTGGTGTGCTGACTGGGAATGGTGACCTTTGCCTCCCTCACCCACAGATGAAAACCTTGTGGATAAAGTTCTCATGGAAAGAAGATTAAAAATGCAGTAGATTCTCTTGAGGAGCCTGAATATGGTCACCAGAGACGTCTATAGCTTCAACTGATGTCTGGTCCACTCCCACTCTTGTCCCCTCTCACAGAACTTCTCCTTCTGCCGATATACCATCTCAGGCAATGGTTCTCCTCCTTCCTAATGCTGTGATCCTTTAATACAATTTCTCATGTTGTGGTGACCCCCCCCAACCATAAAATTATTTCATTGACTTCATACCTGTAATTTTGCTATTGTTATGAACTTTAATGCAAATATCTGATAGGCAGGATATCTTATGTGCAACCCATACTGGGGTTTAGACCTATAGGTTCAGAACCACTGGTCCAGATGTTTTCATCAGGTTCATTTCCCCCACCCACTGTAGAATTAAAAGGCAGGAAAAAGGTCATATGCAGCAGATAGCAGAAGGTTACAAACTTTATTAAAAGTGAAGAGGAACGCATTCATATATACAAAGAAGGAGGGGCAGAGACAGAGACACAGAGGAGACAAAGAGACACAGAAAGAGACAGACAGAGAGAATCCCCACAAAGTGGGAAGAAAATCTAAAAATCAAAATCCCATTTTCCCTGAGAGGGATGTGGTTTTAAATGTTTCTGGTGGTCTGGGATAAGTACCCTCTCATGCACTTTATTTTGGGTTTGTCAGTTTAGACAAAGAAATGGGAGCTGATAGACTCACAGCTTCAGGTGAACAGACTTAGGACAATTCTTGAACATATCTGAGCAGCCACAACCAGTCAGCTGGCAGAGGAACCCTGCCATCACTTTGTTCTTGGTCAGGAGGATGAGGAAGAAGGTGGAAGTTTATCGTCTTTATTATCTGTCTGCAGGATCCTTCCCTAGCTGTCTGCCTGCCAATAATATGTCTAAGTCCTAGTCCCTCACAGTCACCTCCCTCCACAAGGCATGAACCATAAGTTCCTCAACAGGATGATCTTACCTACATGTACTCATCAAAAGACAACACGTTCAGAAAAATAATTGAGCAATTATTTTACTTCACTGCAATTAAACATGCAAATACTTGAATTGTAGAAGAAAATAGCACTTCCTCATTGAAAGGCTATTTTCAATAATAATAGAATGTTTATTCTATTTATAAACATTACTTCAAAACGCGGCTCTGTCAGATGTAAGAAGAGCCCTGACACTCATAATAATGGGTTCAATGGCCGGGCGGTGGTGGCACACACCTTTAATCTCAGCACTCAGGAGGCAGAGGCAGGCGGATCTCTGTGAGTTCAAGGCCAGCCTGGTGTAGAAGAGCTAGTTCCAGGACAGGAACCAAAAAGCTACAGAGAAACCCTGTCTTGAAAATCCAAATAATAATAATAATAATAATAATAATAATAATAATGGGTTCTATGTCCAAGAGAAAATATCCAGGTTCCTCTGAAAGCCCCTGGATCCTACCATATACCAGGCTATTCTCTATTTTATGGGCGTGCCTGTGGAAGTGTGAAGACAGAGAATAAGTTACACACAGATGAGCCCATTGTTCAGTATTGAACCCCTGCCTATACAGGGCACCATGGAGCTCTTGGCCAAACTATCAGTGGTTCCGTGGGTTCTCATTCATAGTGGGACAGTCTAAATAGGAAGCGATTGAAGAGAGTCCTTAAACATTGTGATAAAGATGCTGAGGTGTAGCTCTTTACAGTTGATGACTTCTGGTGGGGGTACAGTAGGGAAGGACTCAGTTATTTTAAGGGGGATGTCACTGGGAGTTTGGCCGTGCTCCAGTGAGTATATGAGCAACACCAATTGGAGTGGTGTATCTTTTTTCTTTTTTTGCACGGGAGGTCACAAGGATAGGAGGATGGACCTAGGAATAATGGGAGGTGAGTGTGATTGGTATGCACTGTATAAAATTCTCAAATAATCAATAGAAGTATTATATTGAAAAAAGGAAAAATAAAAAAGCTTGCGTAATTGTCAGTATTCTCAGGACACCAAGTCTTCCAGCCCTGTTCACGTCACCAGAGCTTAAGCTCTGAGCCCAGCTGTGAACGTCCCGGAATGAGCTCTCAGAGAGTGAGGCATGCAGCTGGCCCACAGTGAGTGACTGGAGCTGTTTGGTTGTGGAGTGAATATGAGGCTCACAGTTGCCTTCACTCACAAAGACAAAAAGATGGACTACGTTATGTTGGGGTGTGCTTGGCAGAGGCCCCTCAGCCACCAGCTACAGACTCAAGAGTTCCTGTGCTTGTCAGGGAAGCAGTTGGGGTCTCCTGTTCCACACTCTGTGATAAGAATCTAGGCTTCCACCACCTCCCCTACCACAGTTTGGCATTGAATTGGTTCTTAGGCCCACAGGGATGGACCCCCATCGGTCACAACTCACTATGTGACACCTAGAGTCACAGCTGAGCCCTGGAGATCTTTCCAGGACACCTGTTTCCTTGCAGACAAGATGACTGAGTTCTTGCCTCTGTTCACATTGTTTGTATCTGCAAGTATGAAAATAAAAAGTCCTTATTGCTGGGCCACAGTGGTGTGAAGGATGAGTGTGAGTAGCCTGTGCCCCTAAGAAGATGATTTAAGTTGAAACAGATTCCTTACATATGAAGTATTTATGATAATACGCAACAAAGCCTGAGAAACAAATGCAACGGCTTTTTAAATGTTGGGCAGTTTCCCTGCAATTCAGTGTGGTAAGCAAAATTGTTTTTGTCTTCTTTTTTATGTTTTTTTTTTTTTTACTTATTTGTGTATAATTAACAAGTTTCCAAATGGAAATTCTTTCCTTCCCTGTGCTCCAATGTTGTCGAGCAGCATGCATTTCGCTGTGCTCCTCATCAGTCCCCCAGCACACCCCGCACACATTTAAGTCTTACCTAAAAGTTTATCTCAAAGGTGTACTTGACTTCTATATTTGAGGTTATCAAAGAGTCTAGAAACTTCCTGCTTGCACCCTCACTTACTTTAGTGATACTGCTTGTTTCCTGGCGTAATTATAGCCCTTCATGCTCTCAGCATGAGACCATGAAAGTCTATTGAAATAAAAGAATAACCAGAAAAAAAAGTGACACTGTTAAATTGTGGCATTGAAAAATAGCCCATCTTGGGCAGGGGAAGAAGGAAGACAGCTAATATATAGGAGTCTACGGGCCCACGCATGGCACAACTCCTGAGGTTGAGTGAAGCACAGAGGGGCACACTCAGCCCCAGGTGAAGGGATGCCAGCAGGGGGTGGCCACTCTCTCCTCTGAAGCGACTCTTTCAACCCTCTCACAGCTTAATGGGAGTAAAAGGCACAGCATCTGAGAGGTGCCCTTGCTGTGTTCTCACAGCTGACTCTAACTTAGCAAATCCGGGCCCTTGCAAGGACCTGAGAATAACAACAGCACAGTGTTCCATTGACAAATCAACCCTGTGACCTGAGAACTGATCCCTTCTCTCTGGAAGGAGAAGGGAGTGAGCTCCATGGTTTATGCCCTTTTATTTCAAAGCCTTGTTTATCACTGTCTTGGGGCTGAGTCTACCAATGTCTGCCTTCCTTTCCTAGGTCCTGGAAGGTCCTCAATTCCTTGAAATCGTTACTGAAGACAAGTCAGCTACTAGAGAAACATCAACATTAAGCATGCTTCTGCTAGAGCTGGGATCTGACCAGCTAGGACCTGGTATCCCACTGTTGTATGCTGAGACTCTGGCTCACCCAGAGTTTTGTTTATGCATAAGGGCTGGGCTCCGTTCATCACTCTATGAGATCTTTCCCCATCTAAGTGTGGTGACCACAGTTGACAACTAAAAATAACTAGAGAAAAGAGTGGGCAGGTTGTTCTGTCAGTTTTCACAGCTACTATTATGCATTACCATAACACTGAAGCAGCCAGAACAATCGGTGTCCTTGTATGCTCACACACGAGGAAACCACGCTGCAAATTAAATTATATTCTCAAGATACATGACTTAGCAGTGTTGGTCAATTGTTCCAGAGATGATTTCCAAGTCTACACAGGCGACTATGCAATGATTTCTCAGATAAACAGGATTAAATACTATGTAAGTAAAGGCATATCAATATGTCTATGTAAAATGGCATAAAGATAAATGGCTTGATCAATACAAGAGATGGTAAATATATACATAAATGATAAATAGGTGATAAGTAGATATTGATACACCATTCCTAGATGGTTGATAATAGAAGACAGATAAACACACATAAGCACACAGACAGATAGAAGATATAGACATATACTAGACAGACAGATGGTAGATATATAATAGACATAGAGATAGACACAAATGGACAGACACACAGACAAATAAATAGATTGAACATAACTAGCAGATAACAGATGCCAGGTAGCCTGGTGATGGGTTCCCTGGGATGAAAAGACTCCGTTTCAGTCTACAAAGTATTTTACCTTTAGAGTGTCACCTTCAAAGAGCTGAAAGGTCCGAGCTCTGAGATGGATCCCCTTGCCGGCTTCCGTTTCTATTTTATAGATACACTCATGGTTATTATCGTAATTGGATGGGAAATTTGGAGACAGTAATGTTCCTTCATTTCCTTTGACACTTGCTCCACATTCAGCTAAAATAAACAGGACATTAAAAAAGAGGATTCAAAAGTGGAATTATTGATTAAAGTAGATTAAAAACTCCAATGGCTCTCCAATATCTATCAATGTGCACCAGCTTTCCAAGGATATTCTCAAGAGAAGATCAGTGACAGGTTTTCAGTGCTTTACAACTCAGCTGGAAACACATCCCATTAATTTCATTTCCAGGTTTTTCCTATTTCCACTAACTATATGATTCTGCTACACCAACCCTGCACACTGCTAGGTAGAAGTTTTAGAATAAAATCAACATGCTCCAAGTGCCATGGTCTTCATCTTACCTCCTTTCTGACTCTTTATTGGCTCAGGCCAATTTGTCTGGTTTACTCCTATATTGGTGTAATTTTCCTCTGCTTAGGTTGTGTGACACCAACCAGGGTATGATAAAGGGGGAACCTAAAGGCAGACAAAGCCACCAAATTATTTGGTCACATGGCATAGAGCTCAGATTTCATTTGGGGATAGAAGAGCATTAGGTGACAGGGATTGACTGCTCTCCCTTTTCAGAATGGTAAAATGGAGTCACTAACTTCCAGCACCAAATCTGCATGAAATAATGGGACCCAACTTTCTAGGAAGCCTGAGGAAACCATATAAGTAAGTTTTCTCATCTATGGAAGTGAAGAATTTCAGTCAAGAACTCCCTCAGCTCTAAAATGTTGAAGGGAAAATAATTACCAATTACAAAGGTAGCAATGCTATCACCACCACTGCCACCACTACCACAGCCATTGCCATTATCATCATCAACATTATCCCCATCATCACCATCACCAACACCATCATCACTATCGTCATCGCCATCACGTTATCATCACTATTATCATCATCATCACCATCATCACCATCATCATCATCACCATCATCATCATCATCACCATCATCATCACCATCACATCATCATCATCACCATCACCATCACCATCACATCATCATCATCATCACCATCACCATCACCATCACATCATCATCATCATCACCATCACATTATCATCATCATCACCATCATCATCATCACCATCATCATCATCATCATCATCACCATCACATTATCATCATCATCACCATCATCATCATCACCATCATCATCATCTCTGCATGGGCAGTGTGTCTGGGGAGCCCAGGCCTCTGTCACATCAACTGCCTGGCGCTCTATTTGAAGTGGTTTATTTTCCTAGTTTCAGTCACAATGGAACAGGATTTCCCTGGCTCTCATACTGTTTACAACCGTCAAACTTTTAAGTGCATTGTGTTTGTTTGTTCTGTTTTTCCTCTCCATGACGAACTTGCCAGGTAGAGAATTTTTACAGGCTGAACAGTAACAATCTTAGGTAGGTGCAATCCATCATGCTAAGGTTATATTGTGACCTGCTTCAGGCAGACTGTTTAAAAATTAAGCCTATTCAGTCTGTAAAGATGGACACAGCAAATAAACTGGAAATATGCCAAAGAGCATGAGAGGACTCCTGAGCCCTGATGCTTCATCCCAGGGAGGAAATTGCTACAGAAAACAAAGCACCCACACTTAATAAGCAGGAGCTCCAATTTTCTCTCTGTAGAGGACAGTTCCTACCTCCCTTCCTCTCTGCCTGCCCCCATCCTCACGGGTATTTGCGGACTGCAGGTTTACAGTTTGCATCAGCTGACTAGACTTAGCCAGAACCTACCCCCTTGCCCTGTGGGTTCTACCCTAGAATGCACCAGAAACGTGGAAAGGATAAAGCCTCTCTGCTGCTCACACTGGGTATTTACACCTCGTATCCAGACGGTACACTGGAGAACTAAGCTTATGGAAACGAATCACGGACAGGCCATGAAATCTTTGCTAACATTTAAATTTAAAATTTGGTGTCTTGTTACATTGCGGTTTTCAACTGCATTTCTGTTAACACAAATGAAAACTAGTTATTTTCCTTTTTCTACGATAATAGTAAACAAAGTACATGAAAGATAAAAAACAAAGCAACAACAAAAACACGTGCTCAGAAGATTGCAAAGTTAACTGATCCGAGTGCTGAAAATTCTTTGTGCTTTGTTCAAGGAATCCACTGTGACCTCCTCATCATCACAGCAGCTAAATGTTTTCTTTTAAAGTCTTTTAAGATTTTTCTATAGTTCATTTAATATTTCCCTGAAGTTGTGGGATAGCCTATCCCTTGATACAAATCACTTTCTTTTTTACAGAGGACCCTAATAAAACAGTAATAAAAACTGAACTCCTTTTGAGAGCTTTAGTCTTAAATCGACTCAAATAAAAGGAGCTGTGGAGGGCTGGGATCAATCGACTCTGGCATTCATTCGTCTATGCAGGGTGTCACCCTGTGGATCCAGTGTTCTCATACTCCCAGAGCTGCTGCAGCAGATAATGCCTGCAAGGTCAAGCAACAGATCCCACAGATCTACACTGCTCAGATGCAGGCTGCAAGACCGACACCACGATTCTCACGAACAATCTATAGAGATTAACAAATATTCAATAATAAGAAAGCTATTTTGTTGGAGATGCTGATTCCTTAGTATTTGGTCATATGGAATATAGCTTTTCAATATGCCAGTGTGATACTTAAACTGGAGGCAGGCTTAAGCCACCTCATAGACTTGCTCCTCTGCATAGCACTGAGGCCATAAGGTCAGACAGGTCCCCGGTTTGAAGATGTGACCACTGGGAGAAGAGATATATGTCTGCAGCTATTATAATTTTGCACAAATTATGGTGGGGCCTCTGGGACTGTTGTGAAAAGGACAAAACTAATAATTCACTTTCATTTACATAGACACTTGATTTGGAGCAGGGGTATGGAGAACAGAAGAAGAAAAAAGCAGTAAAATAAAAGTAACAATATCTACTTCTTCATCACTCAAGGGCAATTTATCCTGACATTCAGATAAGCTGCGTACTTGTTCCCAGAACAGAGGAAGCCCTCCCCAATGAAACATAAGTCCTGTATTGACTCAAGGTGTCTAGAAATTGCATGAATGGGGCTATTCACTCAGTTTCTTTTCATAAACCCATTTCTCTAATTCATGTTATCATTGGATAAAGCATTATGAATAGACAGAAGTAAAAAATTCAGCTTTTTTTTTATAACAGTATGAATAAAGTGGCTGAAAAGATCGCTCAGTAAGTAGTTAAGAATACTTGCCCCTTTTGCAGGGGGCCAGGAGTTTCCAGCACCCACATTGAAAGGCTCAAAATTACAGTTAAGCCCAGCTCTGAGGAACCTGTCACCCTCTTCTGGCCTCCAGAGACACGTGCATTTATATGTTCATATACATATAGACACAAATAAATAAATAAATAAATAAATAAATAAATAAATAAATAAATAAATTTGTAAACACGTAATCAAGAGATATAAAGGAACTAAAGAATCAGGGGACAAAGACGATGACATCTAAAGAGAATGTCCAATGATTTCACAGTAAATTTAGTGCTAGAAGAAATACATAGAGTCAAAAATTCAGGCAGACTACTTTGTCTTTTCAGGCCTCTCTAAAGTATTTGTAACCACTGGACACTGGAGAATGTGTGAGGTTTTGTACCCTTGTAAAGGAACCTTTGTACAGAAAATATTGTTGGATGTGTGCTTCTATTAGAATATACATCTCATGTTCATTCATTTTAAATATGTCTGTACCATATCCTGTATAGTACGTATTTCCTAGATATACTCAGCCTGAAATCACTGGGGTGGATTGTAACTTTTGGCCAGGGACAAATCAATTTTATTTTCATAACAATTGATGAAAGGAAGAGAGAGTATTCCTGGAACTCTAGGACCATCATGGGTTTAAGAAGGTCTGTTGTATCCTTCTGATACTCTTAGGTTGCTCTTAGGGCTCCAGAGAAGGAACTATGATAGGTCCAAGGGATGATAATGAATCCAAGCGAATTCCTGACCCATGCCCACAGCACAAAGCCTTTCTTGGTTCAGGTAAAGACAAACTGAATGAAAACAGTACAAGCCTGGGTGAGTCTACCATGGCCATCACTAGGGGAAGGTTTTGTTTTTGAGTAAAATGGGAGGTGACTTAGCATGTTTCTATCAAGAGGTGAATAAAAGGTCTCAGGGGTCAGTGGGGACAGTCAGGGGTCAGTGCAGAGATGGCAGAGTCCCGAGAGCAGAGCTGACTCCTGAGCTGCATAGCCGAGGAACTCGTCGGAACTGGAAGCCAGTGAGCGTGGGCCACTAGAGCAGTGCCAGGTATGGCTCATGTCTGTTGGATTCAGTGTAGTGTGTGACACTCTATCAGAGCTGTCTTGCCACCTGCTGTGCTAGAAAGAAATCCAGTAGGAGCCGGCAATGTCCAAAAAGCTGAATAGAGAAGAAGCCAATGCATGGCCCCTGGAGGCTCTTCCCAGGGCTGTGGGTGCCTGAGAGCCAATGGCTTCTGCAAGCTATGGGATTTCCTGATGAGATTCTGCCTTAGCTGTCCTACCTTTAAGATACAGCCGCCAATATGATGCTTATTTCATAGACACACCACTAACTAAACACATTAAGACAGGCAAAGTTCACAGTACCCTCCAGACAGAGCTCAGTCATTATTTCATATTTAAGATAACCGCGTAAAATCTTGACTACCGAGAAAAACAGGGTTGTAATGATGGAAGGAAGTAAAAGAGCATAACACCTGACTGCCACAATCTCTAGGCTAATTGCTCGATTCTATTCAGGTGGGTTTCCCCAAAACTCAAACTGTTAACTCAAACTGTTAAAATATTTGAATGTGGAGAACTCATCCCGGAGAACTCTGGGAAATCCCCATAACAATGTCCAGATAGTCTTTGAAACTTGGGTGAGGTTTTTCAACACAGGATGAGAGTGGGGAAAGATGGGAAGAGGAAGAAACCACTTTTGATGTTGACAACTTTGTCTCCTGACTCCGTGGCTCATGAGAAGCCAAAGGCCACCACTGACTGTTGGACTCCAAGCATTCCTAAGTCATGCCCAGAATAGAAGAAACATGGCCATATTCTAATAACCTGGGGGATTTTCTCCTTATTCAGTTTCTCCAGGGCTCCCACTCCTGCTTCTGTTTTGTGACCTGGGGGTTTGGAATGACCCTTTGATCCACTTCTGTGAACCTGGGAGTCTTGAAGGATATCAGGGCTTATCTCTTGCATTCTTTTTTCTTTGTTAGGGTGCCTGTCTGTTTAAAGAACTGGTCCTGAGAAGACCATTGCTGAGTGTTGTGGTGGAGCAACAGGTGCCAGACTGTGTCTCAGGAATAATGACCAGGTCTTCAGGTGCCACAGAGGTCTTGGGCTGAAGCCAGAATGGCAATGGTGGCTCCACTCTTCCAGTCAATGCCCAATGGGAGTACAGTACCACTGCCCTGGACTATTGCACTGATGTAAGCCTGCCCTGAGAACCTCCTTGAAAATAACCCAAACAAAGGCCTGTATTAAACTGCGTAGCAGAACAACTGTCTGCCTTCTCACAGATGACAAACTCTCATCCCAACACTGGTGATGCTTCTTGGTCGGGATGTACAGCAAACACACAACCAAGGGCTCCAAGGGAAACAAAGGCATTATTATGAACTGCTCTTTGTCATCATAGGGAGTATGGATCTCAGCAACCGCAGAGCTGGTCTTACTATAGCATGTCTGCTAGTATTTCCCTTTCCTCATTTTCTGAGTTTATTATTGTTATTATTATTACTATTACACTTATGTTTCTGTGAAACTTCAGGGAGACCCTGGGCACATACTCCGGTCTCCTTTTTCTACTCACAGACCCTTCTAACTGACAGAGATACTGTTTACAGATGAGATAAATTAGGCTCCAGAAGCGAGGTAGGTCCCCACAGCCCAGGCGGGTCCAGCTTCACCTCTGTCTTTCCTGGCCAGCCCCCTCCCTGTTTCCTGACCCACTGCCCATGGATGAATGAAATGAAAGCGTGTGGCCACCTACCCACACACCTTGGCAGAGGTGCACTCCACACTCGGCGTCCCCCACCCAGGCAGGTAAGCTTGGTTGCACCTTCTAAACGGTATCCCTGGAAGCAGGTGAAAGCCAGCGTGTCACCCACACCAAACTGGAACCCAATTCTGCGGCTGAAGGCAGGGACTCCAGGGTCATCACAGGGCTCCAGGTCATATTCTGAAAGCAAAAAAGACAGGCCTGATAGTAAGCTTTCTCATCAGACTTTCCTTTACTGGCCTGCTCTCAGGCTGGCTCAGTCTGCTTTCTTAGACAGCCAGGACCATTTGCCTAGGGATGATCCTTTAGAAAGAGAGGTCCTCCTAAATTAAACAGAAATCAGGACAGGCCCACCCACAAGCCACTATATGATCCAAGAAATTTCTCAATTGGAGGGTCCCTTTTCCTAGGTGACTCTATGTTTTGTCAAGCTAATGATAAAAACTAAGCAGAAGAGAGATAAGGAAAGTTTAACTGAGGAATGCTCTTTACTGTAGGAAGAGCAGGGCCATTTCTCCCAAGGGAGCTGTGTGATCAAGTGGGAACCTTGACTGCGGTTTTATGGAAAGGTGCCTCTAATTTCTGGTTTCCAATCTCCAATTCTCCAATCTTTACATCTTAAAATAAGTATTGTCAACGAACACAAAGAGTAATCTAATTCGTTGGTGCTTTCCTTATTGCTTTATTTTCAAACCCAACTATTTTTTCATTCTTATCAGGTTATTAGAATTTTACTAAAATCTCACTGTAGAACACTCGACATAAGCTCCTCCTTCATTTCATCAAGTAACTGCTTAACCTCTGAGGTCTATACAGCCACTGTCACCTGCTTTGTTCTACACTTGGGGCAAATATCTGCTTTAGATCCAAAACACTCAAACTCAGCTCAGCATTGCGGGAGAGCACTTCCTAATTTGACCTGAGTCTACTATGCTCCAGAGAGGGAAAAGACGGGAAGGGTAACCCATTGAGCTCAAGAACGGGCAACCCAGAGACTCTGCAGGAAACACTGGAATGAAGACATCCCAACTCAGCAGACATTTCTGCCTGGGGTTATTTTCCTTCTTCCTGAAAAATGTGCTGCACACTCTGAAAATAAATGTTCTCTCCTTGTAAGAACAATGGGAAACTCTTTGCAAATACACTAGAGACACCTATGCTTTACCTACTACATTTTGTACAAAGGCACCCCAAAGAACTAAGAGTCTTTTCTTTCTGTCTACTTCATTTTGTAATTTATTCCTTAATTTTTTAAATATTTATTTCATTTTTATTTACATTTATGTTTGTGTGCATGTGCACATGTATAAGTGTATCCACAGAGGTCAAAGGAAGACATTGGATCCCCTCTAGAGTTACAAGTGACGGCGAACACATGAATGTTAGAACACTAACTCAGATCCTCTATAAGAGCAGCAAGTGATTTTAACCACTGGCCCACCTCTCCATCCCCTTATTTTGTAGTTTAGATGAAGCCCTCACTGTGTGCCTGTTAGAACAGAAAGGGTCTAATTTTATCCCATGGGAAATGGGGGGTGTATTAATTTCTGTTATCCATATACATAGCAGTGGTATCTCATATTTATTGCTATTTATTAAGTTTATCATGGTGTACACTTACATTGTGCATTCCCTGTATTTTTATTTCATAAAAGCATACTCATTTTATTTTATATGTATGATTGCTTGCCTGCATGCATACATATATATGGTGTGTGTGTGTACTTTTTTGTATGTGTGTATGTGTGTCTTGAGCCTATGGAAGTCAGAAGAGGTCATCAGATACCCTGAAATTGGAGTTATAGATGTTTGTGAGCTACCAACTGTGTGGAGAGAATTGAACCCAGGTCCTCTACAAGAGCAAAACATGCTCATAACTAAGGAGCCTTCTTTTCAGGGCCATTCTTTATAATTTTTACAACAGAAAGGAACTACATTGCTCTCTAGGTTTTACCTTCCTTTCAACTAAAAGGTTTTCATTTGGGAAATTATCTTCCTAATTTTTCTTCACTTGCTATCTCAGCTTTCCATGTTAGCATGGTCCTGTGTGCTTCGGGGCCTGCCTTACATGGAACATAGGAACCGGGTTCCACAAAGGCAGCTGACGCAGGGCCACGTCTCAGGGGGTTACAGTGCAGCTGTGGGCTGAGTCATTAAAGCACAATGAAAGAGCGAGTAATTTCTTCGAAGGATCCAGTGCTCACAGCTCAGCCATGGAAAGAGACACCATCCCCTATAGACACGTGTGTGG
The DNA here is from genome assembly GCF_014885135.2 of Alexandromys fortis. Classification (NCBI taxonomy): domain Eukaryota; kingdom Metazoa; phylum Chordata; class Mammalia; order Rodentia; family Cricetidae; genus Alexandromys; species Alexandromys fortis. The sequence continues at coordinate 25,707,325 of NW_026067909.1, read as the reverse complement.
CCAAGTAAAGCAAATGAACAGTATGGAGATAGTCACTTCTGTAGGTGCTATGGTTGCAATATGTCCATTCATGGCCACTCTGGAATTCAATGGCCATTGTGACAGTACGTGAGGATGGAGAGGTGAGAGGTGGGGAGACCTCTCCCCATCAAATACAAGATGGCTCAGTGGTGCTAGAGCTGCAGGGGGCTCCTCGCACCAAGAGCCTGCTCAGCTCCACTTCTCCGTGTAGAAGCCTCCTTGATACTTTGCCTGGCACCCCGAGCTGAGCAGTACAAAAAACTGCATCAGGTCTACAGGATACAGTCTTACATTTCCGGCCATGGAATCACCAGCCTAAAAAATTGCACTCATCTAGTAATAGACAAAAGCCGCAAAAAAAACAAACAAACCAAAACCAAAACAACAACAACAAAAACCCAGAACCCACACTTTGCTGTGCAGTGACTTGTGTGATAAAGAGTGGATCAAGAAAAAAACAGTTGGGCTGAGGTTTAATTTTTGAAGTTTGTTGCTTTGGTCTGACAGACTGGTCCAAAGTTATAGCGTGGATGGGTACTGGGCATTTCTTTCCTGAAAGGGTTAAAACTTGTATGACAAGGGTGCAAGGGAGCCACCTGGCTTCCCTGCTGCTGTGATGACACAGCGCAGAAGCTGCAATAGATGGCAGAACTTAGTGCTGAGTCCTCCTAGCAAGCAGAACTTGAGGGTGGAATGCTTATTCCTCCCCAGAGCCTCAGCCGTTCTGTGATAGCAGCACAGATGGACTGAGGCACACATCCAAAGACCCGACCGTCAGCTGTGCACTGGGAGCAATAGAATTAAGAAACAGATGGGGAAAGATGAATGAAAACTGCACAGACCCCTGGGCAATGTCTGTGGAAGGCAGCCACGGGCCTCGCCGCCATCTCCTTCTCTTGAGTATTCTATTTAAACTCATTATAGATCAGGATGCAAGAACATAGACAGGAGGGAAATTCCCATGGTGACCATAAGAGATCCTCTAAGGAAACTATGGGAGAGGGATTCAGGCACCACCACGAGGAGACTGAAGTCTATCATTGATACAGTGGCCAATAACAATATTATTATGACTATAGTAAACTTTCAAGAAATTTGAGCCAGTCTTCAGAGCCTCTTTTGTTCTTAAACATAGCAAGAAAACCAGCAGAATCAAATTAAGGTAACTGAAGCTCTTTGAAATTAGAAAACTATCCTTAAGGAGAACTGTTAGAGAGTTGTTCCATTTTAGATAAAATAACTTCATGTAGTGAGTGATGACCCCTCCACGTGACAAATGGGCCACAGAGCTGCTAGGGAGCCAGCAGGACTCTTCTATCTATGCAATATAAGATGAATCATCAAATATTACAACAATCACTAAGTGCCCCAGTAGGGTTTATGGAATTTAGTCTTAAGGAGATCCTCTACACAGAAGAAATCACAGATAATTAAGGTGCTCACAGACCATATTATAAAGCTGAATTACTTCTGAGCCATGAAGGATGAAATGTGGGGTTTTGGTCGGAGCATTGAGTGTGTCAGCACACGTGAGTGTAATTGTTCACCCCATTGGTGGTTAGAGGTCACTTCCTGTCAGTGGGGCGTGTAGATAATGGAAGAAGAGTGAGGATGAAGATGAGTGCTCTTCACGTTGACCAGTATTTTCCTCATCTCTAAGAAGACTACCTATGTCAAAGCATCACAGATTATGCAATCTCACCTATGCAAATCATGCCAGATGCAGCAGATATTCCACACACACCACCTCCCACGGAATGCAAGAAAAAAATGTTTCTTGACTCTGGCAGGAGATTGCCACCATGCATAATTCTGATAAAGGAACTAACACGCTGTCCTTTTCTGTGTGTGAGTGATTCTCTACTGGAGGGGCCAGAATCCATGACAGCTGCCCCTAAACATTGATCCCAAGGAGTGGGGTTTGCTCAGAGCTGGTGGAACTGATAAGGAGAAGTGAGCAAGGACACCTTTTCAGGAAATAGTTGTATTTACCAATTTCCAAAGAAGAGAATGTATGTGTAATGCAAGGCTGAAAGGCATAGAGAGAGGAAGAAGAGATGAAGAGAGAGATAGAGAGAAACTGAGACACAGGACACAGGACACAGGACACAGGACACAGGAGAGAGAGAGAGAGAGAGAGAGAGAGAGAGAGAGAGAG
>NW_026067909.1:25646840-25704958 GCF_014885135.2 Alexandromys fortis | reverse complement strand
GAGAGAGAGAATCCAAGATAGAGACAACAAAGGGCTAACATACCTGCAAACGTGATGTTGAAGCCCTCATAGGAGATGGAGAAGTCAGAGATGAACCGGAGCTGCGCAGTGAAGTTTCCAAACAAGCCAGCCTTGATGGTGTGGGGCAACACTGAGCCAGTGAGCCTGGCCACTGGCTCCGAGAAACTCCCGTCCTCCGTGATCAGCAAATAGTCGTGGGAACTTTCGAGATGGAAGGTGTGGAAATTCATCTGCACTCCTGAGAGATGAGGGCGGGACAGTCGATTTAACTGCAGCTGAAAAGAATCTCTTCTGGGCATAATTATAGACATCAAAGGTTTGGATCAAAATATCTTAAATTGTTAAATATTAAAGTTATCTTGTATGACTCTAACTTTGAACTTTCAGAGAAGATTAGACAGAGGCAGTTCTAAAATCAAGAAATATTAAGCAAAAACAAGTATTCAAATAGTTACAGGATCAGTTACAGACAGATGCTGCCACGGGTTTTTGTGTAGATATGAATCCAGATGTTGATACAGAGGAGCTGCATGTAGTTACTGGTCCACCCAGGATATAGGTAAGATGTAGAAACTAATTGAACACCATCATGGTTATGATACTGATGTTCACATGGACAAGAATGAACACAGAGGTAGATATCATCACAGGTGTGTGCAGATGGCCATCTGTGACAAGAGGGTTACCAGAGTGGCTACAAATACAGATAAAGACGTAAAGGAATCTACAGATACAGGTGTGGGTTGGTAAGGACAATAAGAAGGTTGATGCTTGACTGAATTCACTAAAGGTCCCCAGGCACAGGGCAGGGACTGTTCACCCGAGAGAGACAAAACACTGAAAATCTCTCCATTTCGTTTCTCTAACTTTATAAATATTAGCTTGGAGATAACAGATGAAAACATACACTGCTGAGGGCAAATTCTCTTGAAATTAAGGTTGTGTAGGCCTCATGCTGTCTTCATAGAAACCAGGTTCATCAGTACATGATGAACTTTACTTCTGCTGAAGCAAATAAAATGACCATAAGTGGATTCCTTTAAAGACTTATATTTTTTCTAATTAAAACACCTTAGTTATTCATAATCTGTTTCATCTTAAATTATTTCAGGGCCACATCTTTCTTTCTTTGGGTTTTTAATCATTATTGTTTATATGTGTACTCATGGTTCTCTGTGTAGATATGTGCATGTGAGCACAGCTGCTGCCCTCAGAGGCCAGACGCATCTGACCTCCTTAGCATTGGAGTTATAGCTTGTGAGCTGACTGGTGTAGGTGCTTGGATTTGAACTCAGGTCCTCTGAAAGAGTAGCATGTCCTCTTATCTGCTGCACCACCTCTCCATGTTTTTAATATGTTCTCAGGGATGAGTGTCAAACATATCTACAGGGCACTGTAATGTGAGGTCAGTGTAACATCTAGGTCAATAAAACACCAAGTGGATTCAAATGCATGTTGAAAGGCACAGTCTTCTTGACTAAGTTACTCCAGGGTCATCTATGAGAGAAGAAATTTTATCCACGAAAATACAAGACATAAAAGTTGTATATACACATTGTAAAGTGATCATTGCAACTGTATTCAGTTCTCTGGCACAAGATAAAGACGGTTATTTTTTTGTTTTTATTCTTAAAATTAAAAGCCTCTTTAAAAATGACAGATATACTTATAGATATAAGAACATGCCTAGAGTACCTTGCTAAATCCAGTATTTATAACCTGCATTTTCCACACAAAATACCACCTGGCTTCTTTGCATTTACTACTTGTCTAAGGTCTGGATTTATTGTAAGGACAATGCCAAGCAAATTTAGAACAGAAACATGAATGTTTCTCAGACATACCGAAGTTTAAACAATCTATTAATCTTATATTGAATCAATATTCACATTTTATTTAATTGGAGCTCACTTTTCTTATCATTACATTTAATTTCCAAGTTGCCATGTTACCGAATGGAGAACAACAAGACCAACAAAAGCGACCTCTGTTTCACTCTAGACTCATAAAAAATAACAGTTAAGAGCTTAGAAACCATGAAAAGTCATTCATCCTCTGGGTTTTTTTCCCTTACTGACTCCTCTAGTCCAGGCTCCCCAGTGTGCCCTTTGTCTTACCCTTGCCATGAGAGACTTCAATGGTCCACGTACAGTTCAGAGAGTTTGGGTAAAAGTCTGGAAATCCTGGAGAAAGGACAGTTCCACTCTTCCCATGAATGTAGCCTCCACACAGGGCTGAAATAGCAGGAAACATGGCAGTCTACAATGATTGCTGGAAAGAGTGCTTCTAATGGACAGTGAACTTGTATAACTATTAGTAGGATAAAATTGAAATTTAGACATTTCTTTTTACTTGCAGTTATGAGATGCCAGTTCACAAGCAGGTATCTACATCACAGCACAGCCATCAAACCTAACTCAGAGTAGAGTGGGGCAGAGAACTCCAGCGTCAATGCATCAGAACTGACGATGCATTACGCTCTAGTTCCCACCCTCCAGGGGGGAACTTAATAGCCCTCTGATGAATTAAAAATCTCTGTCACATGCAAGGCTATGTTCAAACAAACTCAAAGACTTAAGATCCAGAAAGTTACTTATAATAATTCAAGCAGGAAAGAAATAATAGGCAGCGGTAAAATACATTTAGTATTTTAAGGATTTTTGTTAGACATGATAAAATCATTAAACACATGAAGCCATAGCAGCTGTGACAAGAATGCGTATGATGGGCACAAGACCAAGCCACCTAAATTCTAATATGGATGGGGAAGGGCATAGGAAGTCTCACCCCTAGATGAGGAGCTACTGGTAATAGATGGCTATTATAAAATGAGAGTCAATTTTCTTCAGGGCTTCAGCCCCTGAGAGACCTCACATGCTCCAGTGAATAGCCCTACAACAATCACATACAGGCAGCATTAAGAACTTAAAAGAGAGAGTGTACCTGAAGTTTGAGAGGGAAAAGTAGAAGGGAGACACAGAAGAAATTGGACAGAAAAAATGGAAGTATGAAACTGATTAAATATGGATATAAGCAAGAAAAAATTAGAAATAAAATTATGGTGCATATATGTGTGAATTGTGGAAAAGACATTTTAAAGAGAGAAATGTTTTTCTTTTTTGCTGTGGGAGTTCCTTCAGCCAATAGCCTTTAAGATACCAGCCCACTTGGGTATGGTCTTCTATACTATAAATGAGCTGTAAAGCATGCGCTCACTCTCTCGCTTCTGGCTGCTGGATTCGGTTCCTATTCCCCATTCTTGCAGAGGACTGTGACCTGTGAGTCTACCCCTAAATAAATAACCCATTACATGTAATTCTGAACTAGTGTGGGATTATTTTGTAACTTCCATCATCATGTTTTTACTCCTCTAGTTTGCTTTTAAGATTTAAACACACACCCATGCACCTATATCCACATTCATATGTAATACTTGTAAGATTTGCCAGTCTCTTGACTTTGTCAGTGACACACACTTGTAGACAGATGTGGAGCCTCCATACTTGATTGACAGTTATGGAGGCTTAATGATCAAGTTGAGGTCATTGGCACTCCTGTACCCTTACTCATTCATTGCTTCTTTGTTCTGGAAACATTCAAAGGACCATAGGCTGGTTGTTTTGACATAGTCAATTAATTCTTGCAAGCTACAGTCACCCCCAACTTGCAGTATGACAATATAAGTAAGTATCTCCTACCATGCTACATTCTCAGCAGCTTTTCTACCTGGTTTCCTACTGGTTGATCCTATGAGACAACCTCTTCAGTTTTCAATGCCATCTAAAGTGTGGAGAGAAATCTAATATAGTCTCTGTTATGGTTAGTTTTTGTCAACTTATTTTAGATACACTCTAAATAAAATGGAAAGAGGGTCTCAACATGGATCATCTAGATCAGGTTACTCTGTGGACATGAGGAAGGTCAAATGCACCGCTGCTCTGGGGTGCATGTCATACGGAGGACCATAGCTGTGTGACCCTTGATGACAGATCCTGGAAGGTGACATGCCTGTGAATGGAGCCAAGCACAGAGAAAGGGCCTTAGAAAGTCTGAGCTGGGAGGCCCCACATGATACCTGAGTGAGAACACAGGTGGCTAGAATGTTCGAAAGAAAAGTAGCCCACGAATAGTACAGGCTTGCTTGCAGAGGAGGTCTGATGGCAGGAAGGGAAAGTGAGAAGCCCTGGGAGCCATCTGTAGTTGTCCACAAGTGTCTCCCATGCTTCATAGGCCATCGAAGGGGGATGGCATTTTTCTGAGGCAGATGAAGGGACACATTAGGTCCCTGCCTGTGGAGTGCATGGGCTACTGCAGGGATAACCAGGTTACAAGGCTGCTCTGTAAGGCACAGGGAGAAAAGAAAGCAGATGGCCAGATGTTAGTGGCAATGGGGAGAGAGGGGCAGACAGGCATTAGCTATAGAGAGCCATCACAGCTGTCTGCTGTCAGGACTGGTCCAGCAGTAGTAAGGTTTCAAGACAGAAGCCTAAGTATAGCATGGGCAGGGAATGGAGATGTTTGGAGAGTGCGGGGGTCAGCTTTGGTGATGCTATTGGGTGTCCAGGCAAAAGCTTCCCACGGGAAACACTGGCCAGGAAGCAGGAAGGCACAGTGGTGGACAGTCAGTCATATATCATGTATGTGATCTAACAATGGAGATGGAAGATTCTAGAGAAGAAACTGAAGTAGAGGGACCAGGACAGGATGAAAGGAAACGGAGCCCTGAGGTCCTGATTGTAGAAGATGTATGCAGTGAATCTTAATTCATTTTGGGACAGGCATAAATCAGCCCAATAAATTCTCAAAATCTTATGAAGGATTTAACTGTAGAAAATTAAAGTCTTTTATAACACTTTAACAGTGAGATGCCTTACATCCAACGTTTCTAGGACAAAGTACTCTGAAGACTGCCCGTGCTCCTCAACTCATAAATAGTAGTTCATATCCAACTATATTGAATAATTACAAAATCCATAATTCATCGTATGCAGGCTAACCTGTGTATACCGCTGTGCACCTGTGTCATCCTTCAGGGCCATGGCTTAGCGACTGCTCCCCCTGCTTTTGAGATGGGGTCCCCACTGAGCCTAGAGTGCTCTGATTCACTAAGCTGGCCATGGAGCACCAGAGTCCTGCCTGTCTCTGCCTCCCCAGTGCTGTTCAGTGATGTCCCATTCTACTGCGGAAGACTCAGAGCGCTAATCAGCTTTCCTTTGGAGCACGTGGGGAGAAAATTGCAGGCAAGCCTGGTCTTCCTTTCCATCTTGATCCCATCGGTGCATACAGAGCTCTTCCTGCCCCCTCTCACTATCAGCAATCTAAATAAAAATAACTGTAGAGACCACAGGCTTAAGGAGAGGGGAATTTGACATTTAGAGAATGGAACTGAAATCCTCAGCTAAATCTGAAGAGATAAGAGAATAGGATAAAACGCAGACTTTTACTTCAGGGTCCCTACAGAACTTGACTATTCATAGATGGCCATGTCTCTCTTCCCTTAGCAGAGCCACTAATTTAACCACACAGAATTTGAATTACATGAATTATTTCTTTATGCACCATGGAGACTTTTCTGGGTAGTTATAAAAGCTACAGTAAAAATTTACTTCTAACTTCCTTCAGGCTGTCACTCTGAAAGTTTGACTTTTGTGTTTCTAATATCTACCCCACTGTCTAGGACCCAGACAGGTTTTATCAAAAAGCCCCTTGGACAGAAGACTAAAGTATTCAGAAAATAGAAAAGGGAAGGGTAGGGGAAGGCTAACATCTTTCCCCAGGTGTGCCGAGGGTAAGTTCCCACCGAAGATCACGTTTGGTGTTGTCCTCTGCTTGGATCTCAGTTTCCATTACAAATCCTTGACTGGGGGCCATATCCTGGTCATACTAACACCCCTTCGTGCTCTCAGGCATACAAAATAATATTCAAAGAAGTCCCTGACATCTCCAAGATATAATCTAGTGGGAAAAGCAAAAGTAATTACTGAAAAACATCGATAACAAAGTGTAGCTTATTCTGCAAGGAAAAATGCCAAGCAGCTTTCAGATCTCAGAGGTAGCCCAGGTGTGTAGTCTACAAAGTGATGTTAAGATGTCAAGGAAGAAGGTGAGCTGCTGCCCACAACTGGGAAGGTGGAAACCCCATAAGTGAGGACATGCTGGTAGGATGTGGGGGAAGTTGTTCCTCCTACATTGCCCTGTGGTATGTGTGCTCATGCATGTCTTTGGCCTGTTCACATCAGCTTGACTGGGAAAGACACATCTATCTGAAACCCTACAGACCTCCCATGGATACCACAGTGACTCTTTTCCAACATTCTCACCTCCTTTCTCCACGTGTGTTGTCTCTCAGATCACGACAAGAGTTGTCTAAAGCACTGCAGTTTACAGATTCAATTTTCATTTCTTAGATCCAAGACAGCATGTAAGAAGTTCAAGACTCAGTGTCTACCTTCACTAAGGAAGATAGGGGCTCTCATATGGGAGCTATCCCCAGAACAGAGTCCTTTTTCATGAGAGTTGAAGTTACAAGAGAGGGAAGAATAAGGTGCTTCACAATGTCCACAGAAGCCGAAGACCCTCAAATCCACATAGCCTCTTCCTTGAACTATTCTCATCTGTCAACTACATGAACATGATTTGTACTTCACTCTGTCCTATACCCCCAACATCACACCTTATATGTGGCGTGTCTGCCTATCCCTAGTTCATCTTTTCTTTGTTCCTTATCCTGCAGAAGGACCCCAGGGCCTTACATTGCTAGACAAGTGCTCTACCACCAAGCTAAAGGCCTTGCCTTGCTCTGGAAACTTCAACTGGTCTATTTGGGTCTTTTAATATAACTGAAGTCTGGCTTCTTGGCCTAGTGTCTTCTTTGAAAAAAAATTCCACGTGAAGCACAAAGCCTTATGCTTCATTTTTATTCTTCATTTTCATTAATTTCTGAGGTTTTTGTGCTTACTTTATGGGGATGGGACTAAGAAAGTAGAGCTGTATTTCCATTTCTCTCTTTTGCAGGGTGACCCTGGCCTCCCTGTAGTTGACAGGATTCGCTGACTAGATCTATTTCTTTGCACATTTATTTATATTGGACTTGCATTCTCAAAGGAGACATTAGACAGACACCCTGCATTTCAAGGCAGTGTTAAATTAGGACTGTCCAGATGTAGAAGGCAAGCTCTCTAAGACACATTCGTAACTATTCCCACTCTCAGAGATGAAGGACTCTGGCTGAGGGGTCCTGAGCCATCGTCTTGAATTGTGATATACCCAGGGACACCTTGAACTGTGTCTCACTACTCCCCCCTCAGCAACCAGAATTCACCACTAACCCCCATAACCTACTGCTCACTCTTTTTTATTTTTTATTTTTTTTTTTTTGCCCTGAGTCAAATGATTTCTCCATAATCAGGTCTCTTCGGGAAGCCCGACCTTGAATGATGCCTCCCAGGCGCCGCCCTCTAGACTGCACATTATAAACCTTATATTTTATGTTTTCATCTCTCTATTCCCAGACAGTTTTCTTTCTTTACTTGCTTCAAGAACTCTATTTCTTCTTATGCAGATGTTAACTATTAGACAGCAAACACAATTGTTTTGCACTAAGTGTTTGTGGAAAGAATAAACATTTGACAAAAATATTTAATAACAACATTTCCAAAATGATCCGTGCACTCGTCCTTTCCCCAATGAAAGGAAGACAAAGACTCCAATCCTCAATTTCTTTCTTTAAAATTGTCGTGTGCGAACAATGGTTTGTAAATGGAACAAATGCAGTACTTGGAAAAGGGAAAGACAAGGTTTATCTTCGTTTCAGGTGAGATAAAATATTATAATTAATTCTAATTTATGTTTCCTTGCGGAGGACTATGAATTTTTAGAGTTTTAGATTTTCTATTGATGTAGGGTTTATTGCAATAAAAACCTGTGAGATTTAAAAGACTGTGTGAGATTAGAAAGGGTAAGGAGATTCTCAGAGCTCAGTGCAAACAGCCAGGACTAAATAAAACTCTCATGCAAACCCTTAAACTCTCCTAGAATGGGAAGACTTATTAAAACCTTTCAGTGTAGACTTTTCAGTCCTGGGAAGGTGCTACAGTGTAGCATAGCAAATCACCTTAGGGATCCCCTTAGATGGAGCAGATTTCAAATTTGCATAAATTTGACTTGGAAGACAATAGACGAAATGTCTAAGCTTAATGCACTTTTATTTTCTCCAGGAGATGTCATTCATCTCTAGCCTGTCTGCAACATCTCAGCCACTCACTGAGCACAGAGACCACTCTAGGAGAGCGAGTCCTACCCCATTTCTAAGTCATTTCCTGTCTAAACATTCTTTCTCTACTGACCAATATTCTGGGAATTGGACACTGTACCCTGTGCATTGACGCCCAGTGTTCTTTTTCGTTCCTGCCGCCTAGGATGTCTCCCCATGGGCTGAGTACCTCGGCAAACTTCAGCCTTCACTGGGTCTAAACGCACCGTTTACATCAAATGTATTGACATTAGGGGTAGATGCTTCTCCAATGACAATATACAGCATCAGAGCCATATCTTAGCTGTGTTCTGTCAACAAGCAATGCGTGGTTTTCCTGAAGGAGGTGATCATACCCGTTTGCCCATCCTTTGTAGCCTCCTACTAGATAACCCCAGGGTGCATAAGTAGCCTCCCTCCCAAATTTTGCCCAGAGTCCAAAATCTCTACTGCTTTTGTGTGCTTGCCTGTGAAGACAATCATCTACCCTAGGCATTCCATGCATGCATGCACCAAGCACTGTTTGAGATAGGACTTGGGAAAAAGATCCAAGACTGTCAGTGGCTGGAAGTTCTGTGAGCCCAATCTTCCCCAGGCTCTGCTATTTACATCTATTATTCTGAGAAAGTGAAGGTGCTTATTACCCATATAACATTTTAAAAGAAATACCCACAGTTAGGAAAAAATAGTGGAAGAGGAAATTATGTGTATATATAACTCCCACTTAAGTATTTATTTTCCAAATACCTATATACTTTTCTAAAGAAACCATGTTATAATAGTGTATATTCATGACTAGAGAGAACACACCAAAAAAGTGTTTTCCAAATGATCACAAATAACACCAACGCCTAACTCTTAGTGTAAAACTGAGAGAGACACGGTGATACACAATAATCAATAATATCATCCTCTATCTGTATTTCTGTATTTCCAGGAGTGGATAAGTCCAGGAGGAAAGGTCAATGACACATAGAGCCTCTGAACGATGTTCTAAAAGCCTAGATGCACAGCAAAGATAATCTGGAAGAGGTCAGAGGTCACTGGGACAAGGTGTGCTAATTCTGAGGGAGCTCTCTATGTGGACCTGGGTTACTGGAGTCAGAAGAGTTATACTTGACTATCTGGACCACAATGTCCCCCAGTCTTTCTATACACACTTCTATAAAAACACACACGCATAATTGAGCTCTCTAAGCTCTGAAGGATAGACCACAAATTTTCATTGTTTCTAAGAGTCATCACAGCTAGTAGAGAAATACTGAACACCCTTCACATGTGCTCCCCTTAAAGAGTACAGTTTGTAAAAGGAACCCGTTCCTTGGTCACCTTGTATCACGCCACGCCCTGTGCACACTGGTCCATGTGCTGATGTGTGCATAGGTGCACTAGCTTAGCTCTGCGTGGCTGAGCTCTACCTACCATCACAGCTGGGCAGGGCGTGGTTCCACTGATGGTTCTTCTCACAGATGAGAGGCTCATCGTCACTTATTGTATAGCCGGGGTCACAGCTGAAGGTCACCGTGGATCTGATACCAAAGTTACTACCATGCCGATGACCATTTACAGGGATGCCCGGGTCCAGGCAGGAGTCAGATTCAAGAGTTACACCTGCATGGACACAGAAAATATGGGACTGAAAGGCCTTCTTTGCTAACTGAAAGAAAGAAAACCACTATATTATTAGCTATAACATAATCCCACATATGCACAGATCCAGGGAATTACCCAAGTGAACTCTCCATTACTAAATTGATGGTTGAATATCCAGGAGTCCATTAATGTCAAAAGCAATGCCTCCAAACATTGGACCTTGTTTTTCCAAATTAAAAGCAATCATCTTGATGTGGTCTTCTCCAGGTCAAAGAGAAATGGGGCAACCTTGAATAACTGATTGGCCCCTCTGAATTTTACCTTTGTTCCCCTGAAAATCAATGGACTGTTAGGGGAACATTAAACTCGCTTCCATTCAGTCTCTTTCCTTCCCCTCTCTCTTTCCTTTTATGGTTTGCATTCCAGTTAGGTTCTGGCAGCTGCACAGCAATGTTCCTAGATCTGCACACACACAGGCAAGCACACACACAGAATGCGATTTAAAACTGCATGCCAATTGGTTTTCTAAAGCCACAGCCATAAACCCAGTTTTAAGATTTGCGTACCATCTGCCATATGCCTATGCTGTGAGACAGGCTGGAATAGAGAAGGAACGGGGTCACTTGATCATGACACGCTTTGTATTTCTCTTCTCTAGAATAATGTATTTAAGGTTGTGAGAACCACGGAAGAGAATGTCACTGTGATATTTGTGTAATCGGAGAGAGGGAAACTCTGATACACTGTCCCCTGCGGGCAGTAAGCTCAGACTTGAACTGCGATCTGGGGCTGCTCACCAACTGTCATAATGTTTTGGTATTCACACTTTCCTGGGCCCGACAGGGACCTCCTGGATGCTGGGTCTGATCATTTGAACTTTAGTTCAATGGCCAGAGGAGCTCCATTTTCAATACTACTCTAGGAAAATGTTTTCCAAAGGCAGTCCTTGGAATGCAAAAAGCCGGGACAGATGAAAGGAATGCTGGCATCTATCTGTACCTGCCAATGTCCCCAGAGATTGCTCTTTCCTATGTGTCTACAGGCAAGTCTCTCTGATCTCAGGAAAAGTAAAAGGGCACAGCAGAGACATGAACACTTGGCTCATCATAGATTGGAGTAAACACGGTGTCTACTTACATACCTCACGCCAAGAATATATAAAAGGACCCCAAAAGATAGCAAATGCCTTAACTCTTAAATTTGTTTTTTAAGATTTATTTTTATTTATGTAGATGGATGAATATATGTTGATGTATTATTTGTGTGTGGATATTTGTCATATGTATAGGGATAGGGTACCCAAGGAGTTCTGAAGAGGGTTTCAGATAATCTGTAGCTAGAGTTAGTGAAAGTTGTGAACTGCCAGGTATGGAGCTGTGAACTGAACTCCAGTCCCTGTAAGAGCAACAAGTGCTCTTAACTGCTGAGCCCCGTCTTCAGTCCGAACTCTTAATTCCTAAAAAGTGCTATTTTGAAAAAAAAATCATATATAGGACACTATATGTACACACACACACACACACACACACACACATATATATAACAACTAAGTTTTAATTGTTTTAAATTAACCCATGTTTGACGAATTGTCAGTCTTTTAGTAGCAGAGTTGAAACATTATTATTCAATTTTGATAAAAATAATCCTTACAAGAACATGTTCATAACCTTACATAAACAAATGTTTATATAGGTAAAACACAGGAAAATATATTTTGAGTGCTGCTATGGCTGGCTAGCAGACGTTCTGGGCAGAGATTAGCAGAGTCGATGATGGGGAGGTCAGGAAAGATTAAAGAAGACGGCATATATCCCATGCATGCATTTATAAAATTGTGTGTGTATGTAATATATCATTAAAATGCAAGCACTTATTTTTGAGAAAAGGCTGAAAAAAGGAATGGCCTTAAATATCCTGCCCAACAGAACCATGGTTTTTTTGGGTCTGCAACAAGCCCCTCTCGGGTTTTCTTGTTAAGGTGCTCTCATTGGGGGCTGCGGTAGCTTTGTTTTGTTTTGTTTGTAGTTGACTCTGGTTAAAAACCCACTCCTATGGAGAAGCCCCCTGCAGGTTCCCAAAGTATATTTATATAAATATTTCCATAAAATGGTACACCTTCACTTCATGACTTCAGAAGCTGAAACTCAGAGCCAAACTGGAAAGAAAACTGAGGCTGGCCTGCTGAACACACTGCATCCATCACGGTTTACCAACTGTTAACTGTTCTCAGCCATCACTTGGCATTCGCTAAGCACAGCTGGGTTTTAATCCCTTCCTACCTCTGGTATAATGTTCACTACCCTGAAAAACACATTCGTATGAACTCACAGACCAGGATGCTCTGCACAGTACCCTGGGAACTGATCCCACTCAGTATTTAGGAAATGTTTTCAGTAAAATACTCTATATCACATCCAGCCAATTGGTATCTCTGTTAATATGTGTGGATGTATGTGTATACATGTATATATGTATCGCACTATATATATATACACATGATATATATGTATATATAATACAATGCTATGGTAGAATATGTTAATTATATATACACATATTACCCTATATGATATATATGTGTAATATAATAATTTAATAGTATAATAGAATATATTAATTCATTATGTACTAAAAGGATAAAATTTATCATTTAATGATTATATCATTTTACTTTGTTTTAGGCAACTGATATTTATTAAGGAACCAAAAGCAATTTTCCACCCTCCAAAACACCCTGTAGTAGACCTCTTGAAATTACTTGACAGACAGATTGTCCAGGGAATCAGCCCATTTGTCATCCCACTTGAAGACAAATATAGGAACACCTTTCACCCGGGACATAGTGTCCTGCCCTGGGAGCCAGCCAGGGGCCACTTACTCTCATAGTGGATGAGGAAGCCAACATTAGCCCGGCTGCTGTCGGTGGTGAAGAGCAGGTACATATAGTTGCCCGTGCTAATGAGGAACTGCGGTGCCTGCGTGCCATGGTACTCTCCGATCAGTGGGGATGAACTGGCTGGCCCGTCCCGTACTTCCAGAGTATCGTAATTGACTTCTGTCTGGAACCTGGGGAGAGCCATGCAGAGAGTCATGTGAGCTTGCACACCTGTCCAGCTGTGCCACTCCTAGTACAAACTTCAAGTGACTGTGGTGATTGAAACGTATACATGAATATTGTATTATTTGTTGGAAAAGACAGCACATTGTAAACATTCTATCATAACTAATTCTCTGTCTATAAAGCAGGCTATAAAGAAGGTCATTATTAACCCCTGAAAGGAAAATATTGTGAACTACCTAAGTTCCCTTAGATAAGGAGGGGTTAGAGGACAGATCAATGGATGATGGATAGATGTTAGATGATACATGATAAACAGATTTTTATATATAATATACACATATATAATATCAGGTAATTTGATAATAGATAATAGCAAATGAGATGATAGGCTATAGATAGACAGATGATAGGCAGGTTGGTGACAGACTAAGGGAGAGACAGATGATGCATGGATACAACATTTAGTTGTGAACAATTGCTGATTGTGAACTTAGCACTATTTTTTATGATTCTCTCTTTAACGTATTATGGACACCTTGAAATAGACACACTGAAGGGGAATGCTCCCTTGAGGAAAGAGGGACTTCATGGCACGTGATGTTTAAATATCTTTCCTGAAAACCACGCTGTGCAGTTTTTACTCACACCAACCCTTGAGGGACCAACACTGAGCAAGCTGCTGCTTCAGAAGCTCAGTGGTGCCATGACAATTCGGGAAAGCCAGACCGGCTTCCAGACGGTTTTTAACTCTGCTTGTACTGCCAGGGAACCCAGCCTGTAATTCTATTTATATAAAGCCAAGACACCCAGGTCCCCCTGGTGCAATGATGGTGCCATTTTTGGGCATTGGGATAATTCCTTAAACACTCCCATCTTGTTCTCCAGAGCTAACTCAGTTTCCAAGTGCCTCTTTTGGCTCTGAAGGAGCGTCTCAGAATTTCATGCCTCTGACTCACTCAGTAATGGAGCCACATGTGTCTCTGAAGCTGGAGCGCCATTCCCCTGATGGGTGCAGACTATTGCTAGGAAGAGAAGAGAGCTGGGGAGCCAGCTCAGTTTATTTGTACATCTCCACAATAGCAAGAGGATAGATACCGAACCTCATTTAATAATACTGCCATGCTCACTTCCAATGCGGATGTTCTTCTGCAAAGGCACAATAATGCTATGTTTTACAAGCAGAGTAGTAGCTGCTACTTTGTGCTCTCTTCTATACAGAGGAAGGCAAACAATGTGGCTAGACCAGAACAGGAACTGAGGTTTGTGGACCTGGGCCTGGTGGTGCCTGCTTTGGCTTTATTAGTTTTAATACAGTGATATATAAGACATTTGAGTCCAAATTTCAGAAGTCAGCAGAAGCATGGAGTCTTCCATTTGAATCGTGAAGAGACATGGAAAAACTTTCACACTGTTTTTAGCTCGGGCAGGGCAGACAGATCACACACACACACACACACACACACACACACACACACACACACGTTGAAAACTGTGAACTGCTCAGTGCTTATCGTGACTTGGCAGCCTGGCATCTATGCACAGCCAAACCATCTGTGGAGAATCCAAACCTTATTTGCACAGCTCCAATATCAGCTGTTAACCAAGAACAAACTAAAGCTGTGCCATGCAGTTTATCTTTGAGGAGCAAAGCTCTGGCTGCTCCTAGGTTGGATGTCTAAAATTTCCAAGAATATTAGTTACTCAAATAGGATTTACCAAAATATTGCACCAAATTCATACTAAAAAGATCACACTATGGAAAACTTAGCACGAATCTTTCTTCGAGCAACAGAAACGAGACAGGCGATTGAGACCACGAAATTAATACTTTATCTAAATGATATAAATCTGACCCATGACTGGGAACATTGGGGTGTTTGATTCTGTTTTTTCTTGATCCCAGAAAGTATAAAAGTTGGTCGGAAATTGAATTTCACATACTGAACACATACAACTATTTTTTTTCTATGATTAATGTTATTTTTGCATGGTCACTTACCAACAGACACTGAGTGTTTTTCCTTGTTTGGAAGGATCATTCTACTAAAAGGTAAGGTCATTCAAATAGAGTATGGATAATTATAAATAAAACATAATTAATAATGATAGTTCCACTATATATTTTAAACTCCCAGTCTTTTCACATCATTCAGAAACTGGACCTATAGTGTTAAGAAAAGGTGCTTTTTTAGATTTCAAGTACAATTTTTTATGCAAACAAACAAACAAACAAACAAACATGTTTTCAGACCTGAAATTGATTTCAGTGTTTGGATAAATGGCAGAGAACCTGCTGCTAGAGCTTGAACAGTTTCCTTCCTTCCTTCCTTCCTTCCTTCCTTCCTTCCTTCCTTCCTTCCATCCATCCATCCATCCATCCATCCATCCATCCATCCATAATCCTTACAGATTATTAAACATGTGTTCAGATCACTAGGTCAGACCGTGTCGCAGTCATAGTGACTCCCACGCACTGGAGAGGCTCTTAATCTACTGCACTAACCCTGCTGCTGACCCTGAACCTTCGCCTGCCTTCAAGTGTTAGCCGTCTCCCCAGAACTGAAGAACTCTTTTCTGGGCTGTCATGGAGGGTGCAGAAGGGTCCAGCAGGATGGGGACTTGCTTCAAGGGAACGCCACATAGCAAGCAGAAGTCTCCCATTTCCAGGTTCCAAATCCAGACTCTATGTAAGTCTAGGACAGTGATCATCCAGTTTGCCTCCTTATCTGTGTCCCAGAGCCGAGACCTCATTGTGCCCACGGGAGAGCAGGACTATGAGAACAGACAGCATGGCTGTGTCAGCCTCTGGTCCTTGGTCCATGATCTTCCTTGGGACATGAGGATTTTCATATTTTAAGGTCTATTTACATAGCACAGGGAATGTAGCTGCAGCTCTAGTTGCCAAAGCAGTGGGGAAAGGTTTGCTCTTACCTGTCAAATGTTATTTTGATGGAATGTCCTGGCTTTGCTTCAATGATCCATTCACAATTTAAAGAATCTTTGTAATATCCTGGCCATCCTGGAGGTAAGATGACCCCACTAGAAGCCGTCAGGTGCCCACCACATGGAGCTGAAAGAGGACACACATATCAGTCAAGAAAAGAAATCAAGTCTAGGAAGGTGGACCACAGCAGCCTCCCATTAGAGGTAGGTATTGTGGTCAGTCATTCCGGGAGTCATTGTTTGCATCGAACAAAACTTATTCCTCAGGAAACCTTATTGGATGAAGTCAACAGGTATAGCCCACGTTTTTCTGGGCTCCATGATCAGACACATCATCTATCAGAGACAACAAGGGACTGCACTTACCTTTAATTACTTTTTAATGTTGCCTAACTGGAAGATTTGCACTGTGCAAGGTTCTAGGTGGGCTTGGACTTGGGGTCCACATTTCTCTTGCTTTCCACAATTAATTAGAGGATACCTTTCCATTTTATATATTTTATTATTATTATTATTTTTCATAGTAATTTAATTCCAATATGAAAAATTCTGTGGCTTACATTAATTTGAATTTGTTTATCTTTGCTTTGTAGCTAACAATTTTTTTTTAAAGTCAATCTTGAAGAATCACAAGGAAAGGAGTGTTCCAGGAGACTATGGGGTTCTCTTACAGAACTTTTCTTTAAGGAGTTTACGCTGCTTGCACACAGCATTAGGGAAGGAAGGGGCATGAGAGGCTCTGTATTCTGTAAAGCATGAGAAAGTCTCCATATCCTGCAAGGAACGCGAGAACTTCCATGTCCTGAAAGCGGCATAGGAGTCTCCATGGGAGTCTATAAGGGACACGGGATTCTTCTCATCCCTCTTAGGCAGCACTTGCTGTTCTTGTTCACCTCCTCCTGCCTTGCCCTTTCTTCTCTCCCGGTCTGCATCCATCAGAAAGTCAGACTTTATTCCATTTCAGCATGTGCATCAATTGGGGACCCTTCCACTGTTATCAGAGTATCCACCTGCCCTGTCAGAGACTCATTTGCAATCACTAATTGGCCTTTCCGGAGTAGGGAAACTTCCAGGCTCTCTCACCTACCACCATTCCTTTCTAAGTTTGCTTTGTTAACAATTTCAGCTGGAGTTTGCCTTCCACTTCGTGGGGTTGGGCCAGGCTTTTTCTAAAGGAGGAAGAATCCTTCACCAGCTTTTAAGATGACTGACAGTTTCCCCTTTCACCAGGCTTTTCATCCCTGCCTTGCTCCGGTCCATTTACTCTCCTTGTCCTCTCAGGCAAATGCTCGCCCAGCAGCTCACAATGCATTCCTACACAGTCCATTGCCCACGGAAGCACAAGGATAATTGTGGGCATACAAGAGCAGAGGCTGGAGCCTTGTTATCTTAAACATCCTTCTCCATATATCACTCATGCTCCAAAGTCAACAGAAATGCCTGAGTGGGTCAGTGTCTACAAACAGGATTGCCCATGGCATCAACCGGAGAGCCTGCAGTGCGTGTTTACGGCAGATTAAAAACTGCCATGTCTCAACATTTTATAAAACGTGACATACAGAAGTTACATGGTATGTGTGTGATGAATCAAAGTTCTCTTACTGTGTTGAATTTTGTTTTGGCTTCTGTTCTTTAGGGTTATCCATTTATGCCCATAGGTCATATCCATAGTTGACCAAAGCAGCAGATGATTTATGGAGCAACTAGAACACTGTTCTGAATTTCACCACAACCCATAGAGGCAAAGACCAGGACCTGGGTAGAACACATTCTGCTTTTTAGCCTACACATACTTCAATGTGTGGCCCTATACACATACACATTCAGGCAACGGACTTGGTGGATTTAAGAAAACGAGTAGATGAAGCTGGGAGGGAAAAGAGCTAGGTCAGACAGAGCATTGCATGGGGGTGGGATGAGAAGTGCATTTGATGAAAATTACAAGCATAGATAGAATTCTCAATTAGCATTTATTTATAAGGAAACAATTGTGGAGGTGGGACTAGAGCAGGATAAGCCCACCCTGACTAGACATACCACCCCCTAAAATAATAATGAACAATTATGGCTGGGGCAGGATGAGGCCACTGTGCTATTGGCTGCCATTCAGAGGCTCAATCTACACAATGAGTAAAGTTCATCTTAGACCTCCTGTAGGTCACAGGCCTGGTGACAATATGCCATGCTTGTTTCTGTCTTGTGGGTTCAGGGGATGGAGCTGGATAGAACAACAATCCTAAATCTATATAACCCTCTTCTATTTGCTTACTTAAAAAAGTGTTAATATTAGAAAAATAGGAGAAATAGAGATCAAGGGAAAATATTTGCTTATAACATTAATTAACAAACATTGCTTAACAATTTTTAGCATTTTGTTAATGTGAGCTACTGCTTATTTAAATGTTTCCATCATGGTATGTCATGACTCTTTTCAATCTATATGCTCAGGTGGTGTTTAAGGGCACAGCTAAGTTCTCACTGGTTTCATTAGCACCCATAGTTTGGTGAGCTCCGTCCTTTCGCATGATCAGGTTTCAATAATGTTCTTTTGATCTTATAAAGTTTGCAGTGGTGGGTGATACATTTGGATACAACCTATTTACCCAAACAAACCTCATCGCTTGAGCTTTTCTTGCTTTTAAGTCTTTGCTCTTGCAGTTGTACAAATAGCACTCAGCAGCAGCACCATGTATTGCTGATAGAATATTTTGTGGTATTATTCTATTATTCTAAAGATACAGGTCATGGATCAAAAGACAAAAGGGTTTGTAGGACTCAATATAAATTTACTCTGGGATACTGTCATCATCTATTCTTGAGAGCACAGGGATTTCCACATGGCCTTGCCAATAATCTATCTCATTATCACTCATAAACCTTTGATGATCACCTCATATTGATTTTGCTTTTGAACTCCCTTTCAGAGCTACCAGAAGGACCTGCCCTCCAAACCCCTGGTCTTAGATGTCCAACTTACAGACTCAGATGAAGGGGTTCCCAATTTGCACCACTTTGTGGGTCTTTGTTACTGAAGCCTAGGTAGGTGACAGACTCTGTTTGCTGTCCTTCTGAAGGACTTGGTCAGAGACTCACCTTCACAGCGAGGGACAGTCGAGCTCCAGACCACATTCCCATCTTGCAGGATACAGGTGATGGACTCAGAACCCTGGGTCTTCACGAAGCCGTCGTCACAGTGGAAGGACACAGAACTTCCCAGCAGAAACCTGTCTCCAAATCGCCGGCCATTCACAGGAATGCCAGGGTCGTGGCACTCATTCTGACCAAATGCTGAGCCATGAAAGAGAAAAGTCAGCAACATAAAGATGCTCAAAACTAATTACATGTACTGACAAAGAAGGAAACATCGTATTTATAAAAGAATGATGTAACAAAATTCCATATCCATTGTTCATAAAGAAATACATCAAACCAATTGGGTATCGGTGTAAGAGAGGGGAGGAAAAGGGGGACAGAGTGACAAAGTCCTCTGCCTATCATCTCTGCTGGTGGAACTGACCTTCAGCATGCACTCAGAAGAGGGGATGATCACAGCACAGGTGGTAAGCAGAGAGCTCTGAAGAGCTCTGCCCTGTTAGAGTCCTGCTCTTAGACTTACCACGTGACACAAGGAAGAGATCTCAGGATCTAGACCTGTCTATTTTTGTGTAAAACACCAAGACTATTAAGCTTATATCCCAGAGTTACTCTAACACCAATGAAAATAAACATGGCAAAAAATTGAATGCTGAATAAATCAGCATGACCTCACACTTTCCTTCATAATTTCAAATGTTTTGCAGGAGAGAAAACTGAAGCAAAAGGAGGTTATCTGCCAGATAAATAATCGCAATGTATCTCTCGGTACCGTTACTCATATTCCTTGTGCTGGGTATCTGACACACCAGTGTTTTTACCACAGCATGTCATTCTGTAGAGCATACATTTTCTACACGAACATATTGCTTGAGGAATGGAAGGATGGATGGACTGCAGGGCAGTTAGATACAATGAATGATGAAAATGAATGGGCGAATGAATATGGATAGATGGATGGATAGTTAATGAAGGATGAGTGGTTAATGAAAAATGGAAGAAGAGATGGGTGGGTGATGATGGGTGCGTAGGTAATAAAGGACGCATGAACGTACAGATATGGGAAGAGCTGGATGGATACATGAATGAATAGATGAATGGAGGTAGAGCAGGTGGACAGAAGAATGGTTGGATGAAGGAGTAAATAGATGGATGGGTGGTAATGAATAATGGATATATAGGAAATGAAGAAGAGAAGCATCAATAAACAATTGGACAGGTGAATTAATAATGGGAGCTCGATGGATGGACAGATAAAAGAGCGTGCATGTGCAGTTGCATGGGAAATGAGTAATAAATAGGTAGATGAATGGACTGATGGCCAGAGAGAGAGAAAAATCTATGTGAGAGCTCCAACATCTACTCTAGGTGTCTAAAGCACAGCCTGCATAAAGCGATCCTTTTTTTTATCAGGATGACAAATAATTTTGGTACTTGGGATACTCCTTTATAGTCCTGAGGAGGCATCATCCTTGAACTCTTAGTCCACGCACATGTGAACCCACGGGGCATGGATGAGGTACTTGCGTGCCCACTCACTGGTGTACGTGATGTTGAACCCTCTGCCCGTTGTGGAGTGATCGGATTGAAACTCCAGGCGGACGATGTGTCCACTGCTGGCCAGCTGCGCGGGCACCTCATTGCCAGAGAAGGTTCCAAGGACCGTGATGTCAGAAATTCCGTCATCTTTGACAGCCAGGAAGTCGAACTGAGGCTCCACATCAAAGTCATTGAAGATGAGGTGAATCCGGCTTCCAGGCTCAGATATGATCAGCCAGACACAGTTCATGTTGTTGCCGTATTCCTCGGGGTAGTTTGGTGAGAGAATAATCCCGGAGGATGCCGTGAAGTTGAAGAAACACGAAACTGCGGGGCATGAAGATAATGTCATATAGTGTTACACAGATCCAAAGCCTTGCCATATGAACCTGGCCACAGACAGCTAGAAATGACGACAGTCCCACTGGGGCTCACATTGGCCCAACTACTCTGAGCTCTGTGTGCTGAATTCCAGGTGATTGACTTCAGAACTGTACGAAACGTGTTCCGCTCCACAGCCCAGCTAGAACCCACAGATAGTTGAATATCAGTGTATTTAAAACCAATTCTCTCCCATCAACTTTAAAAAATGCTATTGCTATGTTTATTTATAAATAAAACTAGCTCCCTGTGGATGTGATACCGAAACTGTGATGGCTGAAACAGTACACTTAATGCTCTAACTGAATTCCAAATGCCCACTGTCTCCTGGCGCGTACAACCAGCTCATATCCAGCTGCTGCCTAGCGGAACCAAGTCTATGTGAATTCTTGATGGGGATGATGGTTGATATCTCATCTTTTCAAACAAAAGGCTCAGCTCTTCTCTACCTAGCAGATAGGATCAAGGCATGGACTGTTTTTTTTTTTTTTTTTTTTGCAGGGTGAGGAAACAGGAAACCCTGAGCTGCCACAAGGCCACGTCTCTGCCACACTCCCCTTCCTCTGTAACTGATGCCCGACCCCCACAAGTGGGACTCACACACGCAGCTCGGCTTGTTGCCTGACCACTGGTTGTTCTTTTGGCACGTGATGACTCGTTCTCCCACCAGCTCGAAAGCTGCCTGGCACTCAAAGGTGAGCGTGTCTCCGTGTAGGAAGCTGCTGCCAGTCCGCTTCCCATAGGCTGGGATGCCAGGGTCCCCACAGCCTCCCTTCTCAATTTCTGAGGAGCAGAAAATAAACAAGCCACTGAAAACCTCTTAAAGAACGTGCACAAATTCAGAAGACGGGAGCTGTCTCCTTTGTGCACTGGAACAATGTATAACCAATTTCAAAGAGATTCTCTTTTTGTTTTATTTTATTTTTGCTGCTGTTTGTTTTTCGAGACAGGGCTTCTCTGTGTAGCAGTCCTGGCTGTCCTGAAACCAGCTCTATAGACCAGGCTGGCCTTGAACTCACAGAGATCTGCCTGCATCCCTCTCAGCGTGCTGGGATTAAAGGCGTGCACTGCCACTGCCTGGCCTCAAAGAGAGTCTGGATTCCTCTAGTATTTTACTATAAAATCCAGGATGTAATGGCTGTGCAGATGTGCCAGACAACAGATGCCCCAAATTATTGACCAAATAGGCTCTCATTCCAGATTTTCACTTGAGGACTGTGCCATCCTCAGGAGGGAATCTTTGCTGCCATTCAATGGGATTATTTGAAGGAATCAAAAGAACAGAAGACCCAGACTGTACTGAATAACACAGCATCAAACCTCTGCTTGCAGAGATGAAGTCGAACCCTTTTCCAGAGTCTCCACCCAAATGGATTGTAACATGCTGGAGACAACTTTGCTGTGTTCACTTGGGAATACAACTCACAGATGAATAGAAGATTCCAGGCCTTAAAGGAAACAAATGCTGTGTGCACATTCTTCCCTAGAAACGTGATTACAGAATGCAGAGACTTGGGCTAGTGCAGCTTCTCTGGCTTTCTGGGATGGCTCTTCTGTCTGTCTCCTGAAAATATCTGTGCCCAAGTCTCCTGGGGCCTCCATAATAATGTATTGATGTATTTTTCAACTATCATCTTTGGACATGACAAAATTATTTTCTACTTTCAACTTTCACTTCATTTTTTCCTATTTTTTTATTTTGTAGCATCTTACTATCTTTTCTATAAATACTTTTCTTAGAGTGATATTGCAAGCTTACCAGTCTTCCTACTAAATTTTGCTTTTATTTGATACTCTACGCTGTAGCTATAAGCATTCACATAATAAAACACTGACGGGGTTCACTGCTCCCTGGATGTAGGTGAGCATTTTTGAAAGCTGATAATAACAGTTCCGAGACACAAATAAATCCAAACAGTGAACTGACAACCGAGTGTGTCCTTGCAATTCCCAGTTCTCCTGATCTTGGGTGGAATCTGGAGACAGCAACATGTTTGCGGAAATGAGAAGGTACCCTCAGACAGAACTCTAGAAAGCTCATAAGAGGAAGCACAGAAATAGATAGCCGAGGGGAACTGAGAAGGCCAACCTCTGAGAAATGCTATTCAAGTATTATGATGAGCTCTGATAATTAGTAGGTTAACAGGTTTTGATCTACCAAATGCAATTCTACTCAAATAAACATATACCCCTGACCAACCAGGCCACAATTATTAGTTTGACATAACACCTCCAGGCACCAGTGAGACAATTCCAATTAATCCTGCTGTGTAGTCGTTGTAACTGCCCTGCCCTCAGCATCTCTGAGCCTATGGCAGGTGGATGAAGGACCATTTTGGTGACATCTGTGTCTACCCTGTGTTCTTTATCATATACTCCTCATTGGCACAATCATGCGGAGGCCTCACTGGGTTTGCCTCATCCCTCTACCTCCTCCTTGACCCTTAGGAGTCCCCCAGCTGTTTTAAACCAGGCACCTGCAAGTGGCTACTTGCTGAGCCATGTGTCATGCTCCTGTTCTCTAAGTCTGAATCCACCACAGTGGCCTCTCCCTGTGACAATCCCATCCCAGCCAGAGGTGACAGGAGTTGGCTAGACATTACAAACCCTTCTTACTCACGCATGCCTCCTCCCTTCCGTCTAAGAGCGGTTTCTCTCTGTGATCTGAAGTCTTTTCCAAAGCCTGCATTGGCATCAATGATCTGACTGAATGACTAGCACCTCCGGATTATGGGGACTCTAAATACTGCAGCTGAGAAACCGAATTCGCCTCCCATGGACTTTAGAGGCCTCCGGAGCCATTTGCCACCTACCGCCATTTCTGACCTAACAGCCTGGTGACAGCTAGCTAAAACTCTTGGCACATATCCCTTCACAAACCATGAGCTCTCACCAACCCACAACACCTAGAACTTACAGCAGAGAGTCCCTGCTTTGCTGTAACTTGTCTGCATTAATTAATTTGTTACTTAAAAAAAATTCTGTGGTTACAAAAATTCAGATTCAGGTAATAGCTTTTACACTGGTGAGTGACATACAAAGAAACCAGATCATGTTCCAAGCCACTGTCACTCATGTTTAGCTCAGAATGATCCAGGGCAAGGGATGTGTTTGGGCAGCTCCGTAGGTGGATGGAGATTCTCAGAAGCTACATGTCTCTCCTTGTTCTCTCTCCATTCCTTTTCATTCCTCTCCATCCTTTCCCCCCCCACTTTGTGGTTTATAGACCTCTCTTTTTTAAAGGTCTTCAAACATTTAAGAACAAATCCAGAGGCAGGCAGATAGTCAGTGAAACTCGTCACTGTGAGCCTGTCCTTGATCACTCCCATGAGATACACCGTGAGTAAGACAGTGGAGCTACACCCTTCCAGATGTGAGCACTCCACTTGGCATGTGCCATTGTGAAGATCTTTGAGGTGCTTGGCCAGGCATAGCCAAGGTCTTGCTAATGTGTGGGCTGCACTCTAACAAGATTCTAGCCCTTGCAGAAAGAATGTTCTAGTCTATGACAAACTTTTAAAAAATGTTATTAGTTTAAAATTTTATTATATTAATATACGTGTGTGTGTGTGTGTGTGTGTGTATTATGTAGTGGACAGACGATTATGCACATAGGTGTAAGACCTTGTGGAGACCAGAAGAAGGCATGTGGTCTTTAGGAACTATAATTATAAGTGGTTGTGAGCCTTCTACCACGAGATTTGGGAACCAAAGTCAGGTCTTCTACAAGCATAGTCCATGCTCCAAACTCCAAGCCATCTCCCCTGCCTGTTGACAAACACTTTGCAGTAGCGTTTGTTAAGGTTTCGTGGTGTAGGATCTGAGTACACAGATGCAGGTCCTGGGTTCAAGGTGCTTGTCTTTAAGATACCCAGCAGCCAGGTTATTAGGGCAGGTGTGTGTTCTAAAAGGGTGCCTGGCCTGGGAAGTTACTATGCCACAAATCAGGTTCACCGGCTTTCTTGCTTCCCTTGTTGTGAGGGAAATGTTCCTTGTAGCGCCCATTCCGCTTGCTTTCCTCATTAACTTCAACCTTATCGTCTCACACCAGCGGTTTCCAATTCTTTGTATTTAGAATGAAAACCTAAAGAGAATGGGATTTTCCCAGGGAAGCAAAAAGCCTCCTTCCTCCTGTTATGATTTACTGAGATGGAGCCAGTGGTGGAGAACCCCTGAGATTGTTTTGGATTCTGATTCTTTCTCCTGTTGGTTAGGATATTGACAATGAGATATGACCCACACTAGGGAGCATTGCAAGCGTTCCTAGGGCTCTTCTGTTGCCTCCTCTGCCCCTGTCCAAGTCTGCACAGTCACATATAAGGACTAGAATCTGGGAGGATGCTCTGCTCTGGCAGTCTTCAGCGCAATCCAAACGAACCATCAGTCTAGCCTCGGAGAGCACAGTTGAGATGAGACAATAAAGAACCTTTGGGCAATTTAGAACCCGACTCAGGACGGAGTGAGCCATTAGCATGCAGGAAGTGAGGGAAGCAGGCTCTTAGAAGTGGAAACTCACACTGTGATGAGTTTCCATGGCCCTTCTCCTTCCATGGGGACCCACAGGACTGAATACTGGATCTTATGAGCACACACTATGGTGAGGTGGACAGAATCTATCCTTCCTCTGAGATTCCATCTGTCCTAGGCCACATGAGCAGTAAAATCCAGAATAGAGACTGTCCTAAAAAATGAATGTATGAATCAACAACTAATTCAGATGATCCTCTGACCTGTCAATAAATATTTTGATAAATATACAGTGTATGTGGGATCCAGAGGAAAGCTGAGGAGTGTCCCAATTACAATCTCCTATTCAGATGAAAGCAAAGATTTATGTACAAAAAGACTAAGTTAGTTCATGACACACAAACCTTTAAAATAACCACAGGGGAATGGCTGGAGTTCGGTTCACAGAGTGTATGATAAACATGCTGATAAATTCCACCTGCACAAAACAGCTAAGTAATCTTGTAAGCCAACAATTCGCTTTTTCATAGGTTGCATTACTGGCCAACAAGCCAAGCCTCGTCAGTGAGCTGCAGGTCCGTGAGATACCTCGCCTTAAAAACCAATGTGGATAGTTTCTGAAGAACTGCCCAGGCTGACCTCTGGCCCACACACACGTGTTGATGGATTTCTTTCTAAAATAGCATTTAGTCTATGGTATTCAATATGACACCTCCCCTACACCTGCTGTCCCCACATAGACTGTGTTTAGTAGGACGCGCACCCCACACCTACATAGGTAGACATGTGTGCACTTCCCCGACATAAACACTTGCACAAAAGATGCCAAACAACTGTACTAACCCCCCCCAAAACATCCATGAAAACAATATGCCTCCAACCTTTCTGGAAACTCATTCTAGGTCCCTCTACCCACTTTGCTCCCTCTGTAAAGACCATTCCTGGTCTGCCCCTCCTCTTTAAGAGCCTGGGACCATAATGTCAGAAATTCACAAATCTGGAGAGAGGGCAAGGAAGGAATTGGCCTCTGCCCTTCCAATGGACTTCATGTGGTCACTTATAGCTTCTACCTCCAAGAGTCAGTGAAATAGAAATAAATAAACACATGCATACATACATACATATATACCATGAATTCAAATTCAATCCAAACCTCCATGCAATGGAAGGGAAGCTTCTCAGATAGGACGCCTCTTCAGGCGCTCTAGCTCTAACGTGTGTGGTAACGTGTGTTTACTTTTTGGAGAGAATAGAAACTAATGTATTATTCTCCTTAGAATCAGTTGAGAGGTAATTCATGGTAAATAAAGACAAATGCTATTTTTTGAAAGAAATCTATCAACATAACTGGAGGGATTTTGAAATAGACAGATAAAAATACCACATTTGAAGCAATAAAAAATAGAGCGAGTCAGAGAATCATAAATAAAAACAGTTGTTATTTCTTCATGCCGTCCTGATTCTATGGTAAAGCCGGTAAGGCTGAGGCTGTCCTTGGAGGCGGAATGACAACTCCCAGGCACTATTAAAAGTGATTCACCTACGGTACATTTGTACTGTAGCAGATCCCAGGGCAGAGAAGAGAAAGACACACATTCAGATTTAAAATACCAGTTTTAATTTGAGGAACAGGTTTGATAATCCACTTCCTGCCGTTCCTGTTCCGTGCAAGGGGAGCATCACCTACTCTGGATAGAGGCAGCCAGCTTCTGCTGCTTTCTCAGGCTTACAGAGGTCTGGACCCCTTCATTTGGGTTTATTTCTGCTCCACCCAACCTTCTGCCTCTGATGTTCAAAAAGAATATCAGGCTTCATCTAAGGTAAGTCTTGAGTGTTCACGGACAGGGACAAGTGTGCTCTCTCTTTTCCTATTTTTTGTTTTAATTTTTCTATAGAAGTAACATCAAGCCATTCTCGAGTGAGTATATAATGTCCTTTGAGCACCCCGGCTCCCCACAACCCTCCCATTTCTCTACTACAGCTCTGACTCAGCTTTGTGCTTCCCTTCCACTATGATGTTATGTCTCTACAAAGTCAAGGGCATAGGAATGAGAGAAAATGTGATGGTTTTTATTCTGAGACTGATTTAGTTTGTTTCATGTTTTCTTTGTCTGTTTACTTAGGTGGCCACTGCTATGTTCAGTAGGAACCTACCCCACACCTACTGTGTGTAGTAGGATGCCCACCACACACCTACTGTATGCAGTACGATGTCCACTGCATGCCTACTGTGTACAGTAGGATGTCCACTGCACACCTACTGTGTGAAGTGGGACGTCCACCACACACCTACTATGTGCAGTGGTATATTTACCCAATTCCTGCTATATTGAAATAATGTCATGAATAAAGCAGGGATGTAGCCCCGCAGAATTTAAACATTTTTTCAAGGTTAATTTCTTTCAATTTTTCTCTACCATTAGGTTCTATATTTGAGCATCAATCTACACAATTGTCTGTGCATCTGAGCATGCCCAAATGGGTTCTAGAGAATCAGCTGTGGTCTGCCCACAGGGGCTTCATCAGTCTATGTCTGCCTTTTTTCCATATGTACTCCTCTAAAGATGTGTCTTCATAAAAATATCATCTTATCCAAGCTTATTGTTCTCAACTCCCCGATGACACAGGGTACCAGTACAAGTGTCTCTTTGAGATTAAAGTTCCCCACTACTTGATGGCCCAGTGGGTCAGCTAACCCATGCTCCTGGCATCCTAGTATTCCCATATGGTCGCTCTCCCCACCAGTATCTTAGAATACATACGTATTTGAAAACAGAACATTTGCTCTTGTGAGCTGGTTAAAATGAAGCCTTCAGATTCACCCTAAGCCACTTGGGTAGCATCCATATAAGCT
The DNA here is from genome assembly GCF_014885135.2 of Alexandromys fortis. NCBI lineage: Eukaryota > Metazoa > Chordata > Mammalia > Rodentia > Cricetidae > Alexandromys > Alexandromys fortis. The sequence goes on along the minus strand of NW_026067909.1, from coordinate 25,676,755 downwards.
GAGGAAGAATCCCCAGGCTTGTGCAAACCACAAAGAGCTCATAAGGCCCTAGCCCAGCAGGAAGGAAGACAAGAGGTGAGAGCCACAGAGGACCCCTCCTTGCTTACATTCCAGTCACAGACGTCAACCTCTGAGCCCAGGAAATGAGAGTTTGTCACTCAAGGATGTACAAACTATAACTTTTTAGAAATGGCATCCTAGCAAACTTCTAAAAGACTTAAACAAAAGACACAGTATTTATGGACAGCTGCTGAAGGCCAGCCTGTGCTATGAACTGTTTTTTCTCACATAGGAGCCCTCAATCAGGTTGGGATGGGTCCTTTTCATAGGCGTTCTGTTTGACAGGCATTTCCTAACTGATCTGTACTTCTGGATGATGGGACTGGCCTGTGGGGAGAGCTGTAAGGAGACAGTCTACTGACAAGAGCTCCCTAAGCACACCATTAGAGGACTTCCTATTTTACTGAAAGATTTCCTTATGCATTCCAAAGGGAAGCAGTGTTCTCTGGTGCTAGCAGCAAATGATTATTGGGAAGCTGGCATGTGTCTTCATCCTGTCAACTTTGAAGCTGTGATGACTGCTTTTGTATGTCACTTTGGCTGGACTGTGAAAAGCCATAAAGCTCCATAGCTAGTAAAGAAGACTGGTCCTCAATAGCTATGACTTATGGAAGTAGAGAGGAGAGATGGACTGAGACCCACACTTTCCCTTGTACATTTCCTTCCCCTGGTCCTTTCTTTCTCTTCAGTTCAGGTACTATTGTGGGCTATGAGTATTTCTGATTGTAGTCAATGTAGAATATGATCTCCCATTTCATTCTATTTCTTATTGTTCTTAGTCATGGTGTGCTCAGAAGTGTGCTCTATTTCTTTCTTAAGTTGGCTACTTACTTGGAAATTTGCTTCTGTATGGTCTCCTGACAGTTACTCTATCCTGAGTTAGGGATTCTGTACAGACTCATGACAGTAACTCTATCCTGAGTTAAGGAGGGCTGGGTTCGCAATGACGCCATCTGAGTGCTCAGCTCTCCAGTGAGGTCATGCATCGAATGCACACTGACTTGCAGTACGTTGTACCTTAAAGTGGTTTTACCTGTAGGTAACTGTACTTAGATTGAGCGGTGTTGATAGAACTGTTATTTTCACTAAGAATATAATGCCTCAAAGTACGAACACCAACGTTTGTGGCAACACAGCTGATTTCCCACAGCTCTTCAAGAAGCAGCAGGATCAGCTCCTTCGATGTTTCTTCATATAGCCTGCATTCCCCAAATGTAGTACAGACAAGCTATCTGTGAGGAGGAGGGATTGTTTCCCCCACCCAGTCTGGCTCCAAGCTGCTCTAAAAAAGCCTAAAGACATTAATTAATATTCATGAATACAGAAAACAGATTGGGATTAGACCAGTGACCTTTCTGCTTCCGTCTTCTTGACTTCCTGAAACCCCAGGTTAAGACTTCAAGCTGTATGTCTCACCCGTCTTGGCTTCCCCGGGATTAAAATGCGCTAAAATGATTATTGTAAAATTTTGCGAGAGGCTTGTGTTATCCAGTCACGGGTCACCAAATCGTGTCCCACTGCTTCAAAACATACTTCACAGGATTTGTCTCCAACCATGACAGTCCCACACATGCTCCACTGCTTCTTGTCTCAGATCTATGCTATTCCTTGGTCCTGCCCCACAGTCGTCCATCCTCACTGTGTCCACACAAATTGTCTCACCCACATCCTCAACCTACTCCTTACGCTGTAGTTGAAACACCAAGTTCAGGGATGACTCCAGCTGGAAAGACGCGCTCATGGCCCTTACCTTCACCCTTGCTTCATGCTTCTCACAGAATGCATGCCCTCTGGGCTCTAGATCCTGCAGTCCCCTCAGGCTGTATTCTAAGTTCTGTGCTTTCCTCTCAGCTGGAGGTGGGGAAAATGCACTCCAGAGCCCTACAGTATCAACTGGCCTCGCAGGCACATCATCTGTGAACAACAACTCAGTCACTCTGTCCTGAGACATCAACATTGCTCTATGGAGGGTCTACTTAAATGTGGCTTGCTCAGGAGACTGGAATCCCCTGTGGATACAGCGCGCACTCATTCCTGCTAGAAGGGGTTTGATTTTCATGGTATCTGGCTTTATACCCATCCTAGCTGTGCAGGGACTTTGTCTTTGGTCTCTCACCTTTTTAGTACCTGCTCAGGACAGTTGGAGCAGAGTAGGTGCACTTCAAGACCATTCTCCACTAATATTTTTACCTACACTTTATCTTTCATTTAATTAAAGTCTTATGAATATATATATATTTAAGACCATATAAAAGATGTTGTTTTAAAATACATGATATATTGAAATATCATGGAATGGCTGCACGAACTTAATTTGCTTATGCATAGCCTACCATAACTTTCATTTTATTTTGTAGAACGAGCACTGACCAGATCTTTCTTAGCACTTTTTAAAGCATGAAACAAGGGTCCCCATTATTCCCCTCAGCAGAAGTCTTCTGTCTTTTCGCTGGCATCTTGTAGCCCATGCCGTCTTCAGCATCTTAATCACCTCTGGAGAGTTTCCTGTTGGCGTGTGTATCTTAACCACACCTCCCTCTTCTGAAGGACACTTGACAGAGTGCTTATCCAGCCCTCGAGTCATCAAAGCCTCCAGCCTGGCGCAGCGGATTTCAAACAGCATTCTAAGTATCAATTCTGTGTTTTATGACAGGGTAAAAGACTGTGTTTATCTGCAGATTTTATCACACTCATATCCTACGGAACACAGTAAATTTTAGCCTATTGGCCCACACCGAGACCTGGACAAATTGAAAAATTTCTAAGTGACAGATGGAAAATTAAAATATTCCTCTTATTAAATAAATCCAGTTGCTGTATTTGGAGTGCACCCTCCAGTTTTCAGGTGAATAGTTTTGAAAAAAGTGCCAATTATAAGTCTAGCTTTGATGTATTATAATATCTGATTTGAAGGGAGTAGAAATCATTGCTTCTGGGCATCAACTGCTTTCAACACCTGCCAATTCTTCTTTTAAAAGGTAGTCTTTACACTCCCTTCAGGAAAAAAGCACCTTGTTTCTTATGAGAGAGGACCAAGTGCTATGGAAAAAATAGAAAGAAAACAACCCAGAAGATGGGTATATGGGTATATAGTCTGGGGACATGGTGGATTCCTGACACCACTTCTATAAAAGGGGGTAGCTGCTACACACTTGAATTTTAAACATCACCCAGAAGATGAGAGGAAAGGGATAATGTGTAACAAAGATTTTCTAAGCACAGCGTGTTTGAGTTCTACTGACCAGTCAAACATGAGGTGTCACTGTGAACATGTGGAAGTGAGGCTGACAGCTGTCACTGTGGGTAAATGGAAGCATGGGTGTGGGCTTTCACCCTTCATATGTGGAACTGTAGCCAGAGAAGTGCCCATCCCATGAAATCTCTTCCTGTCCATACCCTCTGCCGACTGACTTCCATTGTCAGTGCTAGGTTGGGACCACGTTGGATGAACACAACTCATTCCTGAGGGCCATCTTGTGTGGTCAACATTACTATGTGACCTATGATTAGTCTCCCTTGTCACTAGAGAAATCTTTCCAGAGCTTTCCTGGGTTTCTTTGATTCAAGAAACAGTTGGAAAGGTTATTGAATACAGGTGCCCAGTAGAGATCTGGGGTAAATGGTTTTGTGTGAAGCATGAAGACATTAATTTGGATGCCCAGAACTTACATATAAGAAGTTATGCATAGCAATGTACTTCTTAATCTTGTCTCCGGGGATGCAGGGACAGTGGGACCCTGAAAGTGTGATGGTCCGCTTATCTGACCAAATTGGTGAGCTCCTGGTTCAGTGAGACAGCTTGCCTAAGAAAATAAGGTGTAGAGATATGGAGAAAGACACCAGATTTCTATCTCTAGTCTTTACCATGCACATGGACAAATGATTACACCAACACAAACATACATTCACCACAGAGAGAGAGAGAGAGAGAGAGAGAGAGAGAGAGAGAGAGAGAGAGAGAGAGAGAGAGAGAGAGANAGAGAGAGAGAGAGAGAGAGAGAGAGAGAGAGAGAGAGAGAGAGGCTAACCTGTTTTTAAATACTGAATGAACGGAACTAAATCTTAAAACTGCATTCAGCTGTGGTCATATATACAATTAGCAATTACTCTAAGCCTTAGCAAATTCAGATACCTCAGACCCTGGCCTCAGAATGAGGGGGGTTGCTGGTAGGGACTCCTAAATCAAGTCACACGTTTCCTGCCCATTCTTGCACAGTAGCTCAACTTCTGCACAACATGGGGAATATACTAGACTGATGCCATGTTAATCACCGTGAAGAGTTCATCTAGGGCCTGGCCTGGTACCACAGACCTTTGTTGCCAGTTACTTAAGAGGTTGAGGCTGGAGGATCTCAAGTTCATGAGCTACAGAAAAAAAATTCAAAACCAGACGTGGTAAGGTAGTAATTCTATTTCAAGACAAAATGGAAAAAGAGGGCCAGAGATGTATCTCAGTGGTAGAGCACCTGTCTAGCATGAGTGAAGTCCTGAGTTCAACTCCCAGTACTGCATAACAACAAATAAACAAAACAACAACAACTTAGTCCATGTGGGTTTCTAACACATAACAAAATTAGGACACATTAAATAATATTCCCTAGATGGCTCTTAAAACTCTACCCTGTTGCTACAGGATTTTTAATTAACAGACTGCAAAAATTACATTGCTTCAGCCGCTCAGTAGATATTTCATTAAAGAGTTCAAAACACTGGTTTCTTAGATGGCTGCAGCAACTGTGCCCTACTCCAGCAGAGCAAAGTGTTTCTGTGGTATCAGCGGTGCAGCTTCTCACCCTCTCGCTGACACAAGCGATGCCCTGTAGAGTGTGTATCCAGCTCTGCTCACCTGCACTTGACTGCTGTTCCTCCTCTGCTGTAGACTTGAAACTTTATGAGAGGTGTTGCCCTTGCCTTTCAACCACAGAGGGTGGAGGGTGTTACAGAGCAGCGGAAAACTGCTCGCAGCCAGCTTCTGTTTGCTGGTGGGAGAGAGACTGGATCAACCAACAATTTCTCGTGCATATGCCCGTATCTTGCCTGCGCTCAGATCCACATTTTCCTGTAACTTTAACTCAAAAAAAAAATCTCTGAAGTTTTATTTCCTCTCATCCTTTAAAAATAAAAGATTTCTGCTTTTGGATGACCCTCCCATATTCTGGGACCATTGCCTGATCTTTTTGGCACTGTGGATGTAGTTTACATCTGCTGCCTCCTGTGCATGAAGCATGACGTGCAGCAGAACCAGCTCCACCTCCCACAGCAAAGACCTTGTCTATCATGGTAGTGACGTCACTGGGTACAGCGGATGACGGTGACGGTGGCCTGAGCTTGTTAAATGCCATGTGATGATGCTTAAGTATGGTGTTGGGTGGAGAATTTAGCTATATGCCTAGAATGTTGCAATTTCTTTGCACAGGAGTGTGCTTTGACTAAAACAAAAATGAAATGCTCTCAGTGGTGTGGTCAGAGCTAAGGTCGTTGCAGGTTTATATCTGCATTGCTTGCTTCCTCAGAGGATCACATGATGGGGTGCTGGATCCCAGAGACTCAGGTGAGATGTCTATGTCTTCAGTCTCACAGGTCATGAAGGTAACAACTTTCAAACTCAGTTTTTGCACTGCCCAAGTAGTCACAAGCATGAAGCATGTCTGTACCAGGGAATCCTGTGTTTGCTGCAGCCTACTGAGGTAAGAGATTGGTCTGCCAGGAGCATGCATCACAAAGCTGTGACTTGATATAGGACATGTATCTGCCACCCTCTCCAATGGGCCATGTGAACTCAGCCCCACGCACTGTTCCCTGTTTTTCTGGTAACCTGGATGGAATCTAAGGGGACTGACTTTAAGTTGCATGTTCAGAGTCAGTTAAGGAGGTCTGATCCAGCATAACCTTTGACCTTCTGAAATACAGGCCTCCTGGGGTGCTACAGACACACGTGAGGATGGGATCGCATAGCACTGTGTAGTAATCTTCACGAGTTTTGTGCAAACTATGATGGGTTGAATGAGCTGTCCATTATACAGCTATAGACTCTGACACTTGAATTCTAGGTCACTGGGCTCTCTTTGGGTAGGTTGAGGATGTGTGGTCTTGCTGGATGAATTATGTCAATGCGGAAGGTCTTGAGAAATGGAAGACACATCATTTTGAATGTTCTCTCTGTTTCCTGTCTGCAGTTAAGATGTGAGCTCCCAGCATACTTCTGGTGCATGCTCCCTGACCACAATAGAGCTGGACTCTTATCCCTCTGGAACAATCATAAGCTCTTCCAACTAAAGTTGCCTTCATCATGGTGTTTATCACAGCAACAGAGAGGGAACTAACACACAAACCTAAAGCTCATTGAGATTTAAAGTAAACTGCTTTGTTTGCTTTGCATGTTTCTCTTTCTTTCTTTCTTTCTTTCTTTCTTTCTTTCTTTCTTTCTTTCTTTCTTTTTTTTTCCTCATCAGAGTCCTATTGTATAGTACCAGATGATCTTGAATTCTCTATATAGATCAGGCTGGCCTCAAACCCACAGAGATTAACCTGCCTCTACCTCCTGAGTATCGGGGTCAAATATATCACAACCAAGCCTGCTTAACAAAATTGTGTTTTAAAGGTTATAAGCACATTTCCTGTGCACTTATTCTGGCTAGAATGTTTTTCTTTCTGAAACACTAGTTCTCATTCTTTTCTTCATGATTTCGGTGATTTTTTGGAGGCACAAGCTACAGTGTAGACTCTGAGTGTCCTATTTTAATCTCCACCGTGTCATGCACAGATAAAATCCTTTATTACACTTGAAGATGGCTTATATCATCTGCACGTGGCCATAAAACTTCAGTAACTAACACACATCCCATGACTGAGAACATTCATAGGTAACTCTTGTTTCCACGGTCAGCACTTTATTAATTTGATTTTATATTGCATTACAAAGACTAGTATCAGCCATTACCAGGTTGCGTCTGTGCTATACTTATAAAAGAGACACTAAAGCCTATGTAAAGTTTTACTGTGATGGCAGGAATTTTAATGCAATAATTGAAAGCAATAAAACTGCATTTGGCTGCCCTTGTGCTCATTATCAGGATGAAGATAGTGGAAATTATATGTTTAAGATCTTATGAAAATGATAGTCAATTCAAGAAAATATGAAACTCATAATACAGAGCATCTGAAAGCCAAATCCAGAGGGAGAAACATAACCAGTATAAATCTTTGGAAACTGGTACCCAGGACTAGGCAGGGAGATCCAGAAGGATGGGTTGGTCACAAGGAAGGAGAGTTTGCCTTAGCACACAGAGCCCGAGGAGTCATATACAAGGTGAACTGAGGAAAAGTCTACTCAAATACAGACTAAAAGAACATGAATGACAGAAAAGGGGAATGCTCTGGGCCCTATGGAAACACCTCTAGCATTTTACTTATACAAAACAGTGAGTAGAGGAGGCTTCACCATGAAAATAAGATTTGCTGACTCCAGTAAATAATGCATTCAGAAATTAGCATTTTGATCCCATCTTAAAGTGTCAAGATAAAAGGTCCAAGATTTTTTTTCCTGAGACAGGGTTTCTCTGTGTAACACTCCTGGTTGTTCTAGACCTCACTCTGTAAACCAGACTGGCCTCAGACTCACAGAGGCCCATATGCCTCTGCCTCCCAAGTGCTGGAATTAAAGGCATGTACCACCAGGGCAGGCTGTGTCCCAGATTTCTTAACCATGGATGCTATGATATTCTTAGAATGTTTATATCCTTCATACCACACCTGGTCAGTGACATACCACCAATCCCCTCATCATCAGCAGCAGCTACTGTTTGTAGTCTGATCCTCCTGTTTGTGTGTTTTGGTGGGTTTTATTTATTTATTTATTTTTTGGCAGACTTTCCCCTGTAAAGCAGTGCACCATAAATCTAGTATTTAAAAAGTAAAATAATAAAGGTGACAAATAAGTCACTTTGCTGTGACTGACTTGTAGGGTGAAATAATTAGGATCAGTTTAAGCCTCACTGACAGAAACAGTAGAATCCCTAGAACAGTAGAAACACCTCCTTTTTGAGAAGTGTCAAAATCCTGCTTTCCTATTTATTGTTATTTATGTAGGAATATGGCAGAATAGACAGATGCACAGGTGTTTGAGCAAACACCTTTTGACAAGTCCCACGTGGGTCAAGGTGACACAAGATGCTCTGAGGGATTGGAAATTAAAATGTCACAAAGCAGCGTACTCAGCTGTCAAAACTCATCACAGGGTGTGGTTTTAAATATATACAATTTTCTGTGAATAAAGTATCTCTGAATAAAATTATTCCAATGAATTGTTAGCATAAGGATGCATATGAGATAAAGTATGTAGCCTGCCACTTATTTACTTCCCATAACTTATAATTTATACTTCTTTGTATAGAATGACTTACCAGTGGCATAGACCCTCAGTGAATGGAAAGTCTGTTTTACACGGCAGTGTTGACTTAATAGTGTTTTCCACTTATTTTATAGTGATGTGTACATGGTCATGGATCAGTGTCCCTTGGGTGAGTGTGTGCATGCATGTGGTGTATGTGTGTGCAAACTGATTACAGCAGGGAAGGAAGAGAACTGGAATTCAATTGCTAAGTGTGAACATAAGAGCACACATAAACACACATATACACTCTGGAAATACACTATTTCATATGATTCTGTGTTGGTCTTCTCTGCAGATCTGGGAGTGCCTATGCCCTGGTAAGAGTGACTACAGCTGGGATGAAATTCCATGAGCAAGGCAGCTTGGGGAGGAGAGGGTTCATTTGACTTGTGCTTCCAACATCACTGTTCTGTAATGAAGGAAGTCAGGACAGGGACTCAAACAGGGCAGGAACCTGGAGGCAGGGGCTTGATTAGAGGGGTTAGATGCCAGAGTGTACTGATTCTGTCTCTCCTGATCTCTGTGGGAAGGACACGTTCCTCATCCCAACCACCTGCGGAAGCCACTGCAGGCTAGTGTCTCACGTTCACAACGAGAGCTAAGCATTGGTGGGTTTACTCCAGGGTGCACAGGTGGCTACTGACGTGTGACCACCTTTGTCTTTGTGTGGCTCGGCATAGCACTGCACTAGTGATACGGTAGCTAAATGAACTTCGAGTTCTGGTGACTCTAGTCATGAACAGCTGTAAGACTCAACGCCATGTGGCATCCTATTATATGGAAACCTTGTGGAGACAGCCACAGGCATACAGCCTCCAGCCACTGGATCTTCACAGCCATCATCCTTATGTTCCCAACCCTCAACACATCCTCATGTCTCTGGACACTACCACACTACTGTCTCTGTCTATCATTTTGTAAATTATGCAAATGTATCTCACAGCAAAGAGCCTTTGGGGTTGGCATTTGTTCAGCCATCAGCTTTCTGGGTTCCTCTCTTGGTCTTTCGAGCTTATTCTTTTTCGTTGCTGAGTAGTGTTCCTTGCAATGGGTACATCTTGGGTAGTCCCTTAAATGGCTCTTGGGCAGATTCCAGCTTTCGTTTATGAATGAAAGTACTACAAACTTCGCTTTCAGTGGGACACTGTCATGTGACCACAACTACTCGTTTTTCTGAGACAAATATCCACATGGCAACTGTTGGTCCTCAGCACAACTGAATCTTAGATTGTAGAACAAATCTCCACAGTGCTTCCAAGAGCAGCTGTTTTAGTTTCCCCTGGCTAGTGGTCAACCCATCCCCTTTTAACACGTGTCTGGCAGTGTCTTGTGCTTTCATTGTCTGTTGAATTACTAGTTCAGAAGTCTTACATCATAACATCACACTTTATTTCAACGTACATTGCTCAATAAGTAGCCATCTTGACTATTTTTTATACAGTCATCACACACTTTCTTCCATGTTTCTGGAATGCACAGGCCAAATGAGAATATCTATTCTCAAACAAAAAACCCGTTTAAACCTATAATCAAGCTATGAATGCTTAGAGAGAGCAGGAAATCTGTCTCACACTAAGAAATAATCCCCTAGACTTGTCCTCCCAATTCCAACTGTTGCTAAACATAGGTGAGAAGGCTCTAGAAATGAGAGACGTTTGCTACATGGATGATCCCATGTGAATATGGAGTAACAAGCTGTGCATTTGACAATAAGAGTCTCATAAAGAGCCAAATGCTCTCACTTTAGTCTCTGAAGGAGATGATGGAGCTGGTTTTAAGTTTTCCCCAGACTTATTTTTAGTTATCAAAATGGTATTTTCCTGTAGGAATCCTTAAATTAATAACTAATATGAATATGTATGGTTGTGGCTGTTGCGGGAAACAAACCAAATATTCGCATTCATGATCATGTGGCCTTATGACCAAAGACCTCTTTGGGTCTGCTCTGCATGGATGTGTGCACTCTTCATGGATGCACACCCTGGGTGTCCTCTCAGTGGATTTGCACACTCTACAACATGCTCTGACCTCTTGTTTTAAAAGTCTAGCAAGACAAACGCACAAAACTATTTCTGCCAGACTAATTTTTCTAAACGAAGGGTAGGAAATTAAAACTCAAACATTTAGGAATTTAGTTGAGGAATAATTTCCCATCTGTCTCTCCTTCAGAGTACTTGCCAGCTGGGGGAAAGAGAGAAAGAGCAGGACAGACAGAGAAAAATATAAAAGGGGGAATCGGGAATTCTAGAATGAGCTTCATAATTGATTAAATAATAAAACAGTAAAGACTTTAAAACACAATATTATTTATGTAAGTTGGGGATTGGGGTGATAAGAACATATGTAGATGGTGAGAGAGAATTTTTCTCAACAAATAGAACGAACCATAAAAAAAATTAAATGTTTACCTATAGGGGAAAAGAAAAGGTATGGAGGAAGAAATAAGAGGATTAACACTTTAAAAATAATTTCTGTTTTTGCAGCTTTGACTGGGGAACACTGGAAATGAGCAAATATTTGGCATGGCTACAGAATGTGCTTTCCAAGCTTTCATGAGCATTAAGAAATAAAGTCAAGGAAGAAACTCTAATTGTGACTCCAGAGCTGAACTGTTTCTAAGATTTTAGGATACAGTAATTCAACTGCAAGGCATGAAGTGAGCAAAAATAAACACAAAAACAACCCGGATTGTTTATAGTAAGGTACATACAATGAGATTCTTTGCTGCTAGAATTTCCCTGTTCCTCAGGAATTTAAGTGCTACTCCGTTTCCCTGCCCAGAACAGTTGTAATCATAGAATCTCCGTGTGGGAAGCAAAGAGGTCAGACAACATTAGGCCAAGGTCTCTTGTTGAATTGGAATTGGAAGCTTCCAGAATGAGCTCCTTGTATGTGTGGATCCTGCCCCCCCCACTCTTCCTGTATGTGTAGGGAGGGATCTGATCCATTGAGATGTGAAGAAACAGCCAGCATGTGAACACTGAGGTTCTTCCCTCTAATGCGATTTTCCACTCAGAAATGGGTCCTCGGCTACAGGACTGGCTGACTGTAAGTACTACAGAGATTATCAGAGGCCCAGCTAGGCAGACCATTCAGGGGTTAGCTTAAAGAGATTCCCAAAGACAGAGGCAGTGCCCCATTGCTCCAGCCTACTGTGGGCTCCATAGACTAGACATCACCAGATGTGTCTAAGTCATATGAGTGCTAAAAAGCACCAATACGAGTTCATCACTTTAGGACAGATGTCCTCAGTGGGGATGCAGAGGCACACAGCTGTGAGGGAAGACATGCTGGTTCCCATTGAGTGGAGACCACAGCTGAATACAGTAAGATGCACAGCACAGCCCTTCCGTGTTTGTTATCCAAGAAAAAGTAGCCAGGTCCAGCGTCAGCAGCCCTCAGGCTGAAGATACGACAAGCACCTAATCTGAAATTAGCACCTAATCTGAAATAGGAAGGTCTACCTGGTCAGACCTGTAAGCTTCATTGCTACACACCCACATGGCCCACTCACGTCAGGAGGTCCGAAGGAAGAGTATGGAATGATGGGGCTGGGACGTCCTTCATCTGTAGCCCCCACCTGCAGGCCCTACCTGCAGCTCCCACCTGTAACTTCCACCTGTGACGATCAAAAGTGCTGTGCCCTTAACAGAGGGGCACCTGTAGATATGAAGATGTCTTACAGAGAGAGAGAGAGAGAGAGAGAGAGAGAGAGAGAGAGAGAGAGAGAGAGAGAGAGAGAAACCTCTGAACCCCGATAACAATTTAAACATCTTCCCTAAATTGCTATACACATGCAATCGACAGAGTTATCCTTTTCAGGATAACTCTCCCTTCTGAAGAATATGGAAAAATAAAATAGGGACAGAAAGAGGCTTCCAAGTTACATCAACCAATCACAGTCACCAGGCAACAGAGCAATAAGTAATAATGTAAAACATACAGACATTGGAATGAGGAAGAAAAATGTCTCACATGGTCTGAGTCATGTGTTCTGGATCTAAAGGATAATTGGATAGATTAGGAAGGGGTCATTGTTGTGTGGGACCCAGTGGAAGGATAGCATTGTGGGATAAGGGTCACTCTGATCCCAGAGCCTGCCCCAATATAAAATTACTTCAGAGCCCAGAGATGCAACAACTTATCTCAGTCTTATGGAGTTCCCACAAAGCAAGTGACGGGATTCTCCTACTTTAGGTAAAACTTCCTTAGCAATCAGGGAAGTGCAAATCAAGACAACTTTAAGATACCATCTTACACCTGTCAGAATGGCTAAAATAAAATACTCCAATGATAGCCTTTGATGGAGAAGTTGTGGAGAAAGGGGTGCACTCATCCATTGCTGGTGGGAATGCAAACTTGTGCAACCACTTTGGAAAGCAGTGTGGTGGTTTCTCAGGAAATTCGGGATCAACCTACCCCTGGGCCCAGCAATACCACTCTTGGGAATATATCCAAAAGAGGCCCTATCACACAACAAAAGTATATGCTCTACTATGTTCATAGCAGCATTGTTTGTATTAGCCAGAACCTGGAAACAACCTAGATGCCCTTCAATGGAAGAATGGATGAAGAAGGTATGGAATATATACATATTAGAGTACTACTCAGCAGTAAAAAACAATGACTTCTTGAATTTTGCATACAATGGATGGAAATAGAAAACACTATCCTGAGTGAGGTAAGCCAGACCCAAAAAGAGGAACATGGGATGTACTCACTCATATTTGGTTTCTAGCCATAAATACAGGACATTGAGCCTATAATTCATGATCCTAGAGAAGCTAAATAAGAAGGTGAACCCAAAGAAAAACATATAGGCACCCTCCTGAATATTAACCTTCATCAGGTGATGAAAGGAGACAGAGACAGAGACAGGGACCCACATTGGAGCACCAGACAGAAATCTCAAGGTCCAAATCAGGAGCAGAAGGAGAGAGAGCACAAGCAAGGAACTCAGGACCGCGAGGGTTGCACCCGCACACTGAGACAATGGGGATGTTCTATTGGGAACTCACCAAGGCCAGCTGGCCTGGGTCTGAAAAAGCATGGGATAAAACCGGACTCACTGAACATAGTGGACAATGAGGACTACTGAGAACTCAAGAACAATGGCAATGGGTTTTTGACCCTACTGCATGTACTGGCTTTGGGGGAGCCTAGGCAGTTTGGATGCTCACCTTACTAGACCTGGATGGAGGTGGGTGGTCCTTGTACTTCCCACAGGGCAGTTAACCCTGATTGCTCTTTGGGCTGATTTTGGTGGTGGACTTGTTTGGGGGAGGGTGAGGGAAATGGTAGGCTGTGGTGGGGAGGAGGCAAAAATCTTAAATAAATAAATAAATAAATAAATAAATAAATAAATAAATAGGGAGGGTCTGAGCTGAATGTTGCTCAATCCCAAGTGCTACCCCCTAGCTCAGTGCTCCCAGCTCCTGTACCAAGGGTTATGTTCTACCAGCTACCCCAGAAGGCAGATAGTGAACTGCATTTTGGACCAAGAGCTACAGAGCCAGGTGTGGGGCAGGGATGTACCGCACAGGCGTCCTCTGCAGCAACCCACTGGCAGGCACGGAAGCTGGTGGGGACAGATAAGAACCAGGCCATGCAGTGTGCAGCAGCTCCACAGGATTAGGGGCAGAAGCCTGGGAAGAGTTAGAGGCTAGAACCTTGAGGGACAACAGGAAGAATCACGCTCAAATGTGGCCGAGGGATTATATCCTGGGAAGGAATGGCATCATTCAAGTTGATTGCGATAGGGAAAGGGAGAGGGCGCGGCGAGGTCCATCATCCTGATGCTGAAGGAGATTGTGTGGCAGGAATGACTGCGGCTGAGCATACCACTGGGAACGGGAGCGTAATGAAAAGTCAAGCACGCTGTCCCAGACCTGGACGGATAATTATATTTTTGACAAGAAAGTGAATAGTTTGGGAAGATAACAGTAAAGTTGAAATAGACTCAAAACTAATTTGAAAAGTTTGTTGTAATGAAATTGACTGCAAGAAAGGGCATACAGCCAGAACCGTGGGGGCAAACATGAAAGAAGGCTGCCATGCTCTTTCTAATGCATCCTTTGTCCCAGAAGAGGCAGAGAGTGCCAGGGACTAAAACACGGGGCCAGACCACAGGCTGTGAGCTATTATGCAATTAGTTTTATTTTCCTTTCTAGATGACTCTCCATCAGGTAAAACATGTATTTATGCCGACAGTTTGCAAAAATACACAAACACAATTACAGCTTCTAGTCGAGGACCCTTCATAAGCTTCAATGAGTTGCCGTATCTGTTTATATAATTTATCCTGACACACACCCTGCTATTAAAATCCCACCTCACACATAACGAGACAGATAATCAGAGAATCGGGGAGCTTCTTACAGGCACATGGAAAGCTAAGAGCAAAGGAGGATGGGGAAGCTTGGGCAGTTGCACAATGGAGTACCAGAAAAAGCATGATGGCGTCCTTATACTTTTACCAGAGGGCTCTGAGCAAAGTGTAGATACCACTCTGTCCAAAGGTAGACAGACTGTGTGCACAAAGCAGGCCGGGGACTGGAAACAAGGCTGCCACAATCCGAAGATGTTTTCCTTTTCATGAGAGGAGGCAACTTGGGACCTTCAAACTCTGGTACCTGTTGGGTAGAACTGGCTGGGAAGAGGAGCGTGTGCTGACATGGCCCGAGCTATTATTATTAAATTCTAGCAGGCTGCCTTCATAGATGGCCTTCTAACTCCAAGAACATGGAGAAATTAGCACACTAACTGACTGGAGGGAGAAAGGGCTGAGTTAGCACACTGCAAGCTTCCACATAATGACCCTTGAGCAAAGTGGCTGGGGATGGGGAGAATCAAACAGCCGCAAGACGCGCGCGAGCTCATTGTCAGGAAGGTGGAGCACTCAATACAATTCAAGCCATGTGTAGCCTCGGCTATTACATCCCAATGCCTCATTTCTGGAGGGATTAAGCAGACATCAAAGAACCAGGGGCATTGATGAAGGATGAAAGGGTCACAACGGGAAGGAAAGTAGCTCCCCACGCCACTTCCCCAGGCCAGTTCCAGTCACTCCTCTCTGCTCTTACCCCATGGTCATGCTGTCTGGTGACCATCCCCAGGTCCACCCACATGGTTACCCACCTGTGTGTGTCCCACTCAGTCACCGGTTCTCACAATTACCCTCTGCAGTGAGCAATACATGCAAGCCTCCCCCATGTCCTCCAATGTGTTCGCCCACCCATGAGTGTTCCACACAGCCACATGGTCTCTAGCCACTTCAGCACCATTTTGCTCCATCCAGAAAAAGCAAGGAAATAGCAGAGTTTTCCTCCTGACACGAATTCAACACACTAAAGATTTTAATGAAATAAATATTAACTTTATCAATACGGTGACTAGCTGAAACAGTGAAATAGGATGTACAACAATAAAGAAATATGAGACACCTAGATTTTGCCCACTGGGAACCGGTCTGAAGACATTTTCAGAAGAAGTGGACACATTCAGAGGAAGGTGCTGAGCAAGAATCATGCTTAAAGGGGATCGTGAAGCAGGCTGGTGCCTCATTACGGCTTCTATGGAAACCACAGGTCAATGTTCAGAGAAGACAGGCGTTCATAGGGTAGACTGGGTTGGCTGCAACCCGCTGTTATACAGAATGGTTCCTACGCTATCCATGGGGTTCTGCTCAGAGCCCTGGTGTTTCTGGCATGGTGCTGTCCACTATGGCTGCTTCGAGAGAATGGATAAGATTCAAAACGTATGGTCAGGTCAGATTCTTCCTGCCATAGTGGTAAGGGAACCAGAACTCAGGCAGAGGGAGGGGCTCAGCTGCTCCTTAACCATCCTTGATGTGGGTGTCTAGGCATCCTTACTCTCTTTCTGCAGAGGCTGAAGAAAGAGTATTTTGAAGTCTGATCCGATGGAAACTGTCTTATACTCCATATAAGGAACTCACCTGAGGATAAAGCCAGAAAGAAAGGAAGGGAAGAAGAGTGAAAGTGAAGGGAAGAAAGAATCCCAGTGGGGTTTCAGAAGACTGATGAGAGGGGAGCAATTTGAACAGACATTAATAATTCAGGAAGAACTTAAAAGTACTATTTAAGGGCCGGGCAGATGTCTCAACAAGTACACACTTGTGCAAACATCAGGACTAGAATTGGAATTCCAGAACCCACATAAATGAGTGGGCGTAACGGATCATCTGTAATCCCAGCTTCAGGAGCCAGAAACAGGGGATCCCCATAGCAAGTTGGTCTGTGAAATAAGCTGTATCAGTGAGCCCTGGGTTTGATGGATTGACCCTGCCTCAATGAGTAAGGATGATGGGGGATGGGTCAACCTCAGGTTTCCACAAACACACGTACATACATGTGCCATGCACCCCAACACATGGGATGCACAGACACATGGAAAAGGGTAAAAGAGAAAGGATTCAGGAGTAAACATGGTTAGAATGGAGCTGCTAAGCCAGAGAGGGAGAGCACAGAGAAGAAAAAAAAAGCAGACTGTGGATGGGCTGGCTCTCAGAAGCATAAAAGGATGGAACACAAGACTGTCCTTGGACCACTGGAGTCCCATGACTTTCTCTGGGTAAGCAGAAGAAAGGGAGAGGGGAGGGAACCCAAAAAACCAGGAAGGATGCTTAACATGTGCATTTAAAGATGCCTGTTAGGAAAGACAGAGAAGAAACACAAGTCGCCTCCTGAAAAAGAAGAGCTGCTATGGGATTTATTAATGAAGGCACTGACAAAAGTCAGTGACTAGCAGGGACTGCCAGATGCATATATTGCTAAAATTAGACTATGGTGCAACCAAGAAGGGAATCAGACAGGAATGGTTTTGTATCCACAACCTAGCAGGTGTCACCCAAAATTTTCAGAGTCCTTGGCAATGGCCACTGCTCCAGGACAAATGTTGGCCAGATGCCTACTCCGGCAAGGGAACTGGCCAGCAGGGAAATAGTCTCCAGATGCTTTGCAATTTCCTTATATCATATTTTCAAAATATATTGCTTGGATCCTTTTCTCAAATCTTCACTAATTTTTAAAGCACTAAATAGAATTCTCTGTTAAGAGAAGAGCAACTTCACAGTGATAAGTCCCCTTCCCTAAGAGAGTGAGAGACAAGGTGAGGACCAACTACAGGAGGTGCTAGAGGTGCATATGAAGAGAAAGAAGACAAAAGCCTGTGGGCCAGAGGATGTGGAGCTCACTGCCTGCATGGAGCAGAAGTGCATGGCAGATCTTTGCTTCCTCCTCCCTTCCTGCACCAAGCTCTGCACAGCAGAAGCAGCAGAAGATGACAATTAACGTACTTATAATGCATAACTCAATATCATGTCTGCAAATAAGAGGGTGGAAATCTTGATCTCCAATTGGTGTTAAGCTGGTAAAACCAGAAGAATTGTAAAAGTTAAAATTAAATGGGCCGACCCTGAAGAAAAGGTGAGATGTAATTTTCTTGCTTTTAAAACACTTGAACCCAAACCAGAAAATCTTCTGCATGCTATCGCTGCAGGCTCCTCACACCTATAGTAGACTATTTAACAAGCTCTAGGTTTGTTTGACCAAGTCATATATAGCCCGAGCTTCCTGGATGGCCAAGAATCTATAAGCTGGGAAGTGAATCTTTTCTGATTCTAGCATTTTATAATCAGGGCTTCTTGATTTCCATGTGTGCCTTCTCTACTTTGCCACTCGGTTGCTGTGAAAAGATTATGAGGCATAAAGGGTTTATTCCAGCATATATGGTGCCCATCCTGGTCCTAATCCATCAGTGCGGGGAGTCAGAGCAGGAGCTGAAGCAGAAACCACAGAGGGATGCTGCATACACATTGCTTCTCATGGCTTGCTCAGCTACTTTCCTATACAGCCCAGGACCACCTTCCTAGAGATGGCATCACCTACACATCAACCAGTACTGTGGGACATGGTCTTGTACCCTGTAAAGATTTATCACTTGTATTGGTTTAAGAAAAATGCTTCCAGAGAGGAAGTATTGGTGGGGCGACCAGAATAGGGAAATTCTGGGAAGAGGAAAGGCTCAGTCTGTAGTTGTCACCCAGATACAGGGGAAGCAAGATGAGAATGCCTCACTGACAAAAGGTACCAAGCCACATGGCTAGCACAGACAAGACTTATGGGTTAATGTAAGATGTAAGAGTTAGTTAATAAGAAGCCTGAGTTAATAGGCCAACCAGTTTATAATTAATGTAGACCTCTGTGTATTTCTTTTGTACTGAATGGCTGTGGGGATTAGGCAGGACAGGAACCCTCTCAACAAACCAGCAATCAAGAAAATGCTCCACTGACAAGCCCACCAGCCAAGGTCCAGACAGCTCCTCAATGGAGCATCTCTCTTCCCAGGTGACTCTGGGTTGGACGAAGCTGATGAAAACAGCTAGCGCAGCCTGAAACTAGAAACTAAAATCATTTTAAATATTTGTATATTTTAGAATAAAAATTGCCATTCTGGGACTTCCACAGCCTTGGAGCCAAGTTTCCTGACAGGAATGGGGAAGTCACTTAACAAGGGGCACTAGCCCCTGCCACCTGTGCTTTCCTCAGGTCAGAGCATCTGAGCTTTGAAATTCATGAAAGGCAGAAGTGACTCTGGCTGCCTCCTGCCCGTCCCGTGCATAGTCTCTGCATCATGTCCATTTTACTCGGAGGCAACGCCATCCATACCTGATACCTTTACCCCAGCCTCCTCCAGCTCCACCACTGGCCACGTCAGTCATTACCCAAATGTGGCCCAGCTGAATCCTGCCCAAGTGCTCATCACAAGCAAGGCACCCTCTTGCTGATGCAGTTTAGGGAATGCTCAGCATGTATGGGTCCCTGGGGGGCTTCACTGGGAGTCCCTGGTGCTGAGTTCTAGGCACAGTTTCACACTTTGTGCTTCTGCAGTTCTCTCAGCTTTATTTTAAAAAAAAAACCAACCTCCCCCCCTCTCCCCCCTCTCCCCCCCTCTCTCTCCCTCTCTCCCCATCTTGCACTGGGGCATGCCCAGTTCAGTGTTTCCATTTCTACAGAGTGTAGTCACGCCTCTTTCTGCATGTTCATCTCCCATTTAACCAGCTTTGCAGGGAAGCAGGAAGTGCTGAGTTCTAACTTTTCCAGGGCTGGGGGTAAAGACTGCAGGTGAGATCCACAGTCATATTCTCCTCCCACCTCTCACCAGAGAGGATCTGACAACAGTCATAGAGACCTCACTGCTGAGATGTCCCCTCCCCAGGGAGGCCTCATCCCTCACACTCCTCCCTGATGCCTTCAGCCCATAGCTAAAGACTGGTACAGCCCCTTCCCACTGTGGTTGTTCTCCCCTGCAGCATCACTTCACGTATCTGTGGAAGAGCCTGAGAGATGGGTCTCAACTGGCTCACGGGGGAAAGAAATGGTGCGCATCAAAAGCACCTGAGTGGAGTCACCGGAGAAGCTAGTGAGCAAGCTCATTATGTCACTGAGGAGGAGCAGCTGTGGGAAGCTTGAGATCGAGTCCACGCTCACAGGAAAGAGCTTCCGTGGCCAGGATGTCTGTACATACACGGTCACTGCTGTCACTACATTAGCGCAACAACACAAATAACATCCTAAGCAAATTATCATTTTGAGATAGCAAAAGAATTTCACATCCTAAAGAAAACGGGAGTCTGAGATGAAATTAATACACATTTATGTAAAACAAAAATGTATGACAATGAAGTGCAAGATTTTTCTAGATTAAAAAGTGTTCTCCCAAGTGCAAGGACAGCATGTTTGCACGCAGAATAATTACCCAGCATTAGCCTGATCCTCACAGCAATTAAAGCCCGCTGCCCACTTGGTTAATTGAGCAGGCTAGTCAGTGCCAGCCCCTGCCAGCTCCACTCTCTAGCTGCTGTTGAGGTTCCAAGACAGAATATGTCCAGCCTTGTGCATCATGAGTGACTTGGCCTCATTTCCTCTGCGACCCTGCTGAGGTTCGCACACCACCGCCACTATGCTATAGACAATACTGTAAGATAGGAGCAGTCCTGGGATTTCTGGATCTTTGTGCTTCTAGGATTCCTGCTTGCATTTAGCATTTCTAAGAAATAGTTTTTCTCTCTCCCTAGTTTCCTCCCTCCCTCCCTCCTTCCCTCCTTCCCTCTTTTTTTCTTGCTTTCTTTCCACATGTCTGTGTATATGTAGAGATCAGAGGACAGCTTGCAAAGGTTGGTTCTCTCCACTCTGTGGATCATCAGGCTTAGTGTTTAACCAGCTGAGCCAGTCCCAGCACATGTTTCAAGACAGCTTCTTCTGCTAAATTTCCCCCAGAAGATTTTCTCTATCATCTCCAGTGAAGCATTGGTTTCTAGGAAAGGAGCCACCTAGGATAAATTTAAATAAAGCCCCTGTAGGTTTTCAAAGCTCTATCTTGTCCTACTGCTTTGTAATGTCACACTGTGCATCTCCGCGATTTAAACAAGAGGTGATTATACCATCACTCCCCAGGCCTTGTCATGGTTTCGAGAACTGGACTGTCATTCTGGCAGGACCCATGCCTGGGTTTAGGATGCTAATAGGCCAGGAAGAACCATTTTCTAAGTGCCATGCAAACTTCTTTCTGTTCAGGGGCCACGCCCTCTCTCTAATCCCACCTGCACCCACAGATGAGGCACACAGCTGTGACAAGCAAGTAGCGCTCTAAGACTGAGTTACTTAAACACCCTCTGGGGATGGTGAGGAAAAAGAAAAAGAGGGGAGGTCGTTGCAGGGGCTGGAAGGGCTACACATGGAGGAAACCCATGTATCCCAAACCTGTTAGCCTGAGGACCACCAGGGCAGGGTTAGACTGTATCCTCCCTCCAGAAAGCTACAGAAACTTAGAAGGTTCATAAGCCCCTTACCCAGGGTTGTATTATGAGAGGAGATTATTCCACGGAGCTACCTGCGAGTTGCTCAGGAATTTGCAGGGAGGTGGCTTCCATGAGTCAGCACTCATGCTGGGGTGGGTTTTTCAATGTTCAGCTGCCTCTGAGCCACCTCTCTGTAAAAAGTCCCTCTACTATGCTTTCATCACAGGTAAGTCCCATAAATTCACTGAGTCACAAAGCTAGATGTGGGTGGAATCATTTCTTTGACCTGACACTAATGTCCTATCTGGGGTGAGGAGATATTTGTTCATGTTGCCCCAGGGGGAAAAATCACACAAGACCCTCATAAATGTCAAGATAGTCTCAGTGAGTGGGTAACATATAGAAGAGATGTCAGCAAGGGAATCATGGGGAAGCTTCAATGATGGCTGTGTGTGACGTCACTGCAACTGTGTTAAGGTGTCTCTGTGGTTCATTCAAGCTCATTTTGAAGGGGGATGCTGGGACATCCCATGCCTAGCAGAGTGTCCTGCATCTGCTATGCCAGGCATGAAGCCCCATGAAGATTCTGGGAATCTGAGGACATTCCCTGACCAATCAGGAAGGTGAAGCTGTATGGGGTACACTCTCGCAATTCCACTTTCTGGGGCTATATGTTTTATAATAAAATAAAGAGGGGGCAGGAAATATGTTCTGATAAAAAAATAGAAATGCAAATGTCTGTCTCTAGCTGGTGTTTGTTTTGTTGGGTTCTTAAAGTCACTTGAGCTTTTACAGAAACCTGTCAAGCAGATGTTGTTACTATGATCCCTGCACCTTGTTATTAGAAGGCAGTAGCTTGGTAAAGAGATGAAATGACTTTCCCTAAGTCACACTGTGAAGGGGCGGAGCCAGTGCCCAGCACAGCACAGCTTAGAGCCTGTGTCCTTAGCTCTGTGTCAGCTAAAGCCACGCAGAATCAACATCTGGAAAATTGAATCCTCCTCCAATGTCTGTGGTGTGCGATTTCTGATAACTCACGAGCAGCTGAGCGACACAGTGAGTGACTTGCATATTATCTCCAGTATCAGCTTCCCATAGCATCCTGGAGCACGGTCTCTCAGGCCTGTGACATAGCTTGGAGGGTGAAGGTGGCTTCTCCCAAACCTGGTGACCAGAGTTCATCCCTAGAACCCCCATGGCAGAATGAGGGTGTCACCTACAAGAAATCCTCTGACCTCCACACATGTCCTGTGACACATGGGTACACCGAAGTGCACACACTCACCAAAAACATAAATAAATGTAGCAAAGAAAATTTAAAAAGAAATGCAAGTTTTTCTAAAAAGTCTCCTTTCCCTATATTCTTTCAGTGTTCTAAATTCTCAAAGCTCCATAATTTTTTAAACATTTGGATCATTGATGTACTAATGATGACGCATATTGTACTGAACGGTCAACTCTTGAACACTGTCACTCTTGTTCCCAGAACATCTCAAGATGTAGCTCTCAATAGACTCTTGGCATTGGAGAGAGAGAGAGAGTTAAAGGCAGGTACAGCTAGTATGCCTGGTCATCAAGCCGAACACAGCAGGGGTATTCATGTCTAACTTGAGATTACTTAGACCCTCACAATCAGAGATGTGCCCTCTACCTTGAGGCTTACCTCTGCTTTTTGAGCTCAACCTTGTAATGCTGTCTTTAGACTGAAAAAGCAAGTCCTCTGCTGCCCTTCCTGGCAGGAGGCATTTGGTACTTCCCAGATGCTTTAAGACTCCACCCAAGGTTGCAGTAACTGTACGCCATGTGGAAAATATACCTCAGCTGTGTATTCATGAGTTAGGAAACAACTATGTAGAAAATCCATTAAAGGTCATTATCTAGAGTAAAG
This sequence comes from Alexandromys fortis, assembly GCF_014885135.2. Lineage (NCBI taxonomy): Eukaryota > Metazoa > Chordata > Mammalia > Rodentia > Cricetidae > Alexandromys > Alexandromys fortis. The sequence continues at coordinate 25,653,598 of NW_026067909.1, read as the reverse complement.
GTCAGTAGTGGTGTGCAATTATCTCTGCATTCCAGGACTAGCCTACGAATGGGATAGGAATATCTCTACTTTTATTGTAGAGATTTTTAACGATATAGCCATTTAAGTCTAAACCCTATTCTATGCTTCCTGCAAGGAAAATTTATTTCATATCTTATAGTCAAGGATGTCACGTCAGGCCACTCCCCACATAGGACATGTTCACATCCTGACTACCTCCACTTATGTGGGAAGAATGGAGTTTTCTGCCAGGTGGTGGTGGTGCAAGCCTTTAATCCCAGTACTCAGGAGGCAGAGGCAGGCAGATCTCAGTGAGTTCGAGGCCAGCCTGGTCTACAGAGTGAGTTCCAGGCCAGCCAGGATTATTACACAGCGAAACTCTGTCTCAGAACAAAGAATGGAGTGGTCCAAGACGTTGTCCACTCATTTGCACTTGCAATGTGTATCCTCTGCGCTCTCTGTCTGGGGTTGGCGGGTCCTTCTTTATTATCTGTTTCTCTGACTTCACCAACACAACCAGCTGATCCACTGTGATAACTGGGGACTGTTCTTATGTCACATATTTGAAAATGAGAGCACACTTCAAGTGCACACTCTTCTATGGTGTCATATATGTTAAACAGACAATACATGGAGAACCTTAAATAGGAGCAAGTCTAAGATGTTCAGAGTCGAGTGGCCAGAGGCCACAGGGCCAGCCACCCTTCTGTCAGGAGGCAGCCACATGCAGTGAAGATTCAGTAGCCACCAGCAACACTGTCAGTTCCCTGTGACTACCAGAGTTCTAGCGCCATTCATCAACAATGAAGATCATAGACATTTCTTCTCAGATACATGGGCTGGCTCACCAGCGTCCTCAAAACTGTAAATCATGGCAAGACAAATACATCGTTCCTTTTACTTTCCACTGCGAAATACCAGATATAGTAGGGAAAGGTTTTAGAAATAATGGTCATTATGATATTGCCAAGAGATCCACAGGTCTAGCCATGTTTCATAGCTCAAGTTTGTATTTTCTGTTCTTTTCTATTTTGACATGAGAATAACATGCCTCATGCAGCCTGGTTCCAGTGACAGGCCATTGAGGGAGGACTCTAAACCAGTGACAGAGCAGTGATCTCATTTACGAACAGTGTTCCAACATGTTCTTTTCATTTCTCTCTGTCATGTATGGATCGGCCTCTTCACTCTTGACCTTCCATTGAAGCACTAAGGCGATTTAGGCCTACCTTGGTACACAGCCTTAAACCCTGGAGAGCCGATGCTGTCGTCTGACTGCAGGTGGAGCCACATCTGGTTGCTCATGCTCACAATGAGGTCAGGGACACTGGAGCCTGTGAGCCTGCACAGAAGGGAAAGGATCAGACTTAGAGTACTGTCCACAAACACACACACACACACACACACACACACACACACACACACACACACCATACACCTATAAAACATTCTCTTTCAAAACCTTGTAACAACTTGTCATTTATATAAATATTTAAAGGTTATCATCGCTGGCATTTTTGGTAACTGTCCAGTCACTATAAACACAGCCATTTTCATTTAAAAAAAAATTAGCTAGAGGGGACTGGAGATATTGCTCAGTGGTTATTGATCTTACAGAGGACCTAGGTTCAGTTCTAAGTACCCACATAGTGGCTCACAACCATCTGATAATCTCTTCTGGCCTCCCCTGGCACTGCACACATGTGGCATGCACAGATAGATACACACAGGAAAAACAATCATACACAAAAAAAAAGACCATCCCATTTACTGGGATTGACATGCTCCCTAGGTACAATATTTACAGGGATAAATCAATACAAACCTGGAAAAGCAAAGAGCCAGCTGTGCTAGGTGACAGGGAGGTGAACCCTGTGGCTCTTTACTTTCTTACATGAAACCTTTGCAAGGTGAGAAACCCTATAGGTTCATTACTCTATCTAGTTTAGAATTATGTACCTTGCATACAGAATCTCTTTTAAGATGTATTAAAGGTAATTATGCAATATAATGATATTGAAAAGAACAGCATATGTGTGGTTGAGATAGACAGGGTAGAATTTACTGAACATCCAGGTCAAACGACAAGGTAGTTTTAGGAAGCATTCAGTGTGTATTCAGAAACAGGTCACATCCCCTACTCTGTCAGCCGGTGAAAAGAAACACCAAATCCATCGACTGAACTCAACATGCCGACAGAATAGCATGTTGAAACAGGAAAAAGTGCAGGAAGGAAATCAATTCACCCAAAACAAATGTCCCTAATCAAATAGGAAGCTTCGCTTTCAGCAAAGTGGTTTCGGGAATGTGAACGCATGATTTGCACCATCAATCACAGCAGCCGTCTATCAGCCCAACATTCTCCTCACAGACGGCCTCGAAAACCTGCTTCTTCAAAGGAAGATGAACGGCAGTCATTACATGCCGAGGAACTCAGGCTGCGTTACACTCAGGCTGGAAAAGGAACGTGTTCTGGTGAGCGATGTACGCTTGCTACACACGTATGTCTGAAGATCTGTCTTTGTTGGGAGATTGTTCTCTTGTGTTTGCTTGTTTGATTGTAAGGGAGATTTGTTTGATTTTCTGTGCATGCATTTTGTTGAAGAGTAATCAGCAAACAGCACATGGATCACAATGCCTAGCTCTGTGACTCCTTAGAAAGGGAGCCAGCCTGCAGATCCCCCAGGGAGGCAGCCTCCTGGGCCCACTCTGCTCCCTGCTCTTCGCTCTAGCTTTGCCAAAACATCTACAGCTGTACCTGCCTCCCTAAGCATCCTATAAGTGAATTAAGACTTCGTAAAATACTTTGCTCAGCAGAACTGAGGGAAAGATACTCATGAGTTTCCTTGTTTTAATTTCTACTTAGAATTCATTTGTGTGTGTGTGTGTGTGTGTAGAAGGTAATTAATGCTAGTATTTTTATTTTTTTCTAGTAAAACACTGTATTAATAAAGCTGACAGAGGTAACATAAAGAGCCTACATGTATTCTTTCCTGTCTCCTCCAATGCTAAGATTTTACAGACCTGTAAAAACTGTCACAGCATGGATGGATGACCTACTTGTCTTGGGAGGCCCACGTGATCTGTCTGCCTCTGTCTCTGTGTGTGATTGTGTGATTGTGTGATTGTGTGTGTATGTGTGTATAAATCTCTTCAACACATGTGTAGTCTTGGACGTCCAGGTTGTGGTCAGTACAGTGAAATTCCCCACAGCCCATCTTCAAAGACGTGCCACACGCCCTCTCCTTCTTGCCACATATCGCTGGCAACCACAAGTCTGTCTCTAGCTCTAAATTCCTTCATCATGCTATTGCATGAATGAGACCACAGTTTGCCTGTTTTAAAATTGGCTTTGTCTGCTTGGCTTAGTTCCCCAGATCAGTCATATGACTTGTATACTACCAGTTCTTCCCTTCCCATTGCTGAGTGGGACTCCCAGGTATGGATAACTCAAGGCCTGCTAAAATGTTCATGTGCTTGATAGATGACCCATAGGGCTGACATAACAGGTGTGCAGGTTTTCCACCATATAACTCTTCATGTTACCTGTTACAAATTCCCAGGCATGCGATTTGTATTTTCTGATTTCTGTTTCCATTATTTTGACTTCTGTCTTCAAGGGTCTAGACTGAGTGTTCTATTTACATTCCCATCAAGGGTATCTGAGCAGGAAAGTTCTTCGTATCTCCAATGGCGATTTAGTGTGGCCAGGGTATATTTAAGCACCTCTTCTGCTAATTATGTAATGACCTCTCAAGGGTTTTGCATTTACTTTTGGCTGATCACTAATGGTGCAGCTAGACTTTGTCTGTTTCCTATTCACGCTGTTTAGTAAAGGCCTTCATGTCCTATGTCCCTTACTAATGTCCGTACTGATCATCCTTAGTCTCTCTAATGCAGGATTAGAAGCATCCTTTGTCTTCCCAAACATTCTCACCCAACAAAGGATTTGTGTTTGACCAAGCTGCCTAAACCAAGAATCAGAAATATGCCCTTGAAAGGAAATGTTTGCAGGATGAGAGGAGCACACCTTTCCTGTCCTGCTGGTTTTTGAAAAATCTCAGGTGCCTTGCGTTTCTCATTGCGGCCCATGAGGTCCTCATGCACATCAGCATTTATTTAGTTCCGCAGCTACTCTCAACTAGTCAAGGCTGCTGTATGTAGAGGAGTGAGGGTTCTAGCTACTCCTTTGCCCCTTGCTTAGTTTATTTCCATTTTCTTCCCATTTTCCTTTCTTAGGCAGTCATTCCAAAGTATATGACTATGCCACAGGATGATCTAATTCTAAAGCCATTGCTTTGTATCGGGGCAGAGAGAAGAAAGAAAAGAGAGCTGTTGTGTCCTAAAGTTCGTGTCAACATCCCCAAAGTATGAACATCCAGGCCACCTGGTGACGACAGGGGATCAGAAATGGTGCCCACAGCGCTCTACAGTAAATGGAGGGTCTGCTTTTTTGGCTTGTGCCCACATCAGGTCTTTGCTGGCATCAAACCCCCTCACCTCGGATATCACTGCATGCTCACCTGCCCTGATGTGACAGTGCATGGGTTACTATATCTCTCCCATGGGAAGTTTGTGTTTCAAGTGGATAAGATATGATGTAAGATGTCTCATGATTCCTTGATTCTTTCAACACAATGGCCCCTCATTGCCATGCCTTGGAAGAGCTTTGCCTTCTTTGCTGTCTACCCAAGATTTGTTGCTGTTCTCAATGAAAGTTAGCAGAGATGTTTTGGAGGTAAATTGTGAGGCAACTGGCCTAGTTTGTGCCCACCTTTCTGTGCTTTCAAATGAACATCTGAGCTCTGAGCACACACAATCCTGGTTACTTCACTCCCTACAGAGTTGACTCCATAACTTCCTAGAGACAATTGCTATTGGGTGCCTTGTGTCTTGCTAGCCCAGACTCCTGGTAGTGGTCAACTCTCCTGTTTCTGAAAACCCTCAGCATTCCCACCCATTTGACAAACCCCCATGATGAGTCCATGTTAAAAACCTTGTCTTTCTTTTCTTTTCATATGTGAGTGTGTTATTAGGTGTATGCACATGTCTATATCCATGTTTACATGTAGGAGTCCATGTGGAGGTCCAAGGCAGGATGTCAGGAATCATTCCTTTACCTCATTCTTTGTGGCAAGGTCTCTAAACCAAACCCAGCACATAATATGGCTGGTCTCACTAGTCAGCTTGCTCTGAGGATCCCCTGTCTCTGTTGCTTTCCAAGCCTAGAACCATAGGCAGACCATGCACCCAGCCAGCATTTCTGTGGCTTCTGAGTATCTGAGCTTCACTGTTGCCATTATTTGCTCAGCAGTCCCTTCATCAGCTTATTGGTCTCAGCCCAACAGCACTCCTTCTCCTGGGCTGAGGTCCATGTCCGTTTTCTCTGGTTTCCTCTAGTTATTGTCCGTAGCATTGCCTTCCTCTTCCTGTTCTTTCTTGCTCTTCATTCCCTGCTCTGAGCTGGCACTTGCTTCCTTAGGTGAATGAGGAGAGACAAATGGCAATGATGAAGGCCGGAAGCCTGAATTCCTCTTGATAGCAGGAAGCTTCTGTTGAGAAAAATGAGGCCAGGGAGGATTTCCTGACTACAGTGACCCTCAGCCCCCCAGACACTGTCTCTTCCTTTGCTAAAGATGTGGGAGTGTCATATCAATCTGTTGATTTCATTGGTTAAGCAATAAAGAAACTGCTTGGCTGGCCCTGATAGGTTAAAACATAGTTGGGAGGAGTAAACAGAACAGAATGCTGGGAAGAAGAGGAAGTGAGCTCAGACTCGACAGCTCTGCTCTGGAGCAGAGACACTCCATAGCTCCTCTCAGAGGCACATGCATGATGAAGCTCCTCTGACCTCCGACCCAGGATGGACGTAGGCTAGAATATTCCCGGTAAGACCGGTGCTACACTTTATTAGAGATGGGTTGATCGGGATATCGGAATTAGTCAGTAAGGACTAAAGCTAATGGGCCAAGCAGTATTTAAAAGAATACAGTGTCCCTGTGATTATTTCGGGGCATAAGCTAGCAGGCGGCTGGGGTGCTAAGGACGCAGCCCCGCCGCTCCTATTACAACAGGTTTGGTCTAACCATAGGCCATCCCTGAGCAGTCCATTGGGTCTCTCTTCACTTAGCATCTTCTCTGGTTTCTTTCTTGCCAGGTATTTAAGTTGTTAAGAAACATAAGTATCACACAGAAAATCCACACCCATTGCAAAGAGGCATACTTCCAAAGTAACTAACTACTTCAGGCTCACCCTGAGGTGTATGTTTAAATTTCTTTTATTTGTCCACTGCACTTTATTTTAATCCAGTCTTACTCTGTGAATTCACTCGAAATTGAATAGGCAAGCATACTGGCAGCTACTCGCATAGCTCACTCAATCAAATGTCAAACCCTGTTCCTGCAGTCAGTCCCATTTTAGAATTTATTTTAAGCCTCCAAATTATTTGATTGGCATGCATGCAAAAAAGGCTGCAATCATACTTTGTCACAATTAATTCTTTTTGTACTAATTAGTTGAATGCTAATTAACGTTTTTAACTAGCCAAAATTTAAAAAATATTTTATAGAATGCTTCTAAGTTCAAAGTAGTTTAAATAGTTTCAAACAAAAGGAAACATTGTCTTTGAATAGCTCTTTGAGATTTATAAACTGTAGTTTGATAGCACAGACACAGAGAGAGCTAGAGAGAGGGAGAGGGAAAGAGGGAGAGGGAGAGAGAGAGGGAGAGGGAGAGAGAGAGGGAGACGGGGGGAGGG
>NW_026067909.1:25624731-25646661 GCF_014885135.2 Alexandromys fortis | reverse complement strand
GAGAGAGAGAGAGAGAGAGAGAGAGAGAGAGGGAGAGGGAGAGAGAGAAAGGGAGAAAGCTGTTTGAAGCAAAGCAAGCCCACAGACTCTTTGTCCCTTGCAGCTGCTTGGGCTTTTTAAATAGGATTTATTTGTTTGTGTATTAATTAATTAATTAACCTATTTATGTTTTTACAATCATTTGAAGCTGAAATTAAACCAAGTGGTAGCTTTACTAGAGTACTTGAGCATGAAGGAAAAAACAAACTTTAAAAACTTTTTTTTCAACAGTCACAGTTTCAAATAAACCAATGATGATTGATCCTTTACCTTTATTAATGCTCAGAATAAAATCATTCCAATTAAACCGCACCTGAGAGCTCAAGTAAGGTTACACTATTCCAGCTGCCAGACTGCTTCACCATGACTTCCACCCCAGGTTGCCTCTCACAATACTGTTTTTTCTTCTGCACTGGAGATGGAAGCCAGAGCCTCTTGAATACTGGCCAAGGGCTCTACACCGAGCTACAAAATTAGCCCTGATGTTTGCTTTTTTCTTATACTGAAAATATGATTATATAAGTATACTTAAATACTAATTCATCAGCCTCTAGGTTTCAGCACATTGGGATCAAATACGTAATGCCCAGGTCCCTGGCGCATGGACTAGTTTCATTTGTGACTGGGTGCATTTCTTGGCATTTAACCTCCCTGAACAATGAGATTCCTTTTCCCATCTCAGACTGAACTTCCAGCATCCACCTTGGTATTAAAACAGGAAGAGGAGAGAGTGAGAGAGGATCAAACAGTCCCATTTCTGAAGACATCTTCCCTCTGTTCCTACTGAAGAGTTCAGCATTTTGACCCTCACTTCCAAGACCTGCCTGCATTTGACAGGGAAAGGTGGCAGAAAGTGGGCCCTGCCTCCTTCACTCACAGGCACGCCCAGGAAAACCTGCGGCAATGGTGTGCCGACAGCTTCTTAGCTGGCCTTTGAGGTGCTAAGCAGCATCTCTCTCAGCCAGTGTACCACATACTGGCCCACTTCTCTCATTCTTGACAGTTATCGTCAGAGGAGCCAAGATGTTCATGCAGGAGTTTATCCCAAGGTGAATTTCTGCACAGTAATGAGATTGCTGTTGTAATTGATGCCTCTTTGCCTTCCCACGAACCTGCTCACCTCTCTTTGAAAATGGTTGTACCACTTTTCACTTGACTTGAACTCCCAAAAGCAATCAAGAATATAGTTCTGTTTATGTGACAGCCTCAAAAGGACAGTCCTGTGGTGAGCAGAGAAGGGGTTGGGGTAAACCCAGATGTGTGATAGGGCAGGGACAAGTAGTGTCTTGGGCAGCAAAGGAACTGCTCCCTACCCCGACTCAGGTGGGGTGACATAGGTCTGCGTCTGTGTTGATACAACAGGTATAGGCACACGGCATTTCTGTTCTACTCTATGCTAGTTTTAAATTGCTCAAAGCTGGGAGGGGGGAAGAAGACCTGATCATGCCACACAGCTGTCAAGACAGGAAATTGGTTTCATCTAGCAGCACCTGCTGTATGTCACACCTGCTTTCCTCCAGGGAGCGCCTGGAGGGAAAGGGGAACTAACCTTTAATACGCCAATTTTAATTATGAATTAGGTCATTGAGAAGGAAGTACTGACCCCAAGATAAAAAGTGACCCACACCTGAACCTCTTAGCAGGCTTTACAGTGTGGTTTATGAACCCTTTGAGAGGCTAGCATGGGCATACGGTTTAAATAGTGCGATTTGTGGGGACATCTGGATGCATTAGGTCCATTCAATGTGAGGTGCAGATTCCCAGAAATAAACACAAGGCGTGTTCTAAAATGGGCAAAACAGTCAACCCATAAATGGAGTAAAATATCAACTCATTCGGGGACATCCTGGTGCAAAAGCCTGGAGTCACATAGAGGCAGAAGATTACTGAGTTGGTCAACAAATAAAGTAGGAAGAACTTTAAACTCTTTATCTGGGGAGTCTCTATTGCAATTCATACATAAATGAAGTGAGCTCTGACTCAGTCCACCTATCATGAACATGGGATCCTGTCACTCAGAATGATTGGGTATATGTGACAGGTGCCACTACATGAGTAGGGTGGGTGGGAAGGGATGAGACTCTAACACAGAAATCAAGCTGACTCTGAAAATTTACCAAGCAGGTAGGATTTAGAGAACATGTCACATGTAATGCTCTGATGAGAAATGGCGTATGACTCTGTGTGTGTGTGTGTGTGTGTGTGTGTGTGTGTGTGTGTTAGGGTCTCCGATGTTCCCACAGAGGAGTTCTTGTGGCACTGGAGGTGCTGGAGTGGACTGGTTTTTACAGTGATTGTCATGTGAGTCTCACACGATGTGACAGAAAGGTCACTGAGTTGGGATCTATTCAAGTCAGATGGCATGGGAAAGGTGTTGAGGTAGAACAACCATAAGTAGTCAGATGACATGGGAAAAGTTATGAGTTACACCAATCATGTGCAGTCTCTTCTTTCACTTCACTAATTCACGCCACGATGATCACTTGAGCCATCTACAAATATCAAATACAAACCTTTTGATCCCACAGATCAAAGGGATAAAAAAAAATTGACAGAGCCCCCCTCCCAAGGATGTCAATTTCTCAATTTTTTTACTTAGTACAGTCAGGCTATGGGATGTGGTTGACCACCCCTCTGGTCATGAAGATCCTCTTTTGTGCCTCCCCCCGACCCTGTGTGTGTGTTATAAACCTAAAGTCCTAGAAACAGTCCAGGAAGCAGACAGAAGACATGTTTACAAAAAAAAAAAAAAAAAGAGCAAGGAAAGCTGGGCCATAGCCCCAAACAAGCAACAGTTGAGTATATGGCCTACCTGACCTCCAGCCACGTGGGTACCACCAGTACATACATAGACTACAGAGCTGCCAACAGAAGGCAGTTAAGATGCCCTCCTTCCCTGTGGCTACAAAATCCCACTTTCCATTATATCAATTTTGTTTAAACAAAAAAAAAACGTGTGTGTGTGTGTGTGTGTGTGTGTGTGTGTGTGTGTGTATAGGCCAGTGGTCAATCCCAGGTATTGTCCCTCAGGAGTCAACCACCTTGTTTGTAAGGCAGGCTTTCTCTTTGGCCTGGGCTTGCAAGTTCAGCTAGACTGTCTAGCCAGCAAGTTCTAGTGATCAGCCTGTTCCCGACTCCCCAGCATCAGGTCAAAAGAGTGTATCATCATACCTGACTTTTTATATGGATAAAGGGTCTCTAGCTCCTTCCTGACATTCTTTCATTTTTTCAAGGCAACAGAGACATGTCCCTCACCTTCAAGGCTCCATTTGCACAGGGAGGAACTGGCAAAGTAGACCTAGCCACAGACAGCCTGCCCTAAGGAAATATATCTGCAGATATAAGTTTGATGGCTCCTTCAGCAGAGTCAGGCAAAGTCAAGGGTCCAGGTGTACGATACTATCAGGGAGACCCCAAAGACGAGCAGTTCCGCACCCCATTGGATCATTACATCAAGCTTTGAGAGACGATGTGGTCCATTCCCAAGTGCCATCAGGGAGCGCTCGCCTCTAAGCAAAGCAGCAGCACAGTGATAATTAAAATCATCAGGGGACCAGCCACGACAAGAGGTCAAGCCCAGTGCTGATGCATAAGGCACACCTTCTGAAATAAAGGACTCAACCAGTCCTTTGCCCATCCTAACAAGACAGAAAAGATCTCCAGGATGCAATCATCAAACAAAGACCTGAGAAAAATCACAACCTGAGTGAGCAGACGTGATCCACCAACTACTGAAGGGAATCCTAGTTGGGAGTTGGGCACCAGGTTTTCAAAGGACACACATCTAAGAAACCACGCATGACCTTTGCAAATTCTCTCAATCGTGTAGGAATAGAGAAGGAAATCTTAGCAAAGAAATGTAAGCTGTTTTCAATAAAATTTAAAGGAAAAGTGAACTAAAAATAAACAGTCAGTTAAAATAAGACTCACCCTCTGGGTTTCATTTAGAAGGAGGGGTCAAAAAAAAAAAGAAGGAGGGGTCAACAGGTAAGTGAAAGGAGCTTGGGGACAATGCTCATCGCACAGGGGCGGAGATGACAAAGCAGGGTTTGGAGCATAAAGAAGAAGTCAACAGAGTGTTACGATAAGCAACTTTTGACATGAAATTTATCAGATTTGGTAAGAAACATAAACTATAAATCCTAGAACTGACGTGAACTCAATACCAGCAAATCCACTCAAAGACAAATGCAATTTATTTTTGAAAACAAAAGAAAGGGAAAACTTTGAAGACCAGAGGGAACACATGATGTAGATGACAACAGATTCCCATGTGGGACCTCAGAGGCCAGAAGCTAAACTGCCAATCACAAGTACTGTGCCCCGGAATTCTACAAAAAGAGGAAAACCCTTAGGCCAAAGTTTGCCACTACAAATTAAGGTCAGGTAGCCAATCCACCACCTTAGAAATTTCTGGGAAATTCATTAGGAAGAAAAAAAGTGCTGTAGCAGGAAGCTGGAAGCTTCCAGGTTGAGAAGGAAGAGAGGATGGAGTGGAAAGACTCATCTCTTCATCATGAGTTCTGTGAGTCACGTTTAATAATTAAAGCAAACCTCACAAACCAGGTCAGTATTTACAACACCGGCTTGTTGGTCTGGTAGACAGGCAAAGGGATCTGGGGGTTAGTGAGTTTTCCGGAGTCCTTGGCATTTGACTGTGGACCCCAGCTGTAAAAGTGAATGACAGTTTCACCCACATCCATGCCTCAAACCTTTGCACCAGGATATTGGTAATATCCTGGATCTAACTCAATAAAGAGCTTAGGGCCAGGTAAGCTGCAAAGGATATCCAGAATTAATGCATAAGGGATGAGCAGAGGGAGCCATTAGAGGGTAGAGGCCAGGTAAGGATAGAGGCAGCAATACAGACAAGAGCCCAGGCCTGCTGCAGCCGCCAGAGCAGGAGAGGACAATGGGTTCCTCCCCAGAATCTCCCAGGGCTAACCTAGCTCACAGCGATGCTGGCCCACGGAACTCTATTCAGAACTAAGAGACTATGGATTCTGCTCTTTAAACCAATGCGTTTGTAGAAATGTGCTGGAAATGAGCAGGGAGTAAAAATATAGAATATCACAGATCAAGTGTTTAATACCCGTAACAACCACCATGGTACTACAAAGACCAACTTCATGACACTATCAACAGGAGAAGGGAGATTTTAAAACAACAATAACATCCCCTTCAATAACTGTGCAGGGAGGCAAGGACCCAATCAGGAGACAAGATTTAGGGAAAGGGCTCAGAAGGTAAATCAGAATGCGGCACAGGCAGAGCCCCATATTAATTATTACTTCAGCTTTATGTGGTTAGAAACTTGGTGTGGTGGTGCTTTCTGAAGCCTGGGATTGCTATGGCTTTGAAGCTACATGGACTACTTAGGAGCACCTGGCCAGCCAAAAGCAGAATCGTATAAAATGTGTCCTGTGACCAAGATGGAATTAAACTTGAAGCCATTAGTGTAAATGTGATAGCAAAAACAAACAAGCAAACAAACAAAACAAAACAAAAAAACCCCAATCATACAAAAGTGGATTATCCATGATTTAAAGTAGAATTCACAAATGAAAATGTAAACAAATTAACAAAACAATACAGACAAAAAAAATAAAACCGATTAAATGCAAGGCTCAACATAAAATAAGGAAGGAAATGGTGACACAATGCAGGGGAAATTTCCACAGTAAAAGTGGTTGTTGGATACAAGTAGAAGGTCAGAAACAGCACTGAAGTTCCTGTGATGAACACGGGAAAGTGGAGCTAAGGACAGCAGTCAGGCGGGAGGGACAGCAGCAGAGGCATGCAGAATAGTGACACAGTCATGCTTCTTATAAAATGGGCTTTACTACTCAAGTCATATGGAACCTGCAGGGGTGGGGCAGACTAAGACCAGCATCATGGATGAAGAGGTGGGTGGTATGGGAGGTCCTTTTGTCTATGTATTGTTTTTATTGGTTAATGAATAAAGAAACTGCCTTGGCCTGTTGATAGGGCAGAACTTGGGAGGCAGGAAAAACTGGACTGAATGCTGGTAGGAAGAAGGCAGAGTCAGAAAGACACCATGGAGCCACCACCCAGAGTAAGACATGCTGAAACTTTAGCCGGTAAGCCACAGCCACGTGGCGATACACAGATTAATAGAACTGAGTTAAGAGTTACGTAAAAGTATGTAAGAGTTAGCCAATAAGAAGCTAGAGCTAATGGGCCAAGCAGTGATTTAATTAATATAATTTCTGTGCGGTTATTTTGGTTCTGGGTGGCCAGGAGGAACAAGCAGCTCACTCCAATACGTGGGGATGTCCACACATTCCAAGACCATTGTCAAAGTCATGGGAATTAATGCAGAGAAATGTGGGCACATAAATACAGCAGACTTATGAATACTGTAATCCCCACAGCATCTACAGAGCATTGAAACTCTGTCAGGAGACAGTGGCAGTCTGAGCAGCATTCTAACCCTTATAGACTCTGACTCTAAGCCAGAATGTTCCCCATGGTGGCTTTGCCAGTCAAGTGTGCTTTTCACACCAGAATCCTAACACTGGCTCATCAACTCTCCCGCAAGCAGTCACACACATGCATTGCAGCTTACTTAGTGATGAAGCCAGGCTGAATCAGATACAAGACAGAAAGGTAAATGAGGGAGACTCCTACCCACACCCGTAAATCTCGGCATCTTCAACTACACACTGGGTAAACAAATGCATCTTTGCAGAGGAAGATTACAGTAGACCGCAGACCAGAACTTACTGTCTGGGCATGGGCAGCCCAGTGTGTGTAACCTGCTGATTGAATAGTTAAGGAAGGAAAATACCCAGTCATCAGTTGACACCAACACACACGCTGGAGCTCCATGCACAGGGACTGAGAGAGTGCACACAGGAAGTGCGCCAGTTTGCTGCAAATTGTAACTTAGCCATGTCTACCTCAATTCTAGAAAGTTGTTTTTTGTACAATACACGGCTTTTCTCAAGCCCATAAAGAAGAGAGCGGCACCAGGACAGCAAAACACTCAAGGAAAAGAGAATGGTAGTACCACTGAAATGAATACCTCTGTTTGCTAAGTATCTTGTGGCGGTTTGACATGAGAAATGTCTCCCATGGGCTCATACACATGAACACTGGTTCCCCAGCCAGTGGTGCTGTTTGGGGAAGCTATGGAAGGTTTAGGGGGTATGACATTGCTGGCAGAAGTACCTCACTGAATGGAGACAGGCTCTTAGATTTATAGCCCCTCCCCCATTTCCTGTTTGTTGTCTTTGCTTACTGGAGGCCGATGAAATGTTAACAGCCAGCTTCCTGTCCCCAATGCCATCCTACCTCTTCCTGGCGTGAGGTTACTATCCATTTAGAAACTTTCTCTAAAATAAATCCTTGTCTTGCTTACGTTACTTTGGTAATGCTATTTTATCACAGAGAACTAGGTACACGGATGGATGAGAAAGAATCAAAAGCATACACTGGAAAACTGAAGCCAAAAATACTTAGATGTGAGTAAGAACTGAAATCAAATCACGTGAATGCTTAGGTATGTATCAGATTTCCTGACATTGCATTCAAGACTAAAATCAATCAATAAATTTACCCACACGGAAATATGCTTCCTATTCTATAAGACACAATTGGAAACTGTCTTGCTGCCATTAAGGGTGATGTTTATAGAGAAAGCGCTTATAATTGCTGCAGTGAGGGAATCACTCCTCTAACTCAGGACCACAGTTACTTTTCTTTTCCCTGCTAAGTCCTAACATTTTATGCTTGAAAAAGTATTTTTCCTAAACACAAAGGGAAACTAATAATGGACAAACCAGGAGACCAGAGCACACCTCTAATTCCAAACCACAGTGCCTGGCAGAACTCCAGGTACCTGGGAGCTGCTGTTTCCAAGATCATCTGGATGTGAGTTTTAGATCACGAGATCCACAGAATACATTCCCTCAGTGCTAATTGATTTTATTTCTAATCACAATTCATAAATGTGAAAAGCGAATTTGTTTTCTAGACAACATTTAAATTGAGATTTTTTTTCGGTCGTTATTCCTAATAGAACTTGCCCAAGTCCTCCATCATGAAGGGAGTCTGTGGGATCACACCAAAGATACCTGACTGGCAGTGACTTTTTCTTTCTTCACTTTTCACTTTTCTCTCTTTTTCTCTTTCTCCCCTTCTTTTGGGAGTGCAGGGGATCGATTCCAAAGCTTTGTGTCCCTGGGATTGAGCCATCCCCCTGGTGCCTGGTTTTCTTTGGGTATAAAGAGAATGAATCCTTTCATCTCAGGCCAGCAGGGAGAAGCCAATCATAACCACGCCAAGGCAGGGGCTCTTTCTGGAAACAGGCTGAAGACAGGTTGAGGTTTCCCTGGGGATCAACTCATTTCCTTATTATCTAATCCAAGTATCTAGCTGTTTGGAGGCTGCCTACTTGCACACAGATTCTTTCATCCCCATAGAGGGGTGGACATTTAAAAATCCATATCCTGTCTTGCAATCCTCAGGACATCCGAGTTAACGCAATCTCCTGTTACTGCCAGCTAGCGCGAGGCCAGGTAAAGCAATATCTCCCCTCGCCAGTTTGCAATTTAATTTTGAGAAAATTGTCAATATATATTCTCAGAAAGAGCTCAGCAGAGATCTGTTAAGTTAGTTATTTCATTTTCTTTTGAGTTTGCCATGCTATACAAATACCCTGAGAAAATCCATTCTTCTTGTGGGAAGAGTGGGGTGACAGATGAACCCGAGCCCTTAGGGATTTTGCTTTGTGTTACAAAGTTTGAGAAAATAAAATCTGTGAGCAGAAATCAGAGCTCTGAAAACCCCATTGGGATGTGCTGTTCGCTCAGTACGTCATTTCCCTTTTTAAATATCTTTCAAGTTCTTAATAGAGGCCACTGGTCACCCAAGAAGAGGACCAGTGAGATACTAGATCCAAAGCACTCAGTACTAGCCCACCATATGGGAAGCTGAGTCTGGTGTGGTGACGCTGAACCTAAATCAGGAGGTTCCCTGAGTCTACAGACTGCTAGCTAGTTAAAGGGTCTCAGTGTATCTGTCGTTTGTCCTAGTAGATGATAAAGCCCAAACTGGGAATAATGCATAGCACATATTTATTCCAGTTGGGTTGTTGGTGTTTAATCTGGATTTACCTGTTTGTTCCAGAAACAAGGAGAGGCCCCAGTATTTGCCTTCTCTGTGCGAACCAGACACTAAGGAAGTAGCTCTTCACGGCTCTTCTTCCTTGGCTTCAGCAGATTAAATGTGCTTTGCTTCTGCTTACATTATGTTTCCCGGAGGGCACCTCAGTTTGATTCAGTCGGCCATTTAGATTTTCATTTATAGATCTGAGCTATTACGAAGAGGTCCTAATAACACTTATGTCATTGTAACATATAGTTTGCCATTGCTTTCTTAACAACAAAAAGCCTTTTAAAAAAATGAGAGTATGAGCTTAGATCCTTAATAGCAACCCATGGGATGTTCTAGGGCATTTCCTTACTGCATTGATATTTTAAATCTTGCATTTATTTAAAAATCATTCTCATTTATTTGAGTGGCGTTCTTTTAAAAATTGGATGTTATGGCAACAATAAAACCATTTCACATATGGTTTACATTTATTAGTTAAGTTTATTATACATATTTTGTAGCCATGGAGACAGAGGGACACAGAGGTAAAATGATTTCCCTCAGGATCACAGAGGCAGGAAGTAGTATCAGCTCAGAAACTCCATCTTTGATTCCCAGTCCATGTGTACCTACTATCTGACTGTTTGCAGCTAATATCACACACCACACGGTGCCACTGTTCCAAGGCCAGTTGTTACAGGGATGGAAACATACCAACAATACAGGTGCCCAGTGCTATCCTAAAGAACTCTGTGCTTTTAAAGGCAAAAAAATTGCATTTTTTGGTCCAGCCATTTGGCAAGTATTATTATAAATATATAATTATAACTCTTGTTCATTATCTACACCTAGTTCTTCCTAATCCCATAATATCAAGCATTTATTCTCTTTTCTACATCTTATACCATACCAGTATATATATATATATATTTGTTTATATATATACATATTACTGGCTAGATCTAATAAAATATGAGGTTATGTATTTTTTAACCTAAGAGTGTGTGACCTTGCTTAATATTATACATTCTATGATTGTCAATTTTCCTACAAATTTTGTGGTAACATTTTTTAAAATATGAATAATATTCCATTATATATACACCAAATTTTCCTTATCTATTTATCTGATGATGGACAACTAGGATGATTCTAATCCTTCAATATTGTCAATAAAGCTAATGAGTTTCTGGTTCTAATTGTCATGGCTTTTTCATTTTGGTAGTGGAGAAATGTATAAAATATACTTGATATCAAAAGTATGAAATGTCATGTGGAGTGCCACTGTTTCCATTCTGAATGGCTACCATAACTGCATAGACATTTATTAAGTTGTAAAGTCTATGGGTCTGATTAATTTTAGTGTCTGAATATTTTATTTGCAATGGTTTTTAAAATAACAATTAAAACAATAAATATATAAGTATTTACAAATATGTGATTGCATTTATGTGTGTTTGTGTAGATGTTCAATGTTATGGGTTTGGGAAAATAAATACTTTCATATCCACTTTGGTGAAAATGTAAATTTTCATAAATTTCTTAGGACAGGTGGACAATGAGTAACATCCTAGATGGTGACACTCTCTAGCTCTTAAATTTTCTTGCAAACAATTTTTTCTTAAAGGCAATTGAATTAACTACAGAAGGCATGAAGAGTTTTGCATTGCATGGCTGCTGGAAAAGCAAAAGGAGAGGTATAGGTGGGAAGAGAGGATCCACATACAGGCCATTTAAGGACAATGACATCCACGTTACAGAAGTAGAGACCTGGAGTGCAGAACTTGTTTGGAAATGCCTCTGCCGCATCCAGTTATGATGTGGGATTCCCCTCTGTATGCTATGAATATGTTTTATTACCACTGGTTATTAAAGAAGCCGTTTCAGCCAATGGCTTAGTAGAGTAAAGCCAGGGAGGAAATCTGAACAGAGATAGAGAAATTAGGCGGAGTCAGGGAGACACCTTGTTGCTGCTGAAGGAGAAAGACATTAGCCACCAGCCACACCCTTGTGGCAATACACAGATTAAGAGAAATAGGTTAACTTGAGATGCAAGAGTTAGCTAGAAATATGCATAAGCTATTGGTCAAACAGTGTTGCAATGAATATGGTTTCTGTGTGTGATTATTCGCATCTGAGCAGCAGGGAAACAAAGGAGTGGTCTCCATCTACACTGTTAGCTGGGAACCAGGAGAGATCCATCACTAACAGAAGCATAGCAGCACTATGTATCCACAATTCAGAGGATGAAATGGAAATACAGGGTACATTAGACAACCTGGGGTGTTCTGGGTAACACTTGGTCATGGAATTATTCTTGCTGCCTTTGTACCCATTGGAAAGTATGAGCAAGTCATATGGCATTAATTCCTGTCAGTCATAGTGGGAATGGGCACTAACAATCCAAAAGAGATGCTCATCTGCTACCATGTTGACAACAGAAAGAGTGAAAAGTTCCAAGCCCCCAGATAGCCGAGGCTGGGCCACCAATAGGCCCACACATGCATGGGTGTTGCACCATGGTGCTTTCAAAAATGTATATTACCTCCTAGGAAAGCAATCCACAAAGTGAGAATGCTACAGCACCCCTTTGCTGTCTTCTCCATGCTCCCAAGACGTCAGGAGCCACTTTCCCCAAGATATAAAAGAAACACATAATGGCATACACACAGACGGAGAAAGGGGAGGAAAGTCCCTTTGCATCACGCCATGAGTGACAGACGTTTCCAGGACAGTGGTTTCCGAGTTACTACCTGAAGCCATCTGAGATAGGGGGACATTTTTTTTCCCTCTCAGCTCAAGATCTACAAAGATGGACATTTCCAGAGCACATGTTTTCTTTTGATGAAAACAGATCTGATGGGAACTGACAAAATCCCACAGCTCTAAGCACCTAAAGTGGACTTCGTGATGGGTTAGAAAGACTGAAGCTCCAGGCCCAAGCAGGGGCCTTTGGCAGGGTTCCTGCAGACTGTCCTGAGCCTCGTGGGACTCTGGCCTCCTTATTCTGCAGTCTTGGCCTCTTTGACCGGGTAGTTTTGTAGAGCATGATGGTTCCAAGCAAACATATGGCATTTTCCCAGAAAACGACCGTTCCAAATACACCTGTTCACACTGGGGAGGGAAGAGAGGGGACCCACAGGGATGCCTGAGCTGAGGAGCGCATGCTTCCTCATTTCTGTCTTTTACTCTGTTACTTTCATTTTATTTTTTGCCAGGAACATACATTTAAAAGATTAGTGAAAGCAGTTCATACTGATAAAATGTGTTCTTTTGTTAGTCCCCAGATAAAAGCAGAGCGACTGCCCCTAGCATCTTCAGGGAGGGCACTTATCAAGGTAAACCAAACAACATATTCCCACATAACTGCATGTTGAGAAGAGAAGCGAAATGGTATACTCACACATACAAAACGGATCTGGTGTCCCCCACCTTCCCAGCATCTCCAACTGTCAGGGTGTCGTACCCTCTCTCCAGCTCAAACTCCTCAAAAGCCAGCTTGATGACCTAAATCCAAAGGAAAGACAGAATTAAGAGCACAATACAGACCTTCCATTGGCCATGTACCTTTACAGTTTCATGGTTAGCTTTGACTTCTAAAGTCAGATCGATACCAAACAATTCCTAAGCTGCCTCCAGTTGCTGCAGGAATTCTCGAGGTTTGGTTTGCCTGAGTCTGAGAATTCTGTGGGATTAAAATGTTCTTTTTGTTTCAGTTTACTGTGAGTTTTAAAATGAGATTAACCTGACCTCACTTAATTTGTGTCTACCAACTACAAAGCACAACCCAGGTGATTAAATTAACCAAGAATAAGCCAATGTAAACAGGAAGAAAACCGTTGTTGCTAACGAGGCCTGATTTTAAGGGCACCTTACAATGAATGTTTTTTTTTTTTTATTGAGAATAGGAAAAAAAAAGTTTCCGCCTCCTCCCAGCCTCCCATTTCCCTCCCCCTCCCCCACTCTGAATCTTTTCAAATTTACTTGTGTAGATCTCCTGATACTATTCTCAATAACATAAGAGCTTTCTGAGGCTAAGCTACGATCTAATACTACACTTAGCTGTGCAAAACCTTGAAGTTTCTTCTCTTCGTTTCCCTTTTCTATTTCTGAGAATGGCGCCGAAGGGTGTACCCACACTAGTCAAGTTCTCAATCAATGAAATGCACCATCTGACCCTGATTAGACTATTGGATGGATGGATAGATGGATGGTGTGCAGGTATAAGCAGGAAGGATAGACAGACAGATAGATGGGGAAGAAGGTGGTTAACCAAAAGATAACAAGATGTATTTCCCTATGCTAAAACATAATTCAAAAAGAAACATAACCCTGAGCTAATTTCAGCTGTGGTGTTTAAATAATAATAAAAATGGCACACATATATAATATATACCACAATTAAAGAATATATAGTATATATGTAAAGCATATTTGGATGTGATGACTAACATTTATTAAATACTAGACAGGTTTCTTTTTGACCCACCAATAGACTATAGCTATATGAACTTCCTTCTTTGTAGACCACAGGAAATTTTCTCCTTAGACAAACAAACAAACAAATATTCCCTTTGTTGATCAATATTGCGATCAAGAGGCATGGCGATCAAATCTGTCAGGAACATAGGCTAAGTATTGGATAGCCAGGCATACAAAGAAGATATTAACAGATTATTACAGATGGTAGACAAATATAAATATGGATATATAGATGCAATACACAAATAACAGAGTTATTGGTGATGAAAAGTAAGGGAAATATATGATATATTAGTTAGATAGATAACTGGATAGGTGGAAGACAGATCAGTGAATGGACAGATAGTTAAATGGATGCATAGAAGGATGGACAGATGATAATAAGCAGATTGACAGAAGGATGGGTGGATGGTAGATAGATGCTGGGTGATAAATAAGTAGATTAAAGGGTAGATGGGTGATGATTGGTAAGGTGATAGACAGAGAATGGATGAGTGACAATAAATAAACATATGGATCGATCAGCGGATGACGGATGATAAACGGATCAATGGATGGTACGTACGTGATACATTGAAGTATGGGTGTATGGGCAGATGATGGGAGACGGATAACTGAGTGGACAGATGATAATATAGAAAGAGGCATGGGTGAGTGACAGAGTGGCCCATGGGGGCAGGTGAGGAAGGGGGCAGATGGGAGAGGGAAAACAGGAATTGCACCTTATGACCGAGTGTGAATGCCTTGTAAGAAGAAATCAAATGCTTCCCTGTTAGACTATTTTTATAAAAAGTAAGTGATGCTGGGAGTGAGGTCAGTGTTCCTAAGACTCATAGTGACATGCATAAGCTCTTTAGACGGCTGCTTGTCCCTAGTAAGGCTAATAAGGGATGAATTGTCAATATTATTACAAATTCTTACTAAAATTAGTGACACAGCTATTGCAATTTATTTAAAAAACTATTAATTCAAATTGTGGGGTTTGTATGAATGCATTGTTTGTACTGAAGCAGGTGTGGTGTTGACAGCTGTCACAACGTTCTTTGCATTTTCCAAATTAAAATGAGGACTTTTGGGGCTTCTTGCTTCTATTTTCCTCTCTCCTGACTATAGACTATAGGAAAATAGGGTCTCAGAGTAATGCGGTAAAGAAACCAGGGTGTCACATTCTAGGTTTGTGTTTCCCAAGTGTTTCCTGTACGTCCTATGTAGACACTGATGGCAATCCTTTTCAAGGCTTGCTAAAGTCACTTTAAGTCACTGAGCACATCCCATAGTGTGCTCCCCAGAGAGGCTGAGGATGAACCCAGCTGAGTCCTGAGATTCAAGCACCTGCAGAAGATGGAGAAGTTCCCAAACCCTAGCTGCACAGAGAAGCTGAGATCTTGGCACTAAAGCCAGCCTTAGCAATTCCCCTCTTCCCTGGAGAGGGCACACCGGCTTCTGACTGACTGGTTCAGGGGGAATCTTGTTTTTCTCAATTTCCTTATTTTCTCTGATAAATACTTTCTATTCCCTATCTGTGTTCCAAGAAATCCTTCCACAAGGTAGTTTTCAAATTGGAGAAAGTACTTCATTACCATATAAAATGCCTGTCATGCACCCCATGTAGGGACCCTGGGCTAATTCTTCTGTCTGTGTCTGTGTGCTCATCAGTCTTTGGATTCTTCAGTTCATTAAAAACTTATTATTATTATTATTATGATGATGATGATGTCATATTGTATTATAGAAAGACCATCCTAATGTCTTCATATGAATGACAGGTATGTTTCCTCTTCTTTTTGAATCTATAATGAACATGAATCTGCCACAACTAGGATTGGGAGAGTACCTGCATAAGCTGCTGAGTGAATAGTTTAGAAAACATGGCTATTTCTGTAAATAAACAATGCCATACTCAATAACGTAATACAGAAATCATCTTGCAAATTTATGTAGACGCGTGCATCTGTGGCTCCCTAATACAATGCGTGTGAAAGCTTTCCTGTCTTTTATATAATTGTTCCTTGTAAACTGGAAGACAGGTGCAGTGGTAGCAAACACACAGCAAATCAGAACTTCAAGCCCATTCTTTTTTGAGACCTGAGGGAATCTCAGTAAGTTGTCGGTCAAATCAGAAAATCTACTGCGGATATAGCTATGATATGGGCAGGTCATTAGCAAAGTGACGGTAAAGAGTAGAAATAAAGCTAGTAGTTAATCAAAATTCTTGATGCCCCTCAAAATGCTGGTGGGGCTAAATCACAGACAGCCTGTCTTGAGCGGTAGAGCAGGTTTCTGTCTCCCCCTGGTTCCCACTCAGCATCAGTCATTAGAATGGATGCAGCTGACACTTAGGCAATGTTGTACAGGTGAGGATTTATGAGCAAGCCTATTAGCTTTCCCTGTGTTTACTGTTTGCCTGTATAAGTGCAGCTTTAAGACCTACTACCTCAGTCAGAAGAAAGAGGAAAACTTTACAGTTTTTAAAAACCAATAGAGAAAAATGAAAATCAAAATAAGTCAAAAGAATGTTCTAAACAAGGCAAAACAAAACAAAGTGGCCACAAAAGTACCACTGAGTTTCATCAAAACATATTGCCTAAATATTTTTCAATTAAAAAAATCTTTGTTCAAAACCAAACAAACAAAAAACCCATCAACTGGCAAATAGACGACCGACTCTATTCCGCCAGGGCACTTGGAAGCCTTACATAGTAAGCAGCTATTACTGGTGTTGGCCTTCTAATTTGTTGATCAAAAAGAGGTAAGTTCCTTATTATCTCAAAATACGTTTCACTGTATTTCACTATATACACTGAATAATCCAAACGGAGAGAGCAGCTCTCCAAATTCAGACCAAATACCATTAAAGTGGTGAGAGGACATTGTCCTAGAGACTTGGGAGTGAAGGGGACAGAGAGGGCTAGTGGGGGTAAGAAGAGATGAGGAGGAGGTAGGGAAAGGGAGGATAAGGAATGGCAGAAGAGAAAATGGGAGTGAGGAGGGAAAGTGGGAATCTGTGGAGAGACTTTTCAAAGTGTTGATGACTATAGATATCTATGAGCGGCCAAGAGAAAAACACACTTGTGCCTAATGTTGGGGATGGGACTTTTTCAGGTCTGCTGTGACCTTCTTAGAGGAGGAAAGGTCTTACTTGTTTCCCAGGTCCTAAACACTAAGGGGGAATACATAAGAAACCTTAACTGGAAAAAATAACTTGGAAAGTTGTGTCTCTGACTAAAAAAAAAAAAAAAAAGCTATGATAAAAATTGCCACTGACAGCAAGGAAAGCAATATATGCCGTGCTAGGGTTCCATTTTAATTTTATTGCTTATTTTCATGTCATATTTAATTCTTTTTTTTAAATAATTGATTGCTTTTATTTTTATGTGTATGAATGCTTTGTGTGTATGTGCGTTCATGTGTGTTTGTGAGTGTGTGTATGTGTGTGTATGTACCACATATGTGCCTAGTGCCTATGGAGATAAGAGGGCATTGGATTCCTGGAACAAGAGTTACTGGTGGCTGGGAGTCTGTGTGTGTGTGTGTGTGTGTGTGTGTGTGTGTGTGTGTGTGTACTGAAAACTGAACCCAGGTCCTGTGTGAGATCAGCAAATTTCCTCACTGCTGAGACCTCTCTCTAGCCTCAAAGTACTCTTATTTTTCTAAGGAATATGATTGGGCGGGAAATAATGCTGAAAGAGGGAAGCTAAGCAGGGAAAAATATAATTGTTTAAAATTTTCAAAGATTCTCCTGAAAAAAAAATTTAGTAAAACCCCTACATCTTCAACAACAACAAAAACTCCTGAATGCCTAATTAAGACCTGTGGGTTCGTCCTTCAGCCCAAGGATTAGGTTGAGGGTTTAAGTTACACAAGCAAGGGGCTCTGGGAACCCAAACCTTCCTGTCATCCGATTCATTCAGCTCTAAGTTGTACTGGAAGGAAGTTGTCCATGTGTGAATTTCCTCATGAAAGCTAAACAATCAGCAGCTGGGGATTATTAGCACTGTTGCCAAAAGCCACAGTTTGTGATTTCTTCGGAAATGATAGCTATCAAATGGTCTTAATGTTCTTCATGGACTGACTTGAGATCATAATGGTCAGTCATTAAAAAAAAAAACTGGAAAAGTTAATGCTTGATTAAAAGAAAAAGGCTATCTGACTACGTGGGTCTGTCACAGAGTCTGGAGGAATGACCCATCTGGAACTCTTTTATAAGCTCAGGAATGACCGAAGTGATGCCAGGCTGCAAAATGACCGAGAGTCCTTAGAATTCGCTTGAGCATTTCTTTATAGAAGCAGACTCTCACCCATATCCTATGCTGCCCTGAGAACAGGATTCTTACATCAAAATGTATCTACACCCCACTCAACTCTGCTATGAAAAGCAAAGTAAATCTAAAAAGGAAACAGATGAAAGAGGGAGAAGCCTTATACAGGGAGCATGACTCCTCTCCTAGACAGTCTGTCCTCTGCAAAATGAGAACTGTTGGTTCCTATGGGGTTCTGGAGACCCACATGGTGCACACAGACAGTGTGCATGGGAGCTGGTGTCCAGGACACCATCTTTCCTGTACCTCTTGTATGAAATCACTGCATAGTTGCAGAGTTCTGCTGTGTTCCTTTACATACTTCTATCTTTATTTCCAAAGTGCGTTGTCTCTCTTGTGTATTGATGAGAGGAATCTATACCATAATGTACATACATTTAACATAAACTGCAAAAATGAAAAAGAGAAGAAAAGCCAGTAATCTTATCAGGGACACAGAATGTTTACCGAACAACATTAGAGATTACCCAGCTCAGCAGGGGAAGTGTGAGCAAGGGTGGGGGGTGCTAAAAGTTTACCATGACTGTCACATGGAGGGAGGCTGTGGCAGAGAGACACCCAAGAGCCTCTCCTCAGCCCCTGCTACCCAAGCAAGTGGATTCCCTAACAGAACCCAGAAACTTATTAAAATGTGTTCTCAGATGTGTGAAACCGAGAAGGGTATTTATTAAAATTGAGAGACTGGGAATTTAAAATTCACAATACAATAACTGCAAAAGAGAGAATCAGAACATCATTAGAAGTTGGCAAAACCCAGAATTAATGCTCACATCAATCAAACAGCGACTAGAGGCGTATCCTAGGCAGGAAAAAAAGATGAAAGGGTGGCGAGAGAAAAATGACAGCTCTCGAGATAAAAGGGAGGATATTGAAGTGTGTGGAGCTATAACAAAGGGTGGAGGATCAATAATTAGAAAAGTCATGGACCACACATTCGACAACTCATTAAAGAGTTGAGGCTGGAGATTAAAGGTGTCTCATTATAGTGAACAAAACACCACTACAAGGGAATGTGGAGATGATGTCACCTCAAAGCCATTTTGCTCTAAGACGCACTGAAGGGTTCTCATCACATACTCAGGAAAATACGTGGATTATATTTGAAGAACTACAAATCAAAGATACTTTCCTTTTTTAGTGGTACATCAGAACAGGTGATTTATGTGGTCCAGATTAAAAGATAACGTAAGCCGTCCTAGTGCACTAGCTCAGCAGAGAGACTATATTACATGCAGAAGGGAAAACCATTTTTAATTTCTCAGATAATCTATTTAGATGTCTCATTATCATCCGATTGGCTTAAGGGTACATTACCAACAAGAATAATGTTTAAGGGGGTGAAGACCTAGCAAACAACACATTAAACTAGAAAAGAAAGGGCTAGTCGATAAAAAATATAATAAAAAGGTCCACATTTACTCTAACACAGTAAACAACATATTTAAGTGTTGAAGAACGGTGTGGAGCTCTGGGGTTGGGCCCTGAAGTCCACAACTCCTCATCAGAAATGGAGCATTCACGAGAGGTGAGAGTTGAGAACACGCTGATGCAGATGGCTCCAGGCAGTTGGACTCAACTACGGCTCATGCCAGAGCTGAGCAGAGCCTCAGGGAGCTTGGGCTGAACAGAGTAAACCTGGCTCATGGTGCATGCTGTCTGGGTCACTCCTAATGGTATATAGCCGCCATCTGCACTCAGTGAAGAGAAATAGGTTTAGGAGAATCCTGCTTCTGAAAGGCGTTACGAGATCAACAACACAGTTGTAGAGAAGAGGGAAATGCGGAAGAGATGACTGATTCTTACCTCTGGCTACTGGCTATTGGGGTGTTGGGTTACTGGCTAGAAGTTGGGAAAATACATTACTTACAGTGAGTATGAGATGAAGTTCAGAAAGTCGCGGTTACAGATTTTTTTGAGACAGAGTCTTATTTTGTACTTTTGGCTGACTCACTATACAAACCAGACTGTCTTCCAGCTCATGGATGTTTCTGTCTCTGCTTCTTAAGTGCTTGAATCAAGCAGAGGTTTTCAATGTATGGGTCATGACCCCTTTGTGGGTAGCATATCAGACATCCTGTATATCAATATGTACTAACATTAAACTTTATAACAACAGCAAAATTACAGTTATGACATATAAATGAAAAACTTTTATGGTTGGGGTCACCACAACATGATGGACTGTATTAAAGGGTTGCAGCATTAGGAAGGGTGAGAACCGCTGAGTTAAAGGCTTACACCACCAGGCCTGGATGGTTATTGGTCTATTACATGGCCATTTACCTCCATTTCCCCTAAGCTGGAACACATAGGTACAAGTGCCTGGGACAAGACCCCCAAGCTAGGAGTGCCATAGATAAGAGAATACAGCCCACAACGGTGATGCAGGGACTGGGCTACAGTGATATGCTTCTTATTCTCATTGGTTTTTTTTTTATTATTCTTTGCATTTTTAAAGAAAACCTTAAATATCTTAAAATGCATATAAAATAAAGTCACATAAAGGCAGAATGAAACCATTTTGTGTCAGACCATTTGCATGCAAATGTAAATGCTGGACTCATATGCCCTGTCCCCAGTGGAAGAATTGCTTACTTGTGATTTGGGATTGATAATGAGCACCTTCCCTAGAGGATGTCTCATGAACTAAAAAACACTGCAGGTGTAGTGAATGCCCTTGAACTTGGCTAAAGCTCTAAGTTTTGTAAATGATAATGCTAGTATTATGAAAAAAAATTCACAGAAATTGAAGTAGCACAATCTATATAGTTAAAATAAATAATTGGAATTTTAAGGACAATTTCAAACATAAGACACAATGAATAAAACCTATTTGAAAGATATTGGCAAATCAGAAAAGCCATGCCAGGTAGCTTTGTTGAGAAGTGAACAGAGAGTAGGTATCTTTCTTTATTAAATTCATTAATAAGAATGCTTTTTAAAGTTGTGGTAAAGTAAATCAAAGAATTATGGTAAGGGTAATGAACTAAGACCTACTATATACCATTTTAGAAAAAAATTAGCTGAAATTACTTGATTATTTTTTTGTACACTTATAGTATATTTGTTGTAGAAAACATCTACAGCCTTTATTATGTTATGAATATTTTATGCTAAAATTAAAAAACACAAAATTAGTATTTTGCTTAAAACGAATAGTGCGGAAATTAACCATGTGAGCCATGAGCCATAGCTTTCTGCCATGGTGTCGTCCGGCGAAGACAGCAGATACGGTGCTACTTCCTCCTGGTGGAGGGCTAACTCAGACAACTCAGAATTTAGAGTTGTGGCCGTGTGAACACATTCAAGAGAAATTAGCTTTCAAAGCTGAAATTATTCTCACACCTGGCCCTTATGAACCTAGACAGCAGCGGTCAGGACTGGCTGCAAGCCCCTGCTTCGTTTGTCTCCAAACCACTGACCTTGAGGAAGAGATCACTTCCCCACTGCCTTTGGGCCTCCCTTGATCCAGGAGTAGAGTTCGCAGTTGCTGGATGGGACTCCTAAGTGCATCAGCGTTAAGGGTGAGATAAAGTTTGATGCTAGGGGAGTGCTGGGATGGCAGGCCTCTGGGTAAGACATGGATCTTATACACAGGAACTCACGGCCCTTGTGGTTGCCCACACAAGACCTCTACGAGACCAAGAGACTTAAAGCTTCTATTATGGAGGGGGCAGGGTCTCCTGATGCCCTTTCTCTAGCTGAAGTGCCAATGGCAGTTGATAGCTGCCGATGGAGGAAGAGTCCTTTTCCTTTGGAGGGCTGTCGTTGGTAGGTCTCTCATACTCCTTTGGAAGGTGCCACACGTAAGAGTATAGGAGCAACACTAACTGGATTTAGTGAACTAAAAGAAACAAGTCAAAAAGACGAATATAGAATGCAGATGGAAAGCCGAGCGATGGTGGCTCACGCCTTTAATCCCAGCACTCGGGAGGCAGAGGCAGGTGGATCTCTGTGAGTTCGAGACCAG
>NW_026067909.1:25610471-25624652 GCF_014885135.2 Alexandromys fortis | reverse complement strand
AAAAAAAAAAAAAAAAAAGATTGCAGATGGAAGATAAAAATTGGGGGGAGTGGCTAGAGAGAGGAAGTAGGGGATGAGGATAGATATGGCCAAGATACATTGTACACATGCATGAAAAAAACAAATAAAAATAAACAAATAAATAGAGTAATCACAAGTTATCACATTGGGGAAAAACTGGCATTCCTATGAAGAACATGTTCTCAATGACAGAAACAGAGACTGAAGATATTAAAAGTGGTCAGTGGTAAAAATTGCTTTATAAACCTTTCTGTACTTGGAGAAAGAGATAAGTACTTGACAACCTTTTCAGGTTTGGGAATGACAGCTTCCCAACCCCAGGCCTGTGGTCTAGATAAGCGGTCTTCACTCCTAGCAGAAGCAGGGCTGCTGACTGGGATTTCCTTGAGCACTTAACCAGCTCTGGTTATTTTTCTAGTTCTGTCTCCATCACAAGCTCTATCTGACGGGTCTGAACCAGAGCTGACTTGTTTGCATGTATCAGTGAAAGCTTTGTGGCGGCAATAGCAACCACAGACTAGGTAGGATGTTCAC
This sequence comes from Alexandromys fortis, assembly GCF_014885135.2. Classification (NCBI taxonomy): domain Eukaryota; kingdom Metazoa; phylum Chordata; class Mammalia; order Rodentia; family Cricetidae; genus Alexandromys; species Alexandromys fortis. The sequence continues at coordinate 25,624,097 of NW_026067909.1, read as the reverse complement.
GTGTGCAATCTCAGCTCGGAGGAACTGAAGGTACAAGGAAGGAAAAGAAGTTTTAGGTGAAGATTTAAGACCAGCCTGAGCCACATGAGAGCCTGCCTCAAAAAAAATTAGAAGGGAAAAAGGGGGAAAGCAAGTTAGAAAATAGCTCGTAACTACCAGTCCCCACTTCCCGAGTGGAGTTTCACTTCACGTCAGCTGCCATCTGACTGTATCTCCCTTCCCGAGCTAGATGGAGGCCTGCCAGACCAGCGGCCAGGTGTGAGGTTACCTGGTCAGGAAAGCAATTATCAGGTTGGCAGATTCTGTAGTCATGGTAACAGGGTGAAGAGATAAGGCCAGAGCTCAGCTCTGATGCTTCCCTCTCTCCCACCTGCAGTTTCTCATTTCCTGGGAGTGTGAAGAGAAGGTGTGAACGTGTCCTCTCACAGGCCTACACAAGCCTCCATCAGCTTTCCCTCCCAGCCATTAAGACACCAGAGTGGATTAAGAAATTTGAAATCAAATGAGAGGACAGTCCTTGACAAGAACTACACGGGGATGTTTGCATTCAGGTGATGGATTCTCTGCCAAGAACGAGAAAAGGGCTGTGCTCTGCTGGTCCAGAGGGATGCCGGGGCTCTATGGAGCTTCTGGCACTGTCTGCTTCCTGCATCCCTCCACCTTCGATCCTCAGCCCTGGCCCCTTGCTCAGTTCTGTATTTTCCCTGTTTTTCTCTACACACACACACACACACACACACACACACACACACACACACACACACACACACACGGGGTGGGGGAGCCATATGAAAACACATCTTTGAAGTGAAAATAACATTGGATGCATAATCCATGACTTACTTAGCCCAGCCTGGGGTAAGTTGCCAGCCTAGGGCCCCAACTAACATAACAATGTCCTTGACTTTTGAAAGCAAGTCCTTGAAAATCACCATGTATAGAGTCACTGAACAAGTACAGCGAAGTGACATTATCTCTTCTTGCTACCGGGCACAAAAGTATGCCCTGGAGATGCTCATGCACCTTTTGGGTAGAAGTCTAACATGGGGCTGACTTAAACACACCCTTTGCCTAGAAAGAAAAGTATCCTAGCTCATTCTCCAGGAAAGGCTGTGTCTCACCCTTGGACAGTGATGGAGTCAAAGCTCAGCTACCGAGTTTTTAAATTTAGAAAACACGCCTCTTAAACAAAATTTCAAGTTTCAGTTTCTTAAATCAAAGTTGGGTCACGAGTCTATGAATGTTTCCTAAAAGGTTTGCCTAACTCTATGTGATCTTTGGATTTATGTTTCTGTAGTGTTGAGGATCAATGCCAAGGTACTGATCAAACACCAGACAAACACTCTTGAAGGATGCTACATTCCTATCCCTGGGTGATTTTACTGAAATTATGAAGTCAGTGTAGGCACACATGTAAAGATGTCTATGACTACAAAAACACAGACTTTTTTTTGACAGAAATCACTGTGACTAACAGTTAGGAATATCCAGTTTAGAAATCAAAGTCTAACTGAATTCAGAAATACTCTTAGCTGCCACAAGCACATCTTTGGTCCATGGCAGGCCTAGTCTGCAGTTCGTCTTGCTTCCTTGCAAAGCTGTGCTCAGGGAGGAAGTCTTGCTTCTCCTAGTGCTGTGTCCTCTTCCCCTGGCCCAGTGGCACACTCCTTCGCTCATTCATTCATTGCTTCAGTGCAAATGCCTTCCCTATGAGGTGGGACTATGCCCTGTAGGCATACTTCAAATCAGCCTTAGGAATAGTAACTAATGCCAACAGTTTAGGTAAAATGCTTGTTACTCTTAAAGTCCTGCACACTGAGGTGTGCTCCTGAGGAGACTCCTCTGCGTCCTTAAAAAGATGATTTGTTCCTAGCAGCTCACTGACACCCCCACAGATGATTCTCCACCAAGATCCCAGCTGCTGGCTATGGCATGTCACCAGAGTGCTGGCTGACACTCAGGCTTTAGTTCCCATGGCCAGTCCACACATAAAATTGCCTTCTTTGGACTCATGCAAGACTAAGGTTTTCATTTATTTTTTATTATTAATTGAACTTTTTTCTGGTCTTTACTCGTCCCACCATAAGCAAGATGGTAAGTACAGGCACCCTGGCAGCCCAGTTGTATAATGACAGGTCACCCACACACAAACACTAGACTTCATTCTGAGCCACTGCACAAAGCCTCTTGGTGATATTATTTAAAGCTATGTATAAACTCATTACGGAACAATGACGGGGAAAATACCTTCTGACCAAACAGCAGAAGCAATGAGAAAGTAATTATATATTATTGGGGCTGGTGAGACGGCTCAGTGGGAAAAAGTGCTTGCCAACAATACTGAAGAACTGAGTTGGATCACCCAGACCCCCATGAGTTAAGGGGAGAATTGATTCCTGCAAATTTTTCTCTGACTTCCACATGTGCACCAGGGCATGTGCATACGTGTGTGCACACACATAATTAAATATAATAAAATATTTTAAAAAATAATTCTACAATGCATTTATAGTATGACTATGGCATGTGGAAGTCAACCTCAACTCTATCATAAGCCTGTCTCTGCTATGTCACAAATGGTACCTGCTGTCAGAAAAAGAGAAGGATCTGGGTGACAAATAATAGGATGGAGTTCATGGCTGCGATCACAATGTTTATGTGACTGTCCTGTGTGATGCTATTAGTGAAATGACTGATTCCATCCTAGAGCATCCCAGCATTGGATAAAAGGGTATCAGAAGGGGTGCTTGGTTAGTGTAACATGGTGAAGAAGTCTAAAATTGACTGTATTAGCTACTGTTCAGCTGCTGTGCTAAGATGCCATAAGGAAGGAGTTAGTTTGGTTTATAATTTCTGATGGTTAAGAGTCAACCATGGCAGAGAGGTGTGGCAACCAGAAGTAAACATGGTGGTCAGAACACTGTAAAACCACAAGAAGGGAGCAGAGACTGTGGACTAGGAACAGCAGGAGGGTTTGGAACTTCAAAGTCCATCCTTCGTGACAAACTTCCTCCAATAAGGCCATGTCTCTTAAGCATGCCCAAACAATGCCATCAACTGGGAACCACATATCCAAATGTCCAAGGCTATTGGGGACAGCTCATTCAAGCCACACACACTGGCCAACTCACCTATTTAAATAATAAAATTTTAGTGCTATTTTGTAGTTGGTTCTACCAGGCTTACGGAACTGATTGAGCAGGCAACATGGGACAGTGCAAGGCCATAATTCAGACTTTTATAAAATAGAACACATGCTCTTTATTTATTTATATAATCAATCCATCTGTGTCTATTGGCTTATTTTATATATTAACAAAATAAATCCACTTCAATTGATAGATATTACTGCAACATATGGGACAACTTTGTTTCAAATATCATTTTTTTAATCCTAAAATTGAAACCTACCAATCCAATAAGTGTTCTACCAATTATCTTCAACTTTTGTTTTTTCAGTGTTGTCAATAGCGCCATGTTGTACACACATTCATAATCAGCCTTAGCTGTTGCATTCATTTTGGATGCATATTAAGAACTGCAAGGGAACCATGCAAGTTGTGCTGCCCATGAAATTTTAAAAATGTAAGGAAATTAAATGTCAAGTGCAGTCGACAATCTGATTTGTCTTCACTATAAATAAGAGCACCACACTCAGGTGTTCCTAGTGTGCCCACTGACTCGTGGCATCAGAGTGGTGCTTGTATGCCAGTCAACACAAAGGCAGCCAAAGCCTCCACCTTGAGTCAGAAGAGTCCTAGATCTCTGCAAGTGTTTCTAAGCACTAGTATGTATGTTTAGTGGAGGAACACAAGCCATGTATATTGTCCTAGTTCAGAAGTCTCAATGCAGAAAGGGAAAGGAACTGATGCGTAGAGGCTGGAGGTGGAGAGAGCAGGACTCTTCAGCCGCATCATCATGGTAGAGATGGGAGTGTTGCAGAATAGTTGGTAGTCATCAACAAAGCCCATGCTCTACAACACCAAACTTTCCTGGATCAAACCATGGCTCTGACTTGCTTCCTAAGTGAGTGGCTTGTGTTGGGGTCCTTCGGGCATTAAAATGGCTTATTGTCAACAAAAAAGCAGAGAGTGAACTGTGTTGTGAATGAAGCTGCTTCTTGGCCAGAGTTGGAAACAGTTAGTGTCCGATTACAACTCTAAGCTAAAATAGTAGTCAGAAATCAGAGCAAGCCTCTAAATTCTGCCCATGGGTGCTCATCTTCTTCCTGTCTTTAATATCAGTGGTCTACTCAGTCTTCTCAGTGTCTGTGGGGAAGATGATCTTCATAGCTCTTCCATAACAGCTGAGGGTTTTATTGTGTAACACCCATTGACTCACCCACTGTCTCATGGCAGGAGGAGAATCAGGAATGTGAACTCAGTTATTCTACCCCAGAGGCTTTTCTTTGCCTTCTCTCTCTTCTCTCCTTCCCTTCCTCCCTGCTTCCTTCCTTCACTACGTCCTCTCCTCTTCCTCCTTATTCTCTCCCTCCCTCCCTTCCTCCCTCCCTCCCTTTCTCTTTCTTTCGGGACTGGAAATCAAACTCAAGGCATTGATTGGGCTAGTCAAAGTCCACACTGTTAACCAGGAAGAATGTCTCATAATTTATGTATCTCTGTATGAAAGACACTCCACAAAGGATAACATTTATTCATTGGTAATTTATATTACCAATTTCCAGGAAATTGCGGATATTGTATTATAAATTCTCTTTAAAGTTGCAAACTGTCTGAGTCTTGTGGGAAAACACACTTGGAGGCATCAGGAGTCCTACATGGAGGACTAGTTCCCAAAGTAAGCCAGCCAGGTTTGGATGAGTTAATTATAACTGGCAGGTTGCTGTTATCTTGTTTGTTAAAAAGCCATGCATCCTCTCCATTTCTGTAACAACACTACTGTGAGAATCAACACAAATTATGTCATTTCTGTTTCAGTATCTGTCAACTGCCAATAAGACGCATTCATACTTTGAATGTTTGTTTATTTTCTGTAAGTTTAAGGCCATAGACACAGAAAGCACAACACAGATGGGGGTTGGTGTGGAGCACAGAGGAATCATGGGGACCTCATGGCCTCCCAGTAGAGGAACTTGGCAGCTAATGTGACCGTCACCCTTATCAGGTTTGAGCCTGTGTTTGTCTGTTCCTTCTGTACTATCTGTGTGATTCAGCGTCTCTCAGGATTGATCAGATTTAAGGCCTGATATTAGAGGGAAAATTAGAAAAGATCCACTTGTAAATTATAACAGAAAGCAGGAAAAAGAGAAGAGAATGAGGCAGAGAACCAAGACTGAAAGTGAGACTTGAGAAAGGAAGCATCATGATGTGGTAATGCTAATTATTTTTACTTGATTCAATAAAGAGACCCAGAATGGAAAAGAGTCGTCCTCTGGGTCACAGGCCACACATTCACCTGAAAAGCAGCAGTGAGATTTGTACCTAAATCAAGTTGGTAGAAATATATAGTCTTAGATTGTCGTGGTTCTTAATGAGAAACCTTCTTTCTTGCTTATTGCTGTTTGACTGTGGGGGTCAACGTCTCACTGTATTGCCAACGGTCCCCTCAAATTCACAATCTGCCTTACCCTCAGCTGGGCCTGCTAATAAGCCTCATTTCCTATTTTTGCCTCTGCAGTAGTAGACAGGGTAAGGACAGACTATCAGATAGAAGGTGTTTGGGGGGGGTGCTATTCTGGCAGAATTTTAATCCAGCCAAGGTCATTTCTTACTTACAACTACAATGTCAGAGAAAATCATTCTGCATGACCTTAAATACAGAGGCTGTTGGAGGGGGGGCGTGGACATCAAGAATTCAGGAAAATGATGGCAAAAAAGAAGGTTGAGACATTAATATGAATGAATAAGGTGAAGGCCTGGAGTGGGAAGTTAGTCTGGAGGCCACAGCAGACAAATCACACAGAAACTATGCGGAGAAAGCCCGCAGCTCACTTGCAGCACAGACAATGCATTCTTTGCAGCCAATCAAGTGAAGGAGAATATGGTCTTTACTGCTGGACACCTACACAGGGGAACTTGAGGGACGAGGGCAAAGTTCTCTACTTCAGCACAGTCTGCCACAGGCTTGACAGTTCAATAATGTGACTGATTGGGATGGTGGGGATGACGGTCCGTAGGAAAAAGCTATCACCCCTGCTAAGAGAGGAGTCTTCGTCTGACCAAGGCTGCTCCATTGCAAGCCCAGTTTAAGAGACGGGAGGAATAACCATTTCTTCCCCTTGGAAACTGTGGCCCTGGTGAATTCCTTTACAGAGCCCTGTGGCTAGGTGAGCCTGCCTGTTCTTCGGGATGCTCATTAAAGTATAAGTTTCCTTTTTTCTTCTTTGTAACTCCTTTTCCTTCTTTGGAACACTTTCCAAAGCCTAACCTGCTTTTCCCGCCACTCTGGAGGGACTTTCTCACTCTATCTTACCATTCAATCCACTCTTCCTGATCCCAGCCTGGCTGCTCACACATGGGTCTTTTCTCTTCCTCCTCCTCCTCTTCTTCCTTCTCCATCTTCCTGCTCCACACAGCCCCTGAAATTTACAGCTTGCCTTCTCTGGAGTTGTTCTTTTTAAGTTCTAGTAAAAATGTCCTGGAAATTTCCTCTGAGTTGATCTTTCAGGACCCCAACTAATAACCTCAAGACGCTATTTCAATTTCCCACACTTAAAATGGTGGAATCCAGGTGGGTCTCCTTGATATTTGCAGGAACACAATTATGAAATAAGTGTACTTTAAGTTGTAACTAGAGCAGTTACATATACAAGAAAAACCAATTAAATACCAAAATGCTTTATGATAAAGTTATGAGCCAATAATTATTTTTCTTTCCTTTTTGACATTCTGAATTTTTAATGTATATATATATATGTATGCAATACATAATTTTTAAATTAAACAAGTCATTTTAAATAAGTTTATTTAACCCGGGGAGCCACCTGAAAACAAGAATGTCTTTGTGGAGCTTGCATGCAAAACTCTTCAATATCGTGGTATAGGAAATGCCCATCTAATTTCCAGCACTTAGATAAGGATGAATGATACATAAATAGTATATTCTTCAGAATGATACTATGCAGAAGCAACATTGCTCTCCTTATATATGACTGACTGACAGACGGGATCAGGAAGTGACTAGCAGGATTAGTGATTACTATGTAACAGAGCACAGAAGCCACACGTGGGGAAATGGGAAGGCAGGGACACAGCGTTCCAAAATAACTCAGAAAGCTGAGTTAATGTAGGGCATCAAAATGAAAAGAAGAAACAAATGAAACAAACAAGAAATAAATAATCGTGCCCCAAAGAAAGTCATCTAAATAAGTGTTTGGTGTGATTCTCCAGCTCCTCCAGGGCTCCAAACTAAGCTTCTCATTAGACATTCTGTCCATTAGAATTAATTATTAGATGGAACCAGACACCATGAAGCTTCAGAAAAATCTCCCTCATAAACACAATTCCTCTCTCTGGCCAGACTAGTAAAAAGGCAGCGAGGATATTACAGAAATCTGTGGGACTCCTGTCCTGTGAGCTGACGGCTCCCAGCTGACCTCCATCTTCTTTCTAGATAAGAACCTTATAGACCACACTAAACTGAAAGATTAATTTTCAGTTTTTCAGAGTTTACAAGTTAAATGTAATATCCAGTTCAACACATGAAAGTGCTTTTAAAATCAAGCATCTGGAGCTGGAGAGATGGCTCGGCAGTTGCCAGTATTTGCTGCCCTTGCCAGTGGCTTGGGTTGGGTTCCCAGCGCCCACAGAGTCTGTAATTACTGCAAATAATTCCAGTTCCGAGGTATCCAACATGTTTGTCTAATCTCAGCAGCACCAGCTATGCTGACATACAAAGAGGTACACAACCATAAATTTAAAATAAAACTTTAAAAAAATCACAACATAGAAGTTGACATTTTTGCTTCCCTATTCTTAATTCAAATATATAGGCCATTACAAATTAGATAAAAATCATATTTCATAAGCTTAGCATTCCTTAATTTTAAACATGACCAGCTATCCTTGAAGGGCAAATTTATCTACAAGACTCTCCCCTGCATATGGAGATTGTGTTGAATCAGTAGTTGTTGTTTGGGGGTTGGTTTTCCTAAAAGGAGCTGTGCCTCCTCATCCAGCAATGGAGTGTACTGTTTGCTCCAGTTCCCCCATCTCAGATGGGAAGAGCTCGAGATGCTCTAAGTCTATGTCACTCTAAGTTGGGGCTTGTTGAGTTCCTGTCCTTGGAAGCACTCCCAAGCCTGGCTGCGGTCCAGGCCCTTAGCTGCCCCATGGGTTCCATCTCACTCCAGAGCTCCCTCTTCAGCATTCCCTCTTGTTTTCTGTTCACGCATGACTTGACCTCCCAAATTGGCCACTGGGCAGTCACTCTACTTTCAGACCTTGTTAAATCCAACCAGGTGAGGAAGCAGCAGAGTTGGGAACGTAGCTAAGTTCTGGATGTTGTGGGAAACTGGGAAGTCTCCGTAGGGAAATGAGCTTGCCACAGCAGTTGAGAAGCATGGGCTTGGAACCATGCTAAAGCAGGCTACTGGACTCTTGTTTTCTTCCAAGGGTAACATTTATTTTTATTTTTGACCATATTTACTATATACTTAATATCTTTACTCAAAACCATCTTTATTTTCTCTAAACCACTGCAGTTACACACTTTGGTCATTGCTGGAGGTCTCATACCCTTCGGCATTGGTTCAGGTACCCATTGGTGTTCAACCTGCTGGGTAGGGTTCTCTCTCCTCCTCCTCCTCCTCCTCCTCCTCCTCCTCCTCCTCCTCTTCCTCCTCCTCCTCTTCTTTCTCTTCTTCCTTTTTTTTTCTCTTTTTTCTCCTTCATCTCCCCTGCTCCCTTCTAGGAAACTCTGAGATTACTTTTAGTCCCCCAGTGATCTCACTGACGCCTACTTGGGTTGGAGTGGAATAATGAACAATACATACACATCCTTCCTATACGTCTATCTCTTCACGGCATCCCGAGGACAGTGCTGAGCCACCAGCTGCTGCCCCAACTGAACAGTAGGCACCAGCATTTACAACCTAATATTGAACATCACTGGGTTCACTTTTAGAAGTCTTTAAGACACCAACCACTCGCCTTCAGAAACAAACAGAAATCTGGAGATTTAAGCACATCAATATCTAGTTTCTTAGAAATTTCCAAAAGTCGGAATATGTTTGCATCCCTGAGGTGTCCATATGCTACAGCCATGTTCACGTTGTTCTGTTCTTTATGTCCTACAGGAACTGTTGTCATGGTCATGACTGCACATCTCTCCTGACACCGCCAAGTGCTGACAGAGGCTCCCCTCCTAGGACCCAGGAAGAATATGTATGATAGCCTCCACAACCATGCACAGAGGGAACATTACTGCATTCATGAAGCAGTTTCTGATGGGGGTATTAAAATGACCTTATTAAAATATGCTCATGAAAACAATCACACCATTTTCACACTGAGCGCCTAGGGGAAATGGTGGCATAAGAGGAGGTGTCAACTTCGGCCCCTTTTATTCTGCTAGGCCCTTGTCCTACTTATGTGGTTCTCTGTCTGCTGTGCTGGTAGACAACCGTGGTGTCCCCACACACTTGAAGATGCGCGATGGCCTTGAGGCTGGATCTCTGAGTGCACAGAGCTGTCTAGCACTCACATGCTAATCAGAACTTGACCCTCCATGGCAGGATGACATCTTCATGAGCCTAGGGCCCTTAGCAGCACTCTGGGACCTTAACACGGGGCCAGGTTAAAAACCAATTAGCATTCCCAGCAGGGGCAATGACTCACGGGTACTCAAGAGGCAGGATAAAGATCAAGAGTCTATGGTGAATTTAATGGTAAGGTAATCATAGTTATATCCTATGCACCGACTTCACAGGAAAATTTACAAGCCAAGCTCTCTTATAACTGACAGCAGGGCACGGAAAGCCATCCTCAGATAAGAACAGCAGCACCCCACATTGATTTTGCTCTGCGAATCCAGGTGGACTCTATTGGCTGCCCTGACAGTTCAGACAGGAGAGGGATAAGCCTGTCACCAGGGGGCTTTTGTGCCCGCCAAGCCTCTTTGATGACACTCTCTCCATCTCACCAGGACAGCAGTCAATGGATCAAGGGCCTCTCTGTTTACTCCTCTCCCCAGGCCCCGTCTAGATTTAACACCTACACAGGAGAGGTGTTTGAGAGGAAATGAATGAGAAACAAGCCTGGTAAGAATGTCTAATAGGGCCTGACCGCTCAACACGGGTCAAGCCAATAATGCCCGGATAGCCAGAGCCTTCCTCAGAGGAGGCCCTTGCCTAGCATGCACAAGCCTGCATGCTGCGCCATTCCGTAGTTTCTTTTTAAGTCCCACAGCAACTATGGTTAAAAACCCACCTCATTTAAAGATGAACAAACTTGCTTCCAGCTAACATAATCTGGCCTTTGCATCACACTTGGTGATCCGGGCATGTCTCTTTTCAAAGCCCCGTTAAGATACTTATAGATTCAGAGACTGTGACCTTAGATCTCAAGTTAGAGGTGGAGAGTGGCTACGTGTGTCTAACATATCATCAGGCAGTAACTGTAATAATTTCCCTTTCCATTTGTCTTAATTTTGTTTCTTTCTTTAAAAAAAACTGTAAGAAACTTTTATTTACTTATTTTTAAGTCAGGCCCTCATGCAGTCCACGCTGGCCTCAAACACACTATGCACTGGAAGATGACCTTGAACTCCTGATTTTCCTGCCCCTGGCTCATGGCTCCTGAGCACTACTGATGGGTACCACTGTGCCCGGTTGCTGCAGTGCTGGAATGAAACCCAGGGTCATGGGCATCTAGATAAACTCTCTTATAGTCAAGCTATACCCTAGCCACTTCCCTAAGTTTTCTCTAGCATGTAAGATGTCCTAAATTATAAATCCATCCTGGTGAGAAGTGGAGAGAAGAACATTGTTTCAAATTGAACATATATCCAAAGTATCCTCTGCCTGTGCACAGATTCTCCAACCGCCTCACCTACTCCCCCTAGAGTGAGCACAGAGTGCTGCAGGACTCGTTAACAGGTAAAAACTATTGAGGTGCTTAAGTTGTTGAATTGCTTAAACGGGTGTCCAGCCATCTGTTCCCACAGTCGGGTGCTCTCTGGACCAAGTGCACATGAAATGCTCAGTCAGATGCCTGTGAAGGGCAACATCCCCACAGAGTCACCAAATGTGTTTGTCACAGTGTGCTTGTGCTCACGGGCCCTGACTTAGTCTCCAGGCAGGGCTCTTAAATCTCTCACACAGCCTGGCACAAGTAAATTCCTTGTCCCCCATGAGCAACCATCTGAAAGAACCCCCGCCATCACTGACCAAACACTGAAGGAACTTTTCAGTAGACGAAAGTCTTACCCAACAGGAAACAATAATGAGAGGTAAGGAAGAAAGGAAATTCTGCCCTAAGTAATAAGTACCAGCACATTTGACACCATCTCTTCCGACACGAGACGAGGGTGACCTTTTCCACTCAATACTTGCTGTATTCTGTGCTGGTGTATGAGAACCTTATCCTTTGCTACTGACAAAGCTGCCTGAGATGACCTGGAACCTGCTTTATGTCCTTCCTCAACCTTGCCACATTGCAGCGGGAACCCACAGACATCTCCCTGTTTTATGCAGCCTGGTGGCATAGAGAAGTCAAGACAAAGACCTGCTTCGTGCTATACCGGGCACAGAGAATCAGCTGGCACACATTCTCCTGTGCATGGGGCTCAGAAGTGTCGTCTTTGCAGCGGCAGATCATTGTGTCCAGTTAGCAGAGGGGAAGGAGGAGGTCAGGTCCAGGCAGGGAACCTTCAGGAGATGTTTCCTTTAGAGCTTTATTGCATAGTAACTACAGCCAGCAATGTCTAGGTCAGACCACAAAGTTTCACAGATGATCCTGCAGTCACGTTCTTGGCTATAATGTTGCATGAAAGTCACTTGGGCCATTACCATAGGGGAGCAAGAGCTGGAGAGGTTGGTCTAGACTACGCTTTCAGTTTCTTTGAGTTTATAATTGCTCCAACAGAGTTACGAACAATCCTAGTCAACAAAAGCCACACTGCCCATCTTGGCTTGTTAAGAAGTTTCATGTCTCTCATTCCCAGACACCCACATTCTCGGCAGGTTCTCCCCACCCCCACAAGGATCTGGGCCTGTGCTGAAGCAGCCTGTGTTTAGCAGCAGCAGCATCAGAGTCTACCCTACACTCGACACTAGATCTTCTGTCCTAGGTATGACAGTCAAAAACGTCTCTAGAGAAGCTGCTGGGTGGTAAAGTCACCCACAATAGAGGACCACTGATAGATTGGAGAAAATAGTAATAATCATAATCATAATAATTCTTTATTTGACAAACAGATTCAATTTCATAGCTGATTAGCCTAGACATTTTATTTTGCTGCATAAACATTTAAGTAACATGTTGAGAAAAGGGCATTCTCTTGTTGCTATATACTGGGACTCCTATGTATCACTGAGGTCTTTTGTTGAAGTTCAGAAGCAAGTATCTTTCCTTTCACTAGCCATCTAGATAAACATTGAATAAGTAGAGGAGATAAAGCTTCAGGGGCACTTGGCTGACAGAACTCCTGGGGGTGAGGATAGCCCTGCCCTTAAGAACTTGACTTTCAGAACACAGACTTGGGGAAGGAGGCCTCTCCTGAGGACTTGGGGTACCCCTCTTGCTTAGTATCCTGAGGACTTGGGGTACCCCTCTTGCATAGTATGCACTTTCCATTCCGCGAGTGTACAAGACAGAATGCTTTGGGTCAATAAGATGCACATCGCATTGACTTTGAATTTCAAACTTCAAGTTGACAAAGATTGTTTAAACATTTGGCTGTTTAAGCTAAGCTAAAAGGCTGATGTGGTTTATAAAGCCAGGGTACCACAGTGAAGGATACACATGGTGATGACTGTCTCTTCCCCTCCCCAAAGATGAAACTTGATGGACAGAACACACCTGGATAAGATTATTTCTGGAACCAGTTATCTATGTAAATACAAGGATCCTGGCTAATTAAAGTTTTAATATTGTGCATATTATACATGTACATCTTATTTGCATTTATCTACAAATGATAAATTATATACACCTCAGATAATTGTATGTCAGAGAAAGGTTTGGCACTCAGTGTCCTCTTACACTGACAGATCTTCAGGAACACCAAATATTCCCTCTGCATAGGGGGCTTTTGAATGATGTTCCTTTTACTGAGAGCTGTGCGTTACAGTTTCCCCAAAACATAGCAACAGCTTAGAAAACTAGACTTATTATTATTTCATTAAAATGTTAAAGTAGTTGAGCTGATTCATGAAACTTTGATTGAGGTTTGGCTGCTCAAGTCACGCTACCCAAATCAAGAAATATATTATTACTGTACATATTGCCACTAGTTCATATTTCAATATTTCCATCATTTCTGGCAGTAATACAGCAATGGAAAGCTATAGTTGTAGCTTGTATGTGTCCTATACTCTTAAAAGATCACACAGTCATACCAATTTAACTCAAGACTGTATAGTAGTCTCTTAAAGTAACTGATGTGTGTGTGTGTGTGTGTGTGTGTGAGAGAGAGAGAGAGAGAGAGAGAGAGAGAGAGAGAGAG
>NW_026067909.1:25568247-25610404 GCF_014885135.2 Alexandromys fortis | reverse complement strand
GAGAGAGAGAGAGAGAGAGAGAGAGAGAGAGAGAGAGAGAGACAGGTATCTATGTGACATATACACACACACGTGTAAGGGTATACCCACACCTGTGCAGAGGCCAGAGGATACTATTAAATGTTTTCATCATTTTTGGTTTTATTCCGTTGGCACAGAGTTTCTCACTGAACCTGGTGCTGGGCTTTATGCCAGTGAGTCTCATCGGTTCTCCTTTCTCTGTCCCCCTCCGCAGTTTGAGGTCAGAAGTAGATGTGGCCTCAGCTGGAGTTTTCCATGGATACCAGGAATTTGAACTCAAGCCCTCGTTCTTGTATAGCAAGTGGGTTCTTGCCCACTGAGCCGTACCCCGGCCCTGCAGGTAACTGACTGTGTAATTAGCTGGAGAGGAGGAAGAGGAATGCAGAGCCCAGTGGGAAGTCTAAAAATAAATAATCACAGATTGGGATCAAAGGAAAATAGGGGTTATGTCACTCCGTTGTTTATTCTACACGTAAGTTTTGTTTCAGGAATGTCCGACTGTCCTCTAAGACCTGACACTGTCACGAAGTCAGAGCAGACACACGCGGGATAATTTCACCAGGGCTCACCAGCACAAGTGTTTGCTTTGGAAAGCTGCCAGCCCATTAACCCACTCACGTTTCCTAACAGCAGAATGTCTTCTCAATGAAACAAATACGAAGTTAGATTTGCAAGATACATTGATGCATTAACTTTTCTTTTCTATGGAATCTTCCTGAATTTTCAGTTTTAATATTCTGTGAGTGAAAACTCCCATGGCTAGGAAGCAGCCAGAGAATTAGGACCAAAGGCAATGGAAACCAATGCCCGTTCCATCAGACACACCTGTATATAGACCAAATCAGTTTGTGTACCCAGTAATGAGGGTAACTCATATCTGTTTTGTTTGTTTTCTCATGATGCTTGAATTTTATCTATAAAAATTATAATGAGACAATCACACTCAGGATGTAAGTCTGATGTACATACTTTATAATCAGCCTCACTAAGGGCTAGGTAGTGAGGGGATCTGAGAGCCAGGCTGTGCCCAGTTGTGAGGGCTGTAACTAGCTCATAGTTTGATAAAGAACACTCCGCAGAGTGACCCTTGGTGGGCTCCTGGTCACCTCTCTCTCGGCACAAGTCTGTCATTCCCATTCTGTGTGTTTACGGGGTAGATTAGGTGGATGCGCCAGAAAGATGACCTCATAGAATCTCCCCTCCTTCCTGTTCCAAATACAGCCTGCCCTTCCACTTCCTCACTGACCTAGTCCTCTCCATGGCCCAGCATTCCTCAGGAGAGCAGGACACGTGAGAACTAAGCATGGACATAACACTGGGCATGAGGAGCAAGAGTCTTGTTCTGTGCTGTGTCAGCTCAGGTGCCACGCCTCAGAGGCTGAGAATACATCACTCGGAAACCATGATTATAAAAATATTTCCATTCTCATTCCAAATATAGCTAGTCCTTTGAATTTTGCATCTACCCGTTCAACCATGTGTGGATACCATGAAGTTAGGCCTGTGGCAGCTGCATCTGTGCTAAATATAAGGCTGCTTTTATTGCCATTAATCCTAGCAAATACCAGGGATCAGTTACAGTTTACAGGGAAGGGGAGTTTGAGAAGATGGCTCAGTCAGTGAAGGGGCTGCCATCCAAGCATGATGACCTGAGCTCAGATCCTCAAACCCACATGAAAACCAGGTGCAGTGGATGTGTTTGTAGCCCCTTGAAGCTGACTGGCCAGTCAGTCTAGCGAAATAGATTTAATAGGTATAGTATTAAAAAAGTAAAAAAGTAAAGATGGAGAATGTGATGTTGACTTCTGGTCTCCCCATGTCCATAAGCAAGCAAGTACCACCCCCCCGTATACACACACACACACACTGTTTACGGAAAGATCCACTTAGATTATATGTAAATAGCACACCATTTTAAAGAAGGGAAGCATCAAATGTTTGTGTCTTAGGTCTGGATCATTTATGTCCCAGAATCCGCCCCCCATGGACACAACAAATGGCTATGACTTATTTATGATGTCAAATTCATCCCATCAGATATGTCCATATTTCTGCCAGCCATTTTGTAGATCAATACAATGACCACGTTTTAGATAAAAGTCTTCCCCCTATGTAACGGGTATCTGATTAATATTTTAAGTCATTAGAACACTCAGGACATTTCTTAAGTAAAGCTAGAGTGTATTTAAGAATTAAAACCCAATTCTTTTAAAAATTTATTCTTTGTCCATTTATTTCTTTATTTTGTGTGTATTCATGTGTGTGTGTGTGTGGGGGGCATGTGCTTGCCATGGGAATGCCAAAGAACAATATGCCAGAGCCGACCTTTTAGTTAATTTTTGTTAGCTCTTTAGGGGCCCACCAATCTCTCAAATAAATACAGACTTATTCTTACTATCAATGCCTCACCTTAGCTTGCCTTGTTTCGAGCAAGTTTCTCTTTAACTGTGTTTTGCCTTTGGGCTTTTAACCTTTCTTTATTCAATATATTTTTTCTTCTTACTCCATGGCTGGCTGTGTGACTGGCCCCTGGTGTCCTCTTCTCTTTCTGGCTTTCTTGACCCTCACTCTTCTTTTGAGCCTAGATATCTTCTCCTATTTATTCTTTCTCCCTGCCAGCACTTCCTATTTTTCTTTCCTGCCTACCTGTTCAGCTCTTTATTAGACCAATCAGGTGTTATAGGCAGGCGAAGTAACACAGCTTTACGGAGTTAACCAAATGCAACGTAAAAGAAACACAAGACATCTTTGCATCATTAAACAAATGTTCCACAGCATAAACAAATGCAATACATCTTAAACTAAAGGACTAACAATACAGTCCTTTCCTACTACCATGTGGGTGCCAGCAGGGAATCAACCTTGGGTCCTCAGCCTTGGCAATGAGTGCCTTTACATAATCAATATAATAGTTAATATTAGTTATCAGCATGACAAGATTCATCCCTGAGATGAATGAAGGGGCCTGCCTGTGAGGGAGTGTTTGCAGATTGGGCTAAATGAGGCTGGAAGACATCCTAAATACTGGACACACCATCCCATGAGCTGCTGTCCCAGATGGAATAAAGCAGAAGAGAAGCTGGGTACCAGCATTCACGTGAACACTCCTGTTGTGATACCTCCCTACCATGATAGATCATATCCCCAAACTGTGAATCAAAAGCATTCCTTCCCTAAGCTGTGTCTTTCAGGTTTTTTATTGCAACAACAAGGAAAGGAACTAACATGGTCTTAAGTTTCCTGTTCCCGTTGAAAATCCCTGGGGGCTGGATCCCACCTCTTGGTTTCCATGGCTTCTAGACTGGGGATGTGGAAATGTGGTCTCTGATGCTGTTGTAAGAATCATTCTAGGACAGCCCTGAGATCCTGCATCTTGGTGCCTTCCTCATGGCCATCAAGAGATCTCTTCTCATCAAGGAATCACCACAGGATACCCTTTAGCTGCAATCCAAGCAGCTCTGTCACATAACACAGGCTGACAGACGGCTTTGTCACCTGCCTGCTCATAGGTCCTCATGCATTTATGTGTGGTGTTCCCACACAGCAGATAGCTCTGTCCCCATGCTTGGTAGCACAGGTTCTGATATCTAAGCCCCAATGGGCTGCCACAGAGAACCACAGGTTTGCTTTCAAACCTGATGCAGCAATACCAATTCTGACTACATACTTCTGTTTATAATATCTTACTACTCTACAGCAGACTTACAAATACAGACTTTGGCTTTAAGGTCTAACAGCTATGCGTGATTGCTGCAATTCCATATATGTTGGGTTTCTCACGGGCCCAGGTGGACAGAATGTAGGCTCAGCATCAGAAACCAGATGCACTTTTGACCAATGTAAGTTGGCCAAATTTACCCGTCCATACACAACCTCAAAGCAGGGTCTCTTTGAGCATCGGCGTTAGTGTGAGGTAGGCTTCTAGCTCTAGATAGAAACTGAGACATGGTTGGCTGGGTGGAATGAGGTCTGTGTTTTACAAGCATGAACTGTCACCACCACCTAGTGGCAGTGGTTGGAAGTTTGTCACACCGTGACTGTTTCTCGTTCATGATCTTTTCACTGTTCACAAGATTTCTCCATTCACTGGGAGTGTTTCAAATCTCATAAAATGTCATTTAATAAAAATAAATATGATGCCCGCTGTGCTCTTTAATAGAATACACATATTATTTAGGGTAATTATAGTTTTACATGCCACAAATTAAATCATTAGGAATTTAAGATGTTGGCTCATATATGCATGGACAATTCTGGTTTTAGTCATTAAGGAACACAGATCTCACCAAGCGTGATCTAGAGAATGCCACTGTCCTCAGGATGGAACTATGGCATGCGCAAGTCCTTTGGATAGATTATGCAGACTCGTTTACTTCTGATAAATTTCAGATTAATTTGCAATTCATAAAATTTGCACAATTTATGTGCTGCTTCACACATTATCAACAATGATAGCATTTTGAAGGCGTTAGCTGTAGCTGGAAACTTAGGAATAAAGAACACAACTGTGTAGATGTGTCTTTCTTTGGCACACAAGCACACACACAATCAGCTATCATAGATTCAATAAATACTTCAAAAATTCGATGTAACACTGCCTCTCTCCCATACTTCATAATACATACTCCCCTTATTAGCCCCGGATATACTATATTTTAATGGATATTCCTCAACTGGAGTTATCTTTCTCCAAGTTCATTGTTTTAGTCTTCCATTTCTGAGACACAGTAATTGGCTTTGCTGCTCATGATCTTTTTGAGTTTATATCCTGTCCTTAGCATGCCTCTTTCTAAAATGCCACCAGAGTGTCTCCATGAAGTTAGGATAAAATCCAAACACCTCAGTCCAACCAAAAACACCTAAAAGGGCTTCCGACTTCCTTCCCCACCAACTTACCACCCACGCCCTTTCCCTCAACTCCATTCCCGATACCTGTCAGCAAGAAGGCAGGTGAAAATGTCATTGTCTTCCATGCAGCATGTCCAGCTCTGCTGGCTGCAAGGCTTTAGTCTAGCTGGCCCTCAGGACTAGAGTGTCATTCTGGAAGCCGTATCTCCTGAGTGGTCAGCCCCGCAGCCTCATTCTCAGAAAGGATGCCTATGGCGGTCAAGGTACCAGCCCCCAGACATTTCCCTACACACATTATCTTATGGAGGTATCAGCTAAAAACCATGTCTGTTTCCAAGGTTTGTGTCTTCACTCATGAGACTGTGACTGTGATGTGGCATGTATGTGTGTTTTCCAGTCTACAAGTCTAAAAAATGTGTAAGAAAAGGCCGACTGCACTAGGTGACATGAACCAAAACAACAGAGTTCAAGGCTCACACGGCTTGCTGTGAGGTGAATTCACACACACAGCTAACTACACCCCGTAACCACTTTTCTTAGCTTCTTTCATTGTGGGTGATCATGTCAGACATGAGACTCCATGTTTGTGATGTCGATATTTAAAATATGTAGTGCCTGGGAAGTGAAACTGGGTATTTTAATTACTGAAATAGTATGTAAAATAACGGGTTACATTAGGACTTATTTTGCCCCTGTGTGGTGTGATAGGGTCTTGCTGTGCAGGTGTGGCTGGTAAGATGCTCACTGTACAGTTCAGGCTAGTCTTAAATATCTGCCAGTCCTCCTGCCTTACTTCCTGAGTGTTGGGTTACAGGAATACACCACCACACCTGGCTCATTATGACATTTTCCTCCATATATATATCATTCTACTTTATCCGTGCCTCTTTCATTTATGCAAAGAGAAAAATGAAAAGAAGAAACTACCTAATATATCCAGAAAAAGGAAGGGAAATCAAGACATGCTGAGCCACCACGGAAATCTGTAGGTAATTTTCTTCAACCATAAGGACTCAGAAGACAATCTTTCCCAATTCAGACACAATTGCTCTATGAATCAACCGTAACGACTCTGTTTCTAGTAAATGGTTTCTAGCGAGAAAATCCTCCTGAATTTCATCGAGGCACGCAGCATGCATGGAGGAGCACGGTGATGCAGTGAACCAGTTCCCGAGCCATGCGGCTGCCTCCGCTCCCCAGTCCTCCTCTACAGCTGTTGGCACCACTGCTCCCCTCGGTTGGGCTTGTCTTACTTGGAAATTAAGTGGTGTTAAATGTAGCACAGGGATGGTTTGGGCCAGGGAAAAACGTGCCTTCTTCCAAGGTGTGGGGCTTATTAAAATTTTGAATTTTAACCACGGTGTGATTTAACTTCCGCCCAAAGGAATGTTCTCAGGCGGCCAGGAAAGTTAATGAGCTTGAGCAGGGCACAGACACTTCCTGTTAGGAAGACCCAGGGCTCTGACATCACCACTATGCCACAATAGAGTCCCATTTGTTACACGCTGATGCATGCCGGTGATCCTGTATTCCCGTATGCACACACAGACTCCTTTTGCCATGCCAGAATTCTCTTAAAATTCCAACCTAGCCTCTTAGTTCCTATGAAGATTTCCATTGTTTTTCTTTTGTGGGACAGCATAGCATTTTAAGCAATCCATTATGATCCTGTACTCAGTGTGTATCTAAGGAGAGCTTTCTCCTCAGTCTTTGCCTCCACCCCCCTGAAGAGCACTTTGACAATAGGCGTAGGCCACCACATCTGTTTGTGTTTTAGGTGTGTGTGTGTGTGTGTGTGTGTGTTACTAGAGGATCAAACCGTGGTCAATGCTGGGCGAGTAGTCAATAATCTATCCTACATTCAGAGTGGGATGTTTTGTGAAGTTGTATCATCGCCGAATCTACCTCGTAAGCAATGGGCGCTCATTAGATGGCTTGGGGATCGTCATTCTTAATCCCATCTTTGTCCTCACAGCTGTTTCTGGGGTGATTCTCTCCCAGGTTCCCTTGGGTGCCTGATCTAACCTCATCTAACCTGAGATTGGTAGGGTTTGGGCAAGTTCGGAGGAAGAATAGGCAGGCAGAGCAAAGGCCAAAGGCATATGGGGCAGAGAAAAGATGGAGGAACAGGCCGTGACATTTCTCAGAGTCATTAGAACCAAACAGTCTGTGTTTTCCAAGAACATGGCAGCATTGGGAGGGACAGGTCATGGGGGTAAACCCAGTCTGTATCAGACATGTCCCATCTGAAACCACAGAAGGCATTTTCATGTAGAGGCCAAGGACACAGTTAACTGCACATTTCTGGGCTTTAGAGAAGTCTCCAGAAAGAAATTCTGGGAAATGTTCAGTCCACAACTGTGTCCTGAACTGCCAGACCAAAGGAAGAGCAGGGAGAGAAAATGGGGATGGAGGCAGCCTCAAGTAATCCTGTGTTCACTCTGAGGTCGAGAGAGCCAACAGTCAGAACAACCAGGAAGCCATTCCTAAGGGAGGCGTTTCCTAAAGAGAAGCGCACCAAGAGCCGTGTATGGTCCAGGGACAGGTGCTGAGAGTGGTCCTTCCAATATGACGACATGAAGGCTTGACACAGCTGCCCAGGTGACTATGTTGGGGGCAAAGACTTCACCCAGCTGGGCTCAAGGGAGGCCGGGGCAGGGTCTAGTGACAGAATATAACCAGCTTTTGAGAGTCCATTTTCTAACCAGAAATAAATGGTTGCAAGAAGGAAATGGCTAAGGTCTGATAATCTAAGATGTTCTGCCAGTCTAGGAAGCAACGGCTAACTGTAAATACAGATGCTTCATCTGAGCCACGGCACACTCCCCTCTGATGCATCTTCTTGTTCTTCAGTTTGTTTGCTTTTTTTTTTTTCCTCCATGGAATTTAGCAGGTTAGTGTAAAGTAAATTCCAAAATAAACTGTCACCTGAAGATACTGACAGTGGATAAAACCTGTGCAGGAGGAAGTAGCGGATTCTGTTTGCTCTGACTGTTATAATACAGGTTCGAAGGCTGACACAGGAGGGGTGGGGTACATTGTCTGTCTGCCTAATAGTATGCATGCATACGTGTTTGTTTTCACAATTAAGCTTCACTTAAAAGAAGAAGGCCACCTTATTGATTTTCAAAGTCTCTCTTGTTCTTATAATGCCCCACTCTGTCAAAGAAGATGGCAGTAGTTAATATATTCTTTTACAAATAAAAATCTACATTTGGCCACAAATCATTTCCATCAAGTAGAAATAGTCTCATGATTTATGAATTTGCCAGAATAGACAAACCTCCCCTTTAACAATATTCTAATGAAATGTCATAGCAAAAGTGGCAATGCATTTGTATCATTTATTTTAAAAATCAATTTCACTGATTACAAAATAGAAAGTTATATAGAGGGATGGTAGCAGTTTCGTTTGTATTGAGGGGGCTCAGTGCACAGGGATAGTGGAGGGGAGTGGATGCCCTTCACAGCAGTGCCTTTAGGCAGAGCTGCAATCTGGAAGGAGCAGGAACTGTTTCCTAGTGCCCTCACAGGGCACCCAGCCTCAGGACAGGGGCGGGGAAGTCTATGGAAAACAGCATTCTTCTAGAACCTAAAATTACTTTATCTTGTCTAGTTCTTGGTTATTACAAAGTGCTCAAGCCAACGGCTCTGTGGGTGCTCTCTCATTCTCTCTCTCTCTCTCTCTCTCTCTCTCTCTCTCTCTCTCTCTCTCTCTCATCTCTTCTCCCTGGTCTGGGGTGTGCAGTGTTCTGTTAATCACTCCTACCAAATCCCTTTGGCATGAGCACTACCTGATGCTTTATCCCCATTTAATTTACTGACATAATAATTAGTCTCAGTTGGGCTGACTTGGTGCTCACATCCTGTAAGCTGGAGTTCCTAAGGAGGAAGCTAGCAGTTTGGGAGAGGTTGTGATATGAAAATGAGAGGCCGTTGGCTTTGGGACATCGACCTGCCTCGCTGCTAACACTGGTAGTGATGAGTCAGCTCTTCTGTCCAGGAATCGCTGATGCCCATGACTCAGGACATTTGGCTCTGTGCGTTCCCTGTGTCTATATGAGACAGGGAGGTGGGGACAGATCTCAGAGCTGGCACGGTGCCACCACTCTGCAGTATGTGGACACACGACGCACAACAGCAAATAAGCTCTCCTTTGCAATGAAAATTAAAACAGATTTATTTTCCTTTTGAAGAGGGAATTATTTTGTCCTTACCCAGGTTCCTCCTGACACTCAGCTGCCTTTTGTCCTGCAATTGCATACACTGTGTTATTAAGTGTGCACCAACTGTTTGAGTTTGCTTTTCTTCGCTCAATAAAGTCTGCTGCTAAATAACTTGCTTGTGAGCCTTTTCATAGAATCTGACTTTTCTCTTTTCAACAAAAGCTGTACCCTCGTTGAGACTCCAATAGCCCTTTAAAGTAATCAGCCAACATTGCTTGTCAAATGGCTGTGATTTGCCTTTGAGTGGCTTCAATTTTGCCAAAGCTAGCATCCTCTGGAAGTCATTTGCCACTGACGGCACAGGAATAGCACAATGTGTATAATAGCCTGTGGACAGTCCGTGACAAGCTGTCCCCTTGACGGGGTCCTTCTCTGAGCTCTGTGTCGCTACATCACAGAGAGGTGGCACAGGACTGTGGCTCCGTGTCCCCCGCCTCATCATTGTCAGGAGGTGTAGCCCCATCACTCGCCTCGATTTCATACTTCATCTCTGGAAACGGCGCTGATGAGCCACCGCACAACTGCCTGAGTGACAGAAATGATAAAATACTGCACAGCACAGGGCATTCCGCATCGCCATGCTGGTGGACAGAGAAATGTAAAAGTATCAGGGCAGCGTTCCCAGCCAAGCCGGGACAAGCCCCATGCATCCGTTTGTGTAGAGTGAGCTAAAGATCCTTAGAGTAGATGGAAGTGCACTGTGAGCAACAGCCTGAGGCAGGAATGAGCCTCAGGCCTAGCCTTACAAGATCCATAAAGGAGAAGCAAGTGCAACTCAGGGTAAATACAGGAAAGCAGTAGAAACACCCACGGCACTCGCAGACTAGTTGAAGGGCAGGTGAGAAGGGAGAAAATGGCTATCGACATGTTGACAAAAGCTTGTGATGGCTAGCCCTGGGTTTAGGAAGGTGGCATGTGGCAAGAACCTGAAAGCGGGAGGGTGGGCAGCAGGCTGTGTGATGCACGGCTGGGTTAACAGAGTAGAAGGGCAAGGTAGACACAAGAATTCGGAGCTTGCAGGAGCAGATACTGAGTCCTGTCTTTGGCATTCTGATGAAAACCACAAGTGTCAATCATACAACCACATCTACAATCTGTTCAGTCCAAAGGCCACCTGACAAGCCAGAAGAAGCAATGGAACATGGTGGCCTTTGGCCTTTTTTTTAGCTTGTTAAATTGGCTATATTAATTGTGTTTTAAAATCCGAATATGTCTATACCGTTAGGACATCAGTTCCAGAATGTGAAGATATGGGTGCACCATATATGTGAGGCGACCTTGTACAGTTAGGGGTTGGTAGCACTGTACATGCCGGAAGACAGGCCACAAGCAGAGGTGACACCTTCAGGAGATGTGCATGGAAGACCCCCACAGCTAGGCAGTGACAACAATAAGACAAGCAGGACGTCTCAAATATCCTCAGAAGTATGTGAGTGGCTGAGACAGGTTTATAGGGAGAAAAACACTACTGGTTATGGCAGTCAATGGTGGGGCACTGGACCTGAAGAAATGAGCCTCGGCAAGCATATTGATTATTAAGCAAAACCCCAACCAGGAACCAAGCACAAGGGTAGAAAGAAAGCTGTGAAAACAAGGAACAAGTCAGGTTCTGAACAACG
Organism: Alexandromys fortis; assembly: GCF_014885135.2. Lineage (NCBI taxonomy): Eukaryota > Metazoa > Chordata > Mammalia > Rodentia > Cricetidae > Alexandromys > Alexandromys fortis. The sequence continues at coordinate 25,599,690 of NW_026067909.1, read as the reverse complement.
CCACGCACGAGGGTCCAGGAGGAGGCTGTGAGTGGAGAGCTAGAAGGACACACTGGCTTGACGCAACACCCATTGCTCGTGACTGCATGGGCTTTCCTTTGTCCTCTTGAATTAACCAGGATGTATCTCTGTGGTATCTGAAGAGCAGAGCCCCAGTGATCTGGGACTTTCTGACCAGTGTGCTGGCTTGACTCCCATGCAATGAGCCTCCTCTTAAAATCCCTCATCTGTTAGAATACCCCAGAGATCGAGTTTGCTAAAGTTTCGTGTAATTGTAGCTTATTTTACTTAATTTTACCACAAGGCAAACTTGTTTTGCATATAAATGGAAAATTCGCAGGTATGTGTTTACTCACTTTGTATGATAGCTTTTAACTGAAACGTGAGGGTTTTCTATTTTCTAAATTCATGAGAAGCATACTTCCACATTTCTTTCCCTTCCCATTCACAAGGTACACAGCCATCTAGACCAAGACATACAGATAATACAACTGTGGTAGTGTCCGTGTTTGTGGGTCTATGCTGTGGCAGAAGGCTGACACAGACAACCTACCAGGAGGAAACTCACTTTTGATTAACGGTTTCTATACACAATCACCTGACTCTCCCGGTACAGCAGCATGTGGACTAGGGGGCCGTTCATCTCATAGCTGACAGGATGCAGAGAAAAAAAGAGAGAGGAAGAGGCCAGGAACAATGTCTATACTTCAGAGGTACATCCCCAGAGAGCCGCTTCTTCCAACCAAGTCTTCCTTCCCATTGCCCACCACTTTCCAACAGCCCATCCACCAAGGAATTCGTTAACTAGGTCAGTGTCACCCATCACTGACGTCCAACCTCTGAACTTGGCTTTGGGAGTAAAGCCTTCAACACCTGAACTTTTGGGAGACATTCAAACCCCAACAGTGTGGTTACAGCTTTTGGACACAACTGCAGCTATCGGATGCTTCTCCGTGAAATCCTTAAAGCTGACCACAGAATCACATTACGGTATGAGGCTCTTCACGTAGCTACACGAGACATTCTGACAGCTTGTGTAAAGCAAACATTTGAATGGGTTTCGTTCGTCTGATGCCAAATGTGAAAATGTTAGCACTTCAGTTTAACTCCAGTCAAGGACACAACCCTTAGTACATAGATACAGCTAGCAAGAAAGCAATACTCGAGATTTTCATCTGCATTTTATACCTTCACGTACTGCCCAGAAGTGTTGATGATACCTGGTGACACAGGACCCAGGAATGATTCTGCATCACATTTCTAACTAGATTCACAAACAAAGAAGTTTCTTTTTTTTTCTTTTTTAAATAACACCTTTGTTATGTTAGGAGGTAGATGTGATTCCACGGTTGGTTCTATTCTTTAGCAAAAGCTGTCTATCAAAACAAAGAACTCTTCCCTCCTCTATACCAGAAAAGAAATCCTATTACAAATAGCAATGACACAAATATTTTAGCAACTTCACAGCTACTGCAGATCTGTGGAACTGGGTGCCCTGTGTGTCTTCTGTCAGAAATCACAATAATTTCATTTTTCTAACTTGAGAGTCTTTCAAGGGAAATTGTGAGTTCACCCTGGGTGGCTTCTCTCACAGCCAGCTTCTCAGTTCCACCTCAGTGTTCAGCATCTGATCTCAGAATGGCATCGGCTGTGTAAAAATACAGTTCTGCCTCCTTTCCGCTTCCTGTAAAGGGGTTCTGAGCTTAGCTGCCAGCCATGAGTCGCTTTACCATTCAACAGGGAAAGCCACAAAAACAATCACTTTCATTAGTGAGGCATGCCAGAGGCTTCTCTGACATGTCCCAAGGACTTGCTGTGCTTAGCAGAACCCATACCTACCAAGAATTCCCTCCATGGTCTGCCTTGTAAATCTGTGTGTTGGTGGGAACTCCAGGATCCCAGGTTCTCTCAGAAGTAGAGATCTCTGCGGCATGAAGAGACCAACACTGAATAGAACGTCAGTCACTACTGTGTTTCCTACTGGCAACTGCACTTTGAATGTGACATGTAGTCCACATTTTTATGAAAATACTGATTTGCTGATCTGGAAACATATTACAGAAATATTCTAGTCAATCTTATGGTCTACGTAATATCCAGATGTGTAGGATGTGTGACTTGGAGACAGCTAGGCTCCTACCTTAGAAAAATACTGTATCCCCATAGAAAAGGCCCAGTCTCTTCTGCAACACGAAGACGAAGACACAGCAAGAAAGTCACCTATGAACTAGGAAGCCAGCTCTTTACCCATGCAAAATTGACGGGATTTTCTAGTTTGCTAAATTCTAAGAGATAAGACTATGTTTTAAGACAAAGATCAAGCCAAAGCTAACCAAACCAAACAAAACTCACCAACAAAAACGTGATTTTACTTCATTGAGACAGGATCATGCTGTACATTACAGGAAAGCTTCAAGACTGTAGTCCTCCTGCCTCAGTCCCTAAGGGCTAGAATTGCAGGTGCCCAGACCTAAACCAAACTATCTGCAGAATTAAACAATGGTTCAGTTTTTTTTTTTTTTACTACTACTACTATTATTATTCTTGTGCTGAGGTTTTTTTTTTTTTTTTGCCTTTGTACCGGGGTATCTGGCTACAGGTGAAAATCATGGGGAGGGTCAGGTTATATTTCTCCAGTTAGCTCAGCTATAGCATTCAGCACAGCTTCCTGTGCTCAGAAATACTTTCCCCTGGATGGAGTAACACGGCTACTGGGTCACCTGAGACAGTTTTCACTTTTCGCTGTTTTCCAGTTTCTTACTGCCATTCTTTACCCCAAAATCACTTTATCTCAAGATCAGAAATTCAAGGCCAGCCTTGATACACTGTGAGTTTGACACCAGCCTGCAATACATGCAATCTTTCTTGTCTCAAAAAAAAACAAACAATATTAAAAAGAAGTTCAAATATTTAATTTCACTTAGTGCAATATCCTCCAGACCCATCCATATTATCACACAGAATGCCCCTTCTTTATATGGCTAGGTAGATTTCTACTGCATAGTCATCGCACAATTAGACTGTTTTCATTTGTTAATTATATCTCAGTGAAGCTGGAGAGGAAATGGAAATCTTTAATACTAATGTAAAGACTTTGAGAAGCTGAAATTACATTTAAGTACTGGGAGCATTACCCTATAAACGTGTAATAAATATATGAGCACCTCTCTCATATTCCCAGGAGATGGGTGAACACTCCTAGGATGTTCAGGAATTTTGTACAAATAGATGGACTGTAGGACTGGTGAAAAATCTCAGCAGTTAGAGGCAGTTGCTGTTCTTGCAAAGGACCCGTGTTCCATTCGCAGTACCCACATGGGTGCTGCCTGTAACTCCAGCTCCAGGGGATCTGCCACCTTCTTCTGGCCCCTGTCAGGCACCTGCACACATGTAGCATACACACACACACACACACACACACGCACACACCACATAAAAATGAGTCATAAAAATTATGAAATATGTAACTATAATCCACATATGGCACCTGCGCATTTAAGATCAATCTCCTCTCTATAAACTTACGTTAATTAATAGAATGCATATTTTAATAATGTTTATATTACATGTAGTAATATAACTACTATAAATTGCCTTAGTGTACTGTTCAGAGAACGATAAAAGGCACTTCAGCTTCAATCCAGGTTACAAAATTGAGACCATCAACGGTCTAAGAATGCATTCAGGTGGGAAACCTCCATTGGATCTATTGTCAGGGGAGTCCAAGGCCACCCAAACAATATCAGCTATAAGAAAGACCTGAGCTGCAGATACCACATGGTGCAGATATAGAACTTGGAGGCATCAAACTGGGACTGAGTTGGAAGCCCTCTCCCTGAGAACTAGCTATTACAGTATCTGGAGGTGCTATGCAACTTGCCTAGGAAGAAAAGGGATCAACAGTCCTACCAAGCTGTCAAGTCCATGCATCACAACAATGGCCAGCCTGGCAAGCTAGCCTCAATGGTGCACTACTAGCCCTTCTCTCTTGAGGAGGATGACCATAGCGGTCTAATCGGACTTCATGTCTGCTGAATAGGAGAGAAACCGTGCCTGGCTCTCTCTATAAATGTGGCCAAAACCCCATTGCTGAATGTCATACACCCTGGAGGAGAATTTACTACTTGAATTTTCTTAAAACAGTGTAATTCCTAAATGTTTTCTAAATACTCACCACAATCCCACAGATAAGTGAAGCTCTTACTTGTCATCAAAAAGGTGCTTTGTTTGCTTGTTTATTTGTTTGCCATAGGTGGAGGTCACCACAGAAAGACATAACTGAGAAAATGCACAGAATAAGAGACCATAGGGGAGCCCAGGCTGAATTTATACATCTCTACCATACAACATTGACACCTAAAACTCAGGGAATATCACAGAAGAGGGGACAAGAGGATTTTAAGTGCTAGAGGATCAGGATGTATGCTGAGAGACCAGTGCCTTCTAGACATGACGGGGAAGCTATATCCATGAAATGTTAACAGTTCTGGTGCCTCCAAACCTGCACAATGGCAACACCAGACGACATGCCAATATTCACAAAGGCAGTTTCAAAAGACTTACATGAAGACCTACTGGACATCAAAGGTCCCTGAGAGGAGGTGTGTGTATGTGTGTGTGTGTGTGTGTGTGTGTGTGTGTGTGTGTGTGTGTGTGTGTGAGAGAGAGAGAGAGAGAGAGAGAGAGAGAGAGAGAATATAATGATGAATGAAAGAAAATGGTGTCCCAAATTTAAAAAAAGAGTTGAAGGAGGTGCAGAGAAGCATAGAAGGAGTTGGAGAGGAAAAAGGAGGAGTGTGGAAATGACGTAAAATACAGAATACATGCATGAAATTTTCAACAAATTAATATCTTTAAATAAAAATATAGGTATGTACGCATAGAAAGCCAACTGTGTATAAATGTGTGTGAATGTATGCATAAAGCCAACTGTATATGAACATATGTGTGTTAAAGTCTGTGCAGTGGACATTTTGAACTTGAGTACACCTCACGTTCCAACTAACACCTACATGTAGATATAAGCATGTGCGTATCTGTCACACACATACAGAAACACATGTGCAAATAAAAGGACTCCCCAGGACTCCACTCTTCTGAGACAGCCTCTTCGCAGAGGGATTCTAGCCACAAACGTTGAGACCAGTTTCCTTTAATCCCTGCAATGTATGGCAGAGGCATGCGCATCAATTTCTCAGGAACGGATTGCAGCCCCCTCAAGAGTTTCACCTGCATCTTGTAGGACTCTTGACTGGGTCTCTGTGAAATATGTTTCCATGTTTACCAGCTCATTAGTTTTATTGACTTTCAGTGATGGCACCCCAGCAGGAGCACTGGTAATTGAGTTGTTATAAGTCTCCTTCTGTGCTTAATTAAATTTTCTTGAGAGATTTTTATGTTTTATACTTTTCCGCGTGGAGCATGGTATGTAATAAGTACTCCTAATAGTTTCATCTATTAACGGGTGTTCTCTAGCCTTTCTTTGAAGTTGACATTATAATACATTGTATGTGCTGCTCCTTCCTGAGGGAGGCTGTAAACTCCCTACACTCATTCTCTTGTAGCAGTGACTTTATGTAACCGCTTAGTACAAACAGACATGAGGTACTTCGTTCTACAACAGCCAGACAAGAATAAAGAGAGAAAATGCATCACGGAGAGTGAGCTAGAGTCTAAACACTGGAATCTCCAGTAGACACTGGAGATTAGTCTGTTGCATCTTAGTTTTGAAAGCAACCGGACTAGGGCAGACAGCCCAGGCTAGTCATCCCCACTGAGGCTGACAGACTCTTTTAACAAACAGTTCTCCATACAATCCCCAATCTCCTCATGAGTCATCTTTAGATCTCTCTCTCTCTCTCTCTCTCTCTCTCTCTCTCTCTCTCTCTCTCTCTCTCTCTCTCTCTAAATTCATAATATACCTTCATCAACCACACACTTTATTGGGAAACCCACTTATTTGGAATGTCTCCCAAGGAATCAAATTAAGTCTAATTATACTTAATGGCAATGACTGGTGCTTAATTTGGATGGTAATTCTGCTTAATTGAGATGCCTTCAGGTGCGGAAGTAGCATTCTGAGAGTGCTGGTGTGTGTGAGTGTATCAACCTAGGATACTTTACTTCTCTCAAAATTTCTACAAAATAGGTGGAACAGACCGAAACATATTCTGCAGTGTGTGATTCAGGATATTTATCTTGTTAATTATAGAGGGCTCTGCACAACAAAACTTTTATACAATATTAACAGAATCTATGTAACAGCACACAAAGCCAATAAAGAAAAAACAAATTTCATGAATAGGAGGAATATTTGAACCTCAGGCAGATAAATCCATGACATCTACATTTCATGGTTTAAACAGGTTTAAGACTCATCTTCCAGATGTCAAAGAACACACCTCATGAGCTCAGCTAAGGGAGATAAAGAAACTTAGTCACATGCTAAGCAGACTATAAATCAAATCATCTTCTGAGTCTTGAAACTTGGTTTTTGTTAGTCTGCTAGCATTTTCTCTTTATGTTGGAGTAATACTCTGTTGTGTGCATATGGCACACTTTCTTCATTTATTCTTTGGTTGATGAATAGCGACTGTGTTTCCACAGCTTAGCTGTTGCGACCAGTGTCAAGAAGAACATGGGTGTGCCACCATCTCTACTGTAAGCAAATTACAATTCCTTTGGGCATATTCAATATCCAGGCTTGAACAGCAAAATATCATGTAGTAGCACTAATTGTGGTTATTTAAGGAACCTCCACACTGATTTCTAGAGTGGCTTAACAAATCCACATTTCCATGGTATATAAGGTTCCTTTTCCTGCATGGGAATTCCATCAGGATGTGATGCCCACCTGGCATGGAACTGGCAGCCTATCAACCTATTGATGGCTCCTATTAAGGCCTGATCTTGCCAGTTTGAATCATGCCCTCTTGCTCCAACGCTGGAACATGTTCATGCATCCGAAGTCTGTGTCTTCTGTCAAAGAGGATTTTGTGATTTCAGTCCGGTGCTCCAATGTGGGTCTCTGTCTCCTTTCATCGCCTGATGAAGTTTAATATTCAGGAGGATGCCTTTATGATTTTCTTTGGGTTCTCCCAAAACCCAGGCTTTTTCAGACCCAGACCCGCTGGCCTTGGTGAGTTCCCGATAGAACATCCCCATTGTCTCATTGTATGGGTGCACCCCTCGCGGTCCTGAGTTCCTTGCTTGTGCTCTCTCTCCTTCTGCTCCTGATTTGGACCTTGAGATTTCAGTCCGGTGCTCCATTGTGGGTCTCTGTCTCTGTCTCCTTTCATCGCCTGATGAAGTTTAATATTCAGGAGGATGCCTATATGATTTTCTTTGGGTTCTCCTTCTTATTTAGCTTCTCTAAGAACCCTAATTATAGGTTCAATGTCCTTTATTTATGTCTATAAACCAAATATGAGTGAGTACATCCCATGTTCCTCTTTTTGGGTCTGGCTTACCTCACTCAGGATGGTGTTTTCTATTTCCATCCATTTGCCTACAAACTTCAAGAAGTCCTTGTTTTTTACTGCTGAGTAGTACTCTAATATGTATATATTTCATACCTTCTTCATCCATTCTTCAATTGAAGGGCATCTAGGTTGTTTCCAGGTTCTGGCTATGACAAACAATGCTGCTACGAACATAGTAGAGCATATAGGAGGGTTATTCTTCAGTCAAGGCACTGTGGAGCCACACTCCTGTTAGATTCCCCATCAAGCTCTAAGATTTCTTCTTCCATTTCATCCTCACCAGCATTTGCTGTTGTGGGTTGCTTTGATGACTGACTGGTGTAAGAAGGAATATCATAAAGCTATGCATTGAATTTCTCCAATAACTAAAGATTGTAAGTTTTCTATTTTAAATTATTGGTTTTTTTTTTTTTTTTTTTTTTTTTTTTTTTTTTTTTTTTTTTTTTTTGGTTTTTCGAGACAGGGTTTCTCTGTAGCTTTGGAGCCTGTCCTGGAACTAGCTCTTGTAGACCAGGCTGGCCTGCTTTTCATTTTTAAAGTGTTCATTCAGTATATATGATCCAATTGCTCATTATTTTGTTATAATATTGTCTACATTCTTCATATATTCTTGGTCTTAATCCTTTTCCAGGTGAATATTTGGTACATGTTTTATTCCATTCTGTGGGCTGTCTCTTTACTTTATGATATCCATTTTCTTTGATTTACAGAAGGCTATTTTTTAACTGGAAAAACTTACACTTAATTCTTGGTGTTGTTTCCTAAACCCCAAGCCCAGTTCAAGAGCCATATGCAATGCCCTGATGTTTCCCATGCTTTCCCAGCAAGTTCTGAGAGTCTGGGTCTTCATTAGGCTTGTGAACAACATAGTTTATTTCTTCCTGTGTTGGCCAAGAGAGGCTTTTTAATGGATTTCCATGTGTGATGCGTGTGAATGGTGAGGCTTTCCATGTACCATATGATCCAGAAATCATGAAGCCTCCAGTGTCTGGGGTTATGTTGTCAAGAACCAGGTGACTATCCCCATGTAACTTCTGAGATTTCTGTTCTGTTGGTCTGTTTTTTGCCCAACCCATGATGTTTTGGTTACCATGGCTGTATGTATGTTACGCATGCTGAAGTTGGTGGTCAGGATGCCTCAGAATATCTCTCTTTCTCAGAATTCTTTAGCTATTCAGGGTCTCATGCATCTGCACTGATGTTTAGTAGGTTTTACTTATTACGTGAAGAACATAATTTATATTATTCTGAGAATATCATTCAATCTATATATTGCATTTCATCATTTGGTCATTTTAACATTATTCCTTTCAATCATTGTAACTAGAGTCTTCCTACTGAAAAAAATCTTAGTTTTGATTTTTGCAGTTTAATAGATTTTATTTATGGATATTTTACCCTCATTGTTAGATTTATTCTTTTTTGAGATGCATTTATTTTTATTTTGTGTGTATGGGTGTTTTGCTTGTATGCATGATTATATACCATGTGGGTGCAATACTCAAGAAGCCCATTAGAAGGCACCAGACCTACTGGAACTGTAGCTACAGACAATAGTGAGCTACCATGTGAGTGCTGGGCATTAAACTGGAGTCTTCCGGAAAAGCACAGCCAGTGTTTTTTCTTCTGAGCCATCTCTCCAGTCATAGATTTATTGATTTAAATTTCAAAGGGGCTGTCTTAGCCACTATTGGATTCCTATGTGGAGGCACCTGATGAAGGCAGCTTATAATCATGATCATCATGACCGGGAGTGTGGTGACAGCTGAGCAAGTATGGCATTTGGAGCAGGCGCTGAGAGCACATATCTGCTCATCAAGTTGCAGGCAGATAGAGATAGAGAGAGATGGAGACAGTGAGAGAGACTGGCTAAGCCTTATATGAACCTTTTAAATATCAAAGTCTACCTCAGGTGACACATGTCTTCCAACGAGGTCCCACCCATTCCAATAAGGCTGTAACTCTCACTCCTTCCCAAACTGTTCCACTAACTGGGGACCAAGCATTCAAACATACATGCCTATGGGGTCATTCTCATTCAAACCACCACAGGGGCTACTGAGAATAAGATGGCTTTCTTAAGCTATCTTATTCCTCAGTGAATTCAGTGACATTTATAGGGTAGTAGATGATTCTGTGTGAGGATTTGTATCCTGCTATTTGTCAAACTGATTTATAATTTCTAATCACTTTCTGGGTATTGTTTAGGGTCTTCAAGTCATAGCATCCTGCCATCATCCAACAAGGAAATTCCACTTTTTCCTTTCCCATTTGTATTCCTTTTTAGTGTCTTATTGTCATATTTAGGTTAAATATAGTACTTGCATATAAATAAGTACTATATAAGGTGAAAGTGAAGTAAGTAGATATCTTTCTTATATTCCTGATTATTGAGGAAATACTTAAGATTTCCTGAAATCAGTATTATATAGGCTAAGAGGTTGTCTTATGAAACTTTTATTGTGTTAAGCTGCATTCATTTAATCCCTACTTTGTAAAGATTTTTCATTATAAGGAGATATTGAACTTCATCAAAGGTTAATTCTGCATCAATTGAGCTCATCTTGACTTCCACCCTTACCTCTACTTCTGTATTTATCTTTTACACATTGATTTGCATAGAATGCATTACCCTAAAGAAGCCAACTTGATCATAGTGAATTTTTCTTCTAACAACAACCAACCAAATCCCAAACCAGCAATAGAGCAGAAATAAGGGAAGTTTGGACTCAAAGAATGACACTCAGACAATGGAACAAAGAGTTGCTCTTTCCGAAGATAAAGAAAACTGACAAGCCTTTCAACAACCCAACCAAACAGAAGAGAAAATTCAAGTAAATAAGGTAGAGATTCAAAGATTCTATTACAATAGGTAGCACTAAAATTCAGAAAATTATTAAGGAAAATTCTAATAAATTGAATTACAATGAACCATAAAATTAGAAGAAATTGGTAAGTTCCTAGACACATGACTTATCATCAAAACAGAAGATACAAGCCCACAAACAGATCAACAATAGGTAATGAGATTGAAGTGATAATTAAAATGTGCCCAATGGGAGAAAAGCCCACGACTGTATTAATTAACTGCGGCATTTTATCAGACTTTTGAAGAACTGACACAACTGTTCTTCTAGCTATTTCATAACAGAAAAGAAAAAAAATTCTCCCAAGCTCATTCTCAGGAGCCAGTATCACAAGACAACAAAATCAAGTTAGTACACACAGAAAGGGAAGCTGTGGGTCATCCTCCCTGATAAGCACAAGTGTAAAACTCGTAAATAAAATACTAAGTCAGGTTCAATGTCATCTTTGATTTTTCTTCTCTCCTGTCACTGATGGCACCTGCTGGAGGGAAGATGTATGGCAAAGCTCTGGAGGACAGAGAATACTGAACAAGAGACTCAAGACCTGTTCCCCTTCAGCCTCCTCTCCCCACCCTTCTCAACTGAAGCTACATCTTCATGAGTCTACAGGCGAGGCAACTGTAGGACACACTCTTCAATGCCTTTTGAACTTGTCTTTTTTATCACTCTTGTTCTCTCCCAGTGAAAGAATTATGTATCATTCAGTCCGTTCCTCCATGGCCCCTATGCACAAACGGTACATGCACACTTTCTCTTTCTCCATGGAAAGGCACTTAGGAAGACTCTGACATGTTTTTGTTATCCTGATTGTCTTCAAAGCCAACTCTTTCTTAAAGCCATTCATTGCCCCAGAAGCAGTGAGAAAAATGGGCTAAAACCACAGGTGTTCTGCAAATCATTATAATTATAGGTATGGTTCTTCTGTGATTAGATTATTTCATGTTTTTCTAATGAAGAGATGCTGAATTTGTTGAATCATTCAACGGTTGAGAGAAGATGGAAATATCTTGCATAGTATAGGTTGTGTATAGATGGAAAGGACCCTAAGAGTTCTCTCCAGCCAATGGTGTAGCACTGGGGAAGACACGGAGAACAGCCATAATGACTGAAGGGGCTCAGGGACAGAGTTGGCAGGAGACAAGGGATTTATATGCAATAGCGTGCAGGAAGACCACATGCTGGGTAGGGTTACCTCTTCACTTCCCATGAGGGGCTCCCTACTTCTGTGTGATCTTCCATATTTCCTTTTTGCTGAACCACAGGGAATATGTAGACACTAACTAACTCATATATTTGATTTATATAGATCCATTTCCTTTAGTTATATTATTGCTAAAATCAAATATAAGAAATGAGGTTGTCCTACCTCCTTGATTACAAAAATAAAACATTTTATGCTTTATAAATGTCACAATAAGACACTTTGGGCTGTAATGGCATCTCTTTAGAGAGGACATAAACATGTATTTTTGCTTGTACTGCATGGCAGCAGAGGTAATATATATTTGCCATTAATTCAATTCTACATCTAGTATACCGTAAAGCAGGCAAACACAATTGTTTTCAATTCCTTCCCCAAATATTTCCACCTGACTTTCAAGCCTTTCCTAAGTTCTCAAGGTCAAATGACTTAGCTTGATAGAGAGAAAACAGAATGTTTCAAAAGTGTATGGATGTGAGAACCAAGGAAAGTAAATGCAGACCAGGAACGTAGTATACATGTTAGCACTAGTTTAACTAAACTTGGATTGATAGACACTTAATGATGACCCAAACAGCTTATCCCTAAGTCAACTCTTGCTGGGTATTTTTGCCATTTCTAAGTCTAATAATCTGTAGTGGATGATACTGTTATGGTAACTAAGTTCACATAGCAACTGATTTGTCCTAGTCCCCAACGAAGGAAAATGTTCCTATGGTCTCTGTGACAGTGCAGGCTCAGATGCTCAGAGTCTACTCAAGCCCACATGCCTTCTGTGTACAGAGCTGACATCAACTGTGCTGAGGACAGACTCTGGGAGACAGACGATGCTGTCACAAAGGAATTCTCTATGCTTGCCTTGGTATGGAAGATGTCCTGGGACCTGACAAGCACCAGTTTATTGAGAGGGCAGAAATGCGCAGGTGGCCGCTACAGAAACAAAATGCCAGACCACTCAAAAACTGCCAATCTGAGGTTCAGTAAATTTATGTTCCCAGAAAGTTGTTCCTTTAATAGTGTTTGTTTCACATAATTTGAAATCTGTGCCGGAATACTTTGTTGTCAGTTTCTTAATGAAAATGATATGAAGACATCTGACCCTCGCAGTCCGCTCTGAATTTTGGTGAACTTAGAGTGCATTGAAGATAATTCATTTCACGTCAATAGAAAAGTGGTGAGTACCATCCCCTCGCCTGCAGAGTAAGAGGTAGGCATAGCATTGCAGAGGGCATGTGATAAATTTGCAGAGAACACACACAGCTTCGAGTATCATGGATGCGAGAACCATTTGACCTAATATATTATCACAGGACACTGGGGAAAGGCTTTCAGAGGAGGGAAAAATAACAGCCTCGTCTTGACAACTGTGCCGAAAAGTCAATGCTATGACTCTATCCAGCAATGGAGTTTCCAGCAAAGGGCACTGAGCAGACTCAAGCTGGAGGAAAGGGCTGACTGAGCAGTGGTGCCTGACATGGCAGACATGCTCAGTAAAGAAGCAGCACAGTGTACCCAGTATCAGGAATGACCTCCCATCCTGGCCTGCCAGAAGGCACAGTACTGAGTCCTGGCTAGACTCTATGGCTAGGTGAGGGTGTGTGGTCACTAGCCAAGGTCAGTCACTGATTGGCCAGGCAGTCTGCTAACCGGAAACAGTTTTGGACAGCACCCGCATGGGTGGAGAAGCCTTACCTTGTCTGGATCAGTGGTCGTGATGACCCATACGCAGTGAGCATTGTCTTCATACTGCACGGGATAATTAGGGGAGGTGATGATACCACTTGGCCCACGCAGGTTAGATCCACATGTCCTGGCTGGAAACAGATGGAAACAATAGAATTTGCCCAGCAGTTCATCAGCGTACAACGGACACCATGTGAGATGTTTTGTAAGAGGTTCTTTTTTTTAGGCGGCATATCCAACAAGGGGTGTCAACCTGACATTTTCATACATGTGTATAATTGCTCATATTTGCCCCTTTCTGCTTCCTACTTGCCCCCTTCATACTCCCATACACCCCCGCTTTCATGGGTAAGTATGTTCTTTAACACAGGATCCACACATGAAAGACAATAATCAACATTTTCTCTTCCTCCCCTTCTCCTCTTCCCTCACCGACCTAGATCTACGTTAATGTCCTATGTATGCATAAATGCACAGTTACATTTAAATATAAATTATTCACATTAGAGAAAAACATGACTTTAAAAAAAAGATAATTACATAATTTCTTCCCTTCCTTTCCTCCCTCCAAACCCTGCCACATATCCCTCTCCCAATCTCTTTCAAATTCATGGACACTTTTCCTTAAATTGTTACATAAATGTGTGTGTGTGTGTTTTCCTAAATACATTTCACAGAGCCAGCAAAACCCTAAGCTATAATCTAAAAAAATTATTTTTAGTGTATTTTTATGTGCATGTCTGTGTGAGGGTACAGACATGTGAGTTCAGGGGAGAAGGTGCCTGGGAAGCCCAGAAGAGGGTATCAAAACCTTGGAAACTGGAAATACAGGAAGTTGAGAGCTATCCATTGTGAATGGTGCAGACTGAACCTGGATCCCTCTGCAAGAGTAAATAGCAAGTCCCTTTTAACCATGAAACCATCTCTCCGGTCCCTGTGAAGTTCACCCTTAACAGGTCATCATAGAAAGTTGGCATTGCCTTTTGCTCAGCCTTTGAGAACCATACCTGATATTTACAATGTGGGTAAGGATATCTTGTTAGAGAACATCTGCAAGGACATTGTCGCTCATGGTCACAATGTCACAGAAAGATTAATATCAAACCTTCCAATTTCAAATGCCACTGTGACACAAAACCCCATCTCCTAGGTGCTCATTGGTACACAAAGAGTCTATACATCTATCCACTCTATCCATCGGTCCAGTGAGATGCATAAAGGAGTTCAGTAGAGCAGCATTTGGGAGCAGTGCCACTCCTCACACAGGATGGACTTATGTGCAGTTTCATCTCTGTTCAGCTTTGCCCTGTGTCATTCAAATGAGGATGGTGGGATGCAATGCCATCGTCTCATTCAAGGCTTAGATTCTATTTCACAGAACGATGCCAATTCTCAAAGCACAATGAGGACAGAGCCTTGAGTGTATTATGCTGTGGAAACCTTAAAGAAAATAGAAATGATGACTCCAAAAGCAAAAGAAGCCTTCATTGTCTTTTCTTCATCTTGAAGCTGAAATGAAAAAGCAACTGAAGTCGGGAAACAGTAAACTGATGAAAATGGCATACTTTGTGATAAAAAGGAAGGATTTCAATTGCCATTTTCTTTCTCAAAGTTTTATTTTTCCAAAACTTGGAAATCTAATATCAGTGTGGGTTCTGGACTGAATATTAATAACTTAAACTGGGCTTGGGAAAAAACAATAAGGCTACTTTTATGAGAAAGTACATGCAAAGATAAGAACTTCCTTATCTTAGACCCTGTCATGCCAAGAACACACCAGGTTTAGGCCAAAGATGGATGTTTTGCAGAGAAAATTTGGGGTGACTGTCCAGGCAGATGTCTCTATCATTTCTTAAGTTTTGAAAGTTGCTTGCTCTGCATGTCCTGATTACTCAGGTAATTTTATATCCTTCTGGGGTCCCTGTGGGAGTTGAAGACTAAAGAGTTTTAGTTGCAGTTTCCTTAGCTATGATGGAAGGTAAGTTGGCTACAAAACTTTGGACTCACCAAGATAGGATTAATACTGGCCTATTTTCTTTAAATTTGTCAAATGCAAATTTATTAAACATTATGAATATAATTCTTACCTCATAGTTGTTCTTATTGTATATAGTTTTATTATGTTAGAGTTAAACACTTTCCTTTTTATTTGATAAAAAAGGGGGAAATGTTGTGGAATATTCCTTTTCACTGTGTAACGATATGTCACTGTGATTGGTTTAAGAATGAGCTGAATGGCATTATCTAGACAGGAATAGGTGAGGTGGAACTTCTGGGGACGAAGAGCTCCAGGAAGAAGAAAGGAAAAGTCAACATGCCAGACACAGGGAGAGGAAGACACGCTGGAGGAGAGATAAAAGCCCCAAGTCATGTGACAGCATGGAGATGAATAGAAATAGATTAATTTAATTTATAAGAGTTAGTGGGGCAAGTCTAAGCTATAGATCAATCTTTTACAATAATGTCACCATGTCATTACTGGGGAGCCAACAATCCTAATGAAAAAGTTCAGCTATACCAGGCTTCTCAGTGGCTTATTCTAGACACCATCAAATAGAGAACACACATGGTTATTCAATGGATTAGTCTAGACACTTTCATACAGAAAACATACATGGCCATCCAGTGGATTATTCTAGACACCTTCACACAGAAAACACACATGGACACCCAGTGGGTTATCCTAGACAGCATCACACAGAAAGCACACATAGCCTCCCAGTGGAATAGTATAGACAAATTCATACAAAGCTCTTCACTCATCTGTCCTGTTCATGATCCATGTTTTCTCTCTTTCCACTGCCCATTGACATTATGAAATTCAGGCTGGTTGTTTATCTAGGAGACTCAACTCAAAGGTCAATAATAAAGGTCTCCTGTCCTGCAAGGACTATCTTGTATGGAATTCAGGAAGCTTCACTAACCATGGCAGAAATATGCAGTCTCCTCTAGTCTATACCCACATTAAAATGGTTTAACCTGTGACTATTCCTAGAAGAAATGGCACTCATGTGCAGAACTCATGGTTCTTTCAAGGTTATTGTTTCTCCACAGCCTTCTTTGTCTTCTCAGGCTGTAAGTCTGGGGCTTCTCTTTCTTTGAATGGCACATGCTCAGCACCAAGACTGCAGGATGAAGTCCTTGACATGAGACAGCCACATCCAGCGACTTAGAAGCTGTTGAATACTCACTACAGACATGATTAGCTAAAAATCAGTCAACTCTACATGCATAAATGTGTTAAAAAATTATTTAAAGTGCAAACATTTTCTGCTTAAATGAACATCACTGTTAAAATAAAGGGTAAGAGACTGTTCAAACCCTGGTTAGGCATGTAGTAGCTCCACAAGTCATGTAGAAGAGTTTTCTGCAAGCAGAGACCCATACTAGATGCTAATCTTCACTCTGTGATGTATCTATTTTAGAAAAATGTTTTCAGAAAAGATCATTGTTGAAGGAGTGGCAGGGCTGCTTTCCGGCAGCCCTGGCTCCCACATGGCAGGCTTATGCCCTGAAATAATTACACGGAAACTGTATTTTTTTAAACACTGCCTGGCCCGTTATCTGTAGCCTCTTATTGGCTAGCTCTTACATATTGTTCTAACCCATTTCTAATATTCTGTGTAGCCCACGAGGTGGCTTACCAGGGAGGATCTTAACCTGTGTCTGTCTGGAGTGGGAGAACCATGGCGACTCCCTCACTAAGCTTCTTTCTCCCAGAATTCTCTTCTGTTTACTCCACCCACCTATGTTCTAACCAATAAAATGGGCCAAGGCAGTTTCTTTATTATAATTAACCAATGTCCTTCCTCCATCAGATCATGAACTTCCAATGTAAAATTCATCTGAAGCATTTTGGCATTGGCAGCATTAATTAGAATGTCTTAAGGAAAGACACCAATACTTGACTTATAAAGCCTTTATATTGTGTTTCAACTTTGCTATACTTCAGAATTAACAGCTCTTATAAATACAGGATTCATCACAAATATATATCGATTTAATTGTGAATCAGGATAACTACGGGGATATGCAAGTATTTCAAATGTTGAGAAGACATGTTTAAAGATATCAGAAGCTATTGCACTGTATTTTCACTGACGATTTAGTATCCCCAATCATTAGACCCCACTATCCCCAGCAGGAAAGTGTACAGAATCTAGCCCTCCACTACCTGCTGCGTGCCTCTGTGACTTGTGCTGAAGCATGGACCTTCAACTGAATTACTAAAAATTTGCTTCAGAACTTTATGGAATTCATCTCACTGGTTTTTAAGGATTGATTTTTATAGGGTATATATGTTTTTATTGAGCTGCCTCAAAATAAAAATAGCTAATGAATGACTAAACATACATCAGCAAGAAACTCCTTGTTTAGCATGTCCATCTAGTGTCCGTCTGCAGTGCCATGGGGATAAAATAAGTAAGTCCAGTACTTACGAAGAACAACTGTCAGGGAAGAAAAGGGAGAATCAGAAGAGAGGATAGGATAGTCAAAGTAATGCAAGAGAAGCCTTGCTGAAGATGAGCAGGGACAGTGTGCAGAGGCCCATCGAAGAAAGGAGTGGGAAGAAGGGTGGCAGGATGTTGGCCAGCTGTACCTGAACAGAAGCAGAGATGAAGCTCTGGGAATTCGTGCACAATTGTATCTGACTCAGAAACTCCCAAGTCTGGAGCTCTGCTGTGGACTCTGCTTTCACTCATGCGCTGACATTCCTCACTCCTTCCTGTGAATGGGCACTGAGCTCCTAAGATCTGGGAGAGCTGGACAGGCCTCTTCTGACTGACACTGGGAAGTCTCATTGTGTCCTCGAAGGTAAGGCCACTTCTGATCTTGTAGTTGCTTTTTCGCTAACTGAGCACTCACACAGTTCACGGAGCCTTTAGGCAGCATCCACCATCATAATGCACTAGGGTCTAAGACCTTTGAGAGCGATCTTTGTGTTTCCTGTCACCAGCATGCACAGATGTGTGCTCATACGCCTTGTAGTTCAATGTTACTGCCACTCTTCTGAAGACCTGGTCTGTGGCAACATGATTCATATTGATGTCCAGTTCCATGTTAAACGTCCATGGACAGTAACTGTATACTAATGTGGAACAGAGGTTATGGCCTGGAAAGTTCCGTCAGCATGAGCTCTCAAGTTTCACTGATAATACATGCATCTAAATAAACTAGAATTTATAAGACAACGTATGAAAATGTAATAGTTCAAGAAGAAAAATGGATTCCACAGTCTCTTATTCTCTGCACACTGACCAATTATAGAACTCTCATTAAACAGCATCTAGTGCAAAAAAAAAGTTTCTCTGATGAGGGCTGAGAGATATACTGATCTATGGGCATAAAGATAAGACCATCAGGGACCGTTTAATGTGGTGTCTGTTTAGTCCAATGGTAGGAGTTCATTCCTGTGGGTCCTATGACACACACTCTATGAGACTTTGGATCAGTTCATGATAACAGGCATTAACTCTGACTTGTGGGTCAGCTTTAATCCAACCAGAAAACGGTTGATCATTCCCATAACATTCAGGGGCATATCTTACCAGGTCAGTCGTTACCGTAACTCATTTGTTAGCTCACAACACATAAGAGACTATGGTTAGAATTTGAGTTGAGGTTAGGGTTAGAGTTGGGGCTATGATATTCTTTCTTTCCCCAAGGCTAAGGGGTCACCATGGAAGAGCTTGTAGAGAGTATGTAAGAGCCAGAAGTCGTGGACATCTATACTGTTCACGTGAACTTACACTGCAGTTTACGAGACTGTACAAGATAAAGCCAACCATGTATGAGGATGCAACTTAGGAATCTCACTCACCCTCACTCAGGCTATTGGCAATGGATGGCCTACTCAGAACAGGAGTATAAGTTTCCTTCAGGTTCCCCATGATCCCCATGATCAGTGAGTCGTCCTACGTTCATGCACTTATAGGCAGCGCTAAGGGGACTCGTAGGTTTAAGAAAAGGAGTACATGAACTTAGGAGGGATAAGTGGCAGGAGCCATGGGAATGGATTGGAAGGGAGAAGGATGGAGGACGGTTAGTTCAAACATCATATTCATATGTAAAGCCCTCTCTTTCTAGAGGTAGCATTGGACATTTACTGTCTGAGCAATGAATATTTATTAAAGGGAAAAACATTTACCTCACATGAATGAAAACTCACTGAAAACAAAGGATTGCTGGGCCTCATAGCTCACACCTGAGATTTCAGGACTCATGGTGGAAGGCAGGAGAGTGGTCATGAGTCTGAGGCCGATATGGGTGAAGAGTGAGACCATGCTTCAAAATAATAATAAAATAAAACAAAAAGCATTTATTTACTGAGATCCTACAAAAATCTTTTCTGTTCTATAGTAACAATTTAACCAAATTAGCTAAAGGGTAAAAAATTCTGTTCAAATACAGTTAACTTAGCCCAACAGCAGAAATTACATGGGACACTCCTCGAAACAAATCACTAGATTGTATATTATATGACATATTTAACACATATGATACACATAACATATGATTAACTTATATTATATGATATATAATAAACATATTACTTGAAAATTTTTAAAATAATAAGTCATTTTGAAATGTCTAGATTGCCAGCTGAAACGGAGAGAGAGAGCAGGGCCCGAGGGCACAGGGCTTGTAGCCCCTTGCCATCTCCCCTGGGGCCCAGGAATGCCTCTTGCACTTACTGGATGCTGCATCTTCAGCTGCTTTATCTTAAGCCTCCTACTGTGTTTAATACCACAGGAGCCATTATTCTACCTATGACTCATTTAAAGAGTGAACTGAAGGACACAGGCTTTGGCATATTATGGTATGTGTGGCCAGTGTTTGCTGATGTCTACAATGGGGGTGCAGCAGAGGGGGAAATTAACTCAATCCTTTGCATGGATTCAGAAATAAGCTGTCTTTGGCTTTTCTTTTAAATTTGGTTTTGTTTTGGTGGGGAGGTTGGCAAGAGCGGAGGGCAGATGCAAAGGGATAGAACGCATGATGTAAAATCCACGAAGAACCAATAAAAGTAAGGAAAAAAATCATCTGAATTGAGAAAAGACAAAGAAAGAAAAAAAATCCAAGCAAATAAACACTCAGGCACACAATGCTGTCGGGAAATGAGGGAGGCAGGGAGGAGGTTCCTACATTGGAAAGGCTGCTGATGGAAGAGGCTGGATACAGAGGGATTTCAGATGCACTGACATCTGACAAATGTCCAAGATGTATAGAGGAGGAAAGCAAGGCCCAGAGCCTCAGATGGACACACCATGGCTCCCAGATGGGGTGAGTACCAACTCTACTAATTGTTACCAGAATAAACAAGTGGCATAAACTCTGAACACATCACCGCCGGAAACTCTTAGACAAAGCAATATCCAAAAAATTAGAGTTCTCTCCAAAGCCCTCAAGAATCTGGAATCACTGGTGTTTCCCCTAATTCAATATACCTAAGGAAGCTATGGTGTGTGTTTCTTTAATTCTCTGACACAATCGCTGCTTGAGCAAATAACCACCACATGAAATATAATTCTAACGCTGACGCTAGACCTGTGATCCAATAGCATGAAGCTTCTCTCTGGTGTAAATAATCTTTTCATTGCCATTGAAAAGGTCACTTCTGCATAGGCATAAAAACGCGGGCAGAGAGGATAACGCAGATCAGCCTCGGTACATGACAAGTTAATTCGGGAAGGATAATTCTAGTTAACCTCACCTGGAATCCGGAGGTAATAAGAACTTTGTTCTGCGACCCTGGCTGCCTCCAATTAACTTTTGTGTAACTAGGGTTACAACTGAAAATAACACTTCCCTTTTCTTAAGTGCCCTTTCAACTCTGGGAGCCACGGCCTGTCAGCAGCAAAGGACGCTCTCCACCTCCATCCTCCTGAAGCCCCAAAAGATGAAATGCCAGCCTGAGCACTTCCCTTCAATAAAGCGATATCATCTCCTTATCTTTCCTTGTTTGCTTATTTTTCTGCTGCCAGTTAAGGATGCTTATGCAGTTTTAAACAGCTCGTAATGCTTTACCCCGAGGAAAAAAAATCATAATAGCTGTTTTCATATCTCTAAATGAAGTACGCATAATTTCAAATGGAATATGGAATCCCTTGTGTAATTACTGAGCTGTGACAACATTCATCTGTTTGGTAACTGAAGGGAAAGGTAATGTCCCCAGGCCTCCAGGCTAATTAGATAATGTAAGCTTTGGCAAACCACACCAGCTTCTAGACACAGGGTCACTCCTGACTCACTGTGTGTTATCAGCTGCTTCAATCAGACACTCCCCAAGGAGAGAAGGCTGGATATAACCTAATAGTTAGAGACCCCTTGTAGAGCAGGGGACCATGCGGACCAGGCCTTGCTTGACCTATGACCTTAAATACCCTGATGCTGGTCTCAATGCTCAGAGCACTCATTCTTTTCTCTGACTGACATGTGCCTGACGTAATTAATCCGTGGGCTGGCATAAGATCCAAGGATGAATTGGGAGGATCCACACCAGGCTGCTCTCTGCCTACCAACTTCCTGAAATGGTGTCACGAATGTACCTGAGACATTGCCCTTGCTGTAGGGAACTGCCCACAGCTGGCCAAATGTCCCTCCAGTTAGCATGAGGACACTGTAACCCCATGGAACTTACTACTCATACTTTGGCAAATGCTTCTACAGTCTATTTTCAGAACTATTTGAACTTTAAAGAGTGCGACATCCACTTTTTCTGTACGTGTTAGAGACCGGACATCATCCTTTTATAGAAATCGAGAAGAGCCTGCTTTTCAGCTCTTCCCCATGGGTGAGTCAGCCATCAGGAGTGCGTAAAGGGCCAATTCAGAGAGAACGAGGGCATCTCCACGCTTAAAAATGGACAGCCTAGAAGACCTATGGATTTTAATCAAAGAGAGTACTTTGAGCTGTGGGGATGCCAGGTGGGAAAAGGATTATGAGTCACTTAGATGTCTCCTCTCCACACCCACGGGGTGATGATGACTCTCCAGGGCTGGGAAGGAAACCAGGGAGGGTAGACATGGAGCGAAAGCAGTGTTGGACAACACATGAGCCACTGGGTTGTCCAGTGTGGCTGGTCTGAGAGCAGGCTTGTCGGAACCATCGATACACATGTATTTCCATGGCATAGTGCTGTTTAGTGATGTGCAGGTAATATTTCAGTACCTGTGTCCAATAAAAATTTATTAACAAAGCTAAATTCACCCATTTCATTTTGCTGGTTAGATATGGCTGTTCAGTATTTACAAAATCTGTATGTGTTTGCGTGTGTGTGCGTGCATGCATGTGCACGTACTATGAATTTTATCTGTGATGGGAAGCAAAGAGCTATAGTTTTTCCAGAACAAACCTAGACAGGTGAGATCAACTGAGATTACATCACACTGAAGCTACCCCCACCCGCTGAAACCTGGGAGAAGGGGTGAACTGGTGCTGACTTTAACACCCTGGTTGCTTCTCCTGGTTGGCCTCTCTCTGCGCACTGTAGCTCCAGGAGTCACCCATGTTCCTGGAAGAAAGCCCAATCTTCTGCTTCATCCACCTAGTTTTGGGCTCAAGCATTCCCTTGGTCTGTGGTTGGTGCACTATTTGGACAGCTGCTTACATGTCTTCTCTAGAAGTTAAACAACACTCTCTCTTAGAGAAAGACTTCTGTCTGTGGATAACAGGTGATTGGTCCCTGGGACCCCAGCCTGTTTGCTGATACTGTGCTTTCTGAACAGCCTTCAGCCATTAGACATAGGTAGCCAAACCAGCACCTCTGCGGGCCAGTACCAGGAATTAAACCCACAGACTCCTGCCCATCCTCCGGGCATTATTTTCTGCCTCACAGAGTCTGTCGTGTGGTTTGAGGTGCTGCTATTAAACACTGGAAGATAGATTTAAAATGGGGGGGGGGCAAGAATTCGATAAACCAAGTGGAAGAAACTTCAGTGGCCTTGAACTGGTAGAAATAAGCATTTGAAGGATTCTATAGAACTCAGAAACAGGGGGACCATGTGGGAAGCAGGGTTTTATTATTTAGCCCATGTTATCCTTAAATTTGAGATCAGTAGGCTCCAGCCTCTCACGTGCTGACAAACTTGGATATCTAGCTGAGGTGCACAGGCCATGTGTGAACTTGGTGTATCATTCGTTTTGCTTCTTATAATAAGGTGTGTGTGTGGGGGGGGGGGTGAAGGAAAGAGATGCTTCATATCTGGGAAAAACTGCTGGAGTCATCAGAAGGAGAACAGCGTGTGACCACAGGGCCCCACTGATAAGTTACCCACAAAAAGCAGGCTAAGCCCTGTAAAGTAGGAACACTCAACCACCGAAAAGGTCAAGGCACGGGACTGAGGAATTGTTTCAGAGGATGTTTTGCTCTCTCCAAAGGCTCCACAGATGTTTATAAACACTTCTGATTGTCCTCTCAACAGATGCCAAGGCAGAGAAGGATTCTGCTACTTCTTTGAATGGAGCCGGAGGAGACTGTGGTGAGGGAAACAAAGCAGGCCCCGAAGCACAAGGACTAGGTGTTTCTGCTCATACCTGGAGTCTGGGAAGAGCTGACCTCATCTCCAGAGGGCAGAGTGGGGCCAGGGCAGGGAGGGGAGGAGATGCTCGGCAGGCACCAAGCTTTACTTAGTAAAGTTCTTGTAGATAGTGTGTACAGTAAATGACAAGCTTTGCTGTGTGTTTTCAATGGTGTAATGGGGGTAATGACAGGGTGTCTCATGCCTGTGATCTCAGCACACAGGAGGCTGAGGGTGGAAGAGGCTGCGTTTTAAGGAAAGCCATTGTGTTAACCCCGACGTGAATGTTACTCACAAATCCACGTATAGAAACATCTCAGCACTCTGCCAGTTGGGACAATGTTATGTTAATTAAATATCGAATACATAAATAAGTGGAATTAATTGGATGCAGGAGATGCATACTAAAGAGTTCAGATGGATTTCAGAACAGGAATCAACGTAAAAGAAAATTCAATGTGCAGCTGAATCTGAAGGAACTTTATGTTTGCAGTTTCTATTTACTTAAAATATTAGCTTTTCAACTGTGCTCAAAAGAGATGTTGGTTAGAAATTTACATTAAAATAGACCAAGACTAGTCTAATTTCACTTTTTCCCCCTTTTATAACAGGAAGGAATTATCTGAAAAGTATTGAAGACTTTCTTGTCTGCTGAGACAAGTGCCAGCCAACTACATCTTCTGTGAGAAAACAACCCTAAAACCTAGCTCGAGTTAGAAAGAACCTTATCTCCACGGTTAAAGGGAATAATTCAGCAGAAGCCATGGGTGCATCAGAGACAGCTGGGGTGTTTCTAAATGAAACGCGCAAAACCAAATAAAACAATGGGCTAAATTCCTTGAGAGGGCTGTTCTCTTCCAAACCATGATCAAAAAGTTCCCAAAGTCCACCAGAAATAGAGTTAGACAGGCTTCTTCCTGCAGACAGTGTTAAGGACAGGGCCCCTTGCACATTCTTGGTGTGACTGGCAAGCAGTGCAGACTGTGTGGGAAAACAGTGAAGATAAAAGCAATCCTTTTAGAAGGCTACAGGATCAGGGACCGGGGAGATGGCACAGTGTTAAAAGTTCTTTTTGTACAAGCCTAAAGGACTCCCGGCATCCATGACGAAGTCAGGTCTGACTTGTCAAGAACCCACCATTGGTAATCGGAGACAAACACATCCCAGGGCATGGGGGGAGGGGAGCTCTAAGAGACTCCATTGTAAAGATTAAGGTGGGGAACAATTAAGAAAGCCATTCAACAGTGACCGCTGGCCTCCACACATGCATGTACGGGTGAAAACACCTGTGCACACACATGCATCAATGTCTGCCTGAAAGGAGAAGATAGACATTATTATGCAGGAAACATTCCTTGGTCCAGTTAATGCTTTCCTTTTTCCTAAAAACTATCAGTTAATACAGGCTATTATGAGATAGATGCCAAAAAGATATAAAGCCCAAATTTTCGTGGAGGCTCACCTTACTAGACCTGGATGGAGGTGGGTGGCCCTTGGACTTCCCCCAGGGCAGGGAACCCTGACTGCTCTTTGGGCTGACGAGGGAGGGGGACTTGATTGGGGGAGGGGGAGGGAAAGGGGAGGCGGCGGTGGGGAAGAGACAGAAATCTTTAATAAATAAATAAATAAATAAAAATAAAAAAAAAACATTTTCCCCGTTAAAACAGTAAGTCAAGTTTCTGTTGGATTTTATGTGATTTCCAAATTTCAGGCAGGATTCGTGTATCTTATAAAAGTGGAGCATTCATATTTTGTTTCTGTCTAATTTCATGCATATCCTTTGAAGAAAGCTGGCAATGGTGATGGTGAATATTTTCTTTGGCAAATCACATCAGAGTATAGTTTAAGGTAAAATCATATGAGCAGGTGAGATAACTTGGCAGTGAAGTTATCACACTGAAGACCTAAGTACTATCATGTTGTAAAGATATAACTATGTCCTGAAAGTTATCCTAGAGTCCCACAAGTACCATGCCAGTTCTGTGGGCTCATATTCACCCACATACATGCACAACAATAAGTAAAAGTTAAAATTAAATAAATCTGGGACCATGCTGATAAATTCTTTTTATCACTCATTCCATCCAGACGGCAAATCCAAAGTCATGGCCATTGAAGGTCTAGACTTTAATGTTTGCAACATGTTTTTATGTACATACACCACTGTGCACAGGTGAAGAGAATTTCCAACTTATGGTATGTGTGTACATTTGTGTGTGCCTATGTGCATGTGTGAGTGCTTGTGTGTGTGTGCATGCATGTGCACATGTGTGTATATGCATGTGTGCTTGTGTGCATGAGTGTGTGTGCATGTGTGTGTGCATGTGTGTGTGCATGTGTATGTGCTCGTGTGTACTTGTTTGAAATCAAAGTACCAGCTTTACTCAGAGCTGTCCTGCAGTGGAAGAAAGCCTTAAAGGAATTACCTTCTAACAAACTCTTTTGACCCACATTGTTATGAAGACACACACATTACCAAATCCTTCCCTGCTTTCCATTTAAATGTCACCCTGTGTTCAAGAGATCATCGTGCCCTGGGGAGAGTCTTGTCTGCCTAGTGGGTACCTTACCTCGGCAGATGGGTCGGTGATCGCTCCATGCTGCAAGGGTCTCGGTGACTCTCTGGCAGGTGATGCCCTTGGCACCTTGGAGCACATAATTGTCCTCACAGGAGAACTGAACGCTGGCACCAACCCTAAACAGCACCAAGATAAAAGCAGTCCAAATTAGCAACAGAAGGAAAACATCAACAAAATGACTTTTATGGTTGTTACCCAGGCGAAATAAACAAAGGGACACATGCAGCAATCCACAGGAGATTATATTTTGGCTGTTGGTAGTTAATGGTTTCAGAGTAGGTCTCAGATAGCCCATTAAAGTCATAGACAAGGTTAAGCATAAACTCTCTTAAGATTATGCCTAGAGGCCACCTTGTCAACCTTCACAGTTATTTCACATACAGCACCCTTAAAGCTCAGAAGAAAAAGTTGGGTCCTCTGAAATTGTAATTACAGATCGCTGTGAGCTGCCGTGTAGTTGCTCAGAACAGAACCTGGGTCCTCTGCAAGGCAACAGGTACTCCTAACCGTTGAAGCATTGCTGCAGCCTGCAAGGAGGGTGATATTATGGACTACTGTGGTTTGCACAGAATATGCAGATGAGAGAATTTTACACTTTGAAATTTTACACCTTCTATAGTACAGACTTTTTTTTAAAAAAGAAATGCTATAGATATAAAATTTGTTTTTTTAAGAAGATAAAAGGTGTTGAAACCACACATAATTCTGTCTCATTGTCACAACTGTCACCAAAGACAGTGATAATTTGTAGACGTTCCCCCATAATCCCTAGCGGTCAGTCTTTGTTTAAACATCTGTACCACAGTGAACAGATGATGTAAATCCACCAATTTTATTATAAAACCAATGTTACATATTTGTTGCCCATCAACAGTTTCTTTCTTATCTACCTGACTCTTCGTGAATTTCTGTATTTCATTCCTCTTTCTGAACATTCACCATGGCATACTCTAGGAAGCAGAATTAAGTAAGATAGCCAAAAACCACAAACTCAAGGAGAAATTGCAGTGGCTAAGAAAGAAAAGAACCATAAGTAAACATTAGAGATAAATAAATGTGAAGAAACCAAAATGACAATGATTAGAACTGGGGACACAGAGATGGAACAGAGAATGAGAGTTTGCCAAACATTTTCTGGCCCTCTTAACTTAAGAGGTTAATTTCTAAGAGGCTGTACCAAGGGTGGGAGATAAGGAGAAGGGGAAGTAGAGTTCATACCAGGCCTGCTACAGTGCAATCATCTTAGAAACACATTTGACTATCAGGGCCTCTGCTTTTCATTAAGTACTAGAAAAAAGCCGCATCCCGAGATTCCCAAAATAGACAAATGAGGTTTCAAATTCCAAACTTTCAGTATAGAAAAGAAAACATTTCCAGAATAAAGAGACAGTCTATAGAAAGGGAGAAAACATGTGAGATCCAGAAACAAAGAATACAGACAGCTTGTAGTGAGAGCAGACCGATGTCAGATTTAAAAATGGATGAAATGGTGAAACAGACATTCTCAAGAGCAGACATGTCAATGGAAGCAGACAGATGAAATCTCAACCAGTGTTGATGCAGAATCTCACAACTGCTCAGACTGTAGAGAATACATTTCAGTGGCATGCTCTGTCACAAATGAGACAACTATTTCATCTTCTCCCAAAGATTCAGTGACAATCATGGAGGAAGAAGTGGAAATATCAGAAGATCTTGAGAATCAGAGAGGATATGAACACAACACAGTCTTCTGGTCATGATAGAAAAACTGTACTCATGAACTTATGGTCTGCATAAGACCTGTACAAGATGAAGCCAGTAAACATTCCAGCATAGAGGGAGGAAAAGCTCATGAGGTCTCATACCTAACTCAGGAGCTAAGGATAGCTCATAGAGTCTAGCAAAGAGAGAGACAACTTTTCTTAAGACTGTGTCATCTGGTAAGCCAACCATGGGATTCATGGATGTCTCCAAACTCATGCATATACAGGTATCAGAAATATAGGGTCTAGAGATGCCTCAGAGGCTAGAGAACTGGTTATTCCTCCTGAGGTCCTGAGTTCAATTCCCAGCAAACTTATGGTAGCTTACAACTATCTATAATGAGATCTGGTGCCCTCTTCTGGCATTCAGTCATACATTCAGGGAAAGCACTGTATATATAATAAATAAATCTTAAAAAAGAAGTAGGACTCAGTGGGATATGAAATTTGGGGGTAGAGAAGTGAAGGGGTTAATAAATTTATGATAAGGAACTAGTGGGCAAGTAGGAAAGGATGTGATCATAATTATTAAAATAAATTCTAAAAGAATTATTAAAATATGTTTAAAGAACCATAAAAATGTTTAATTATGTCATAGAACAGCTGTAATATGACAAAAGAAGTAAGGTTTAGTGAGGGTGCAGAAATAAAAGGAACTCTTATGCACTATTGGCAGAACTATGAATTAGCACAACCACTGTGGGAAATGACAAGGGAAGTCTTCAGGGCTTTAAGAAAGAACTATTATATGCCCCAGTATCCCAGCTGGTCGTGTGTATCAAAGAAGTAGAAATTAATATCAGAGTGATGTGTGTATTTTCAACTTCGGAAATTACAAGCAAGATACAGAACCAAGTGAATTACAACAGTTAAATATGGACCAAAGAGTGTAGAGCACACACAGGACGGAAACTTGATGTGGGATGTCCTTCTGTATGTGTTGCTTTTATTGGTTGACAAATAAAGCTGTTTGGGTCAATGGTTTAACAGAGTAAAGCCAGGTAGGAAATCAGAACAGAGATAGAGAAAGAGAATAGGCAGAGTCAGAGAGACACCATGTAGCTGATAAAGGAGAAAGATGCAGAAAAAACTTACTGGTAGACCACAGCCTCATGACAATACACAGATTAATAGAAATGGGTCAATTTAAGATATAAGAGCTAGCTAGGAAAATGCTCAAACTATTGGCCAAACAATGTTGTAATTAATATAGTTTTTGTGTGATTATTCAGGTCTCAACAGCTGGGAAATGAATGCATAGTCTCCATTTATAGAAACCAGAGGGATCTCCTTCACTTGCAACACTGTGGATAAATTGTGAGGCCACTTTGCTTAGGGATAGACTAGAAGTCATATGGGCACAGAGAGGATTCTGGTAACCAGGGACTGGAGGGGTGACACAGCTCCCGAAAATACTATTCATATGACAAAAACATCCAATTGGGAGGAACATGAGCCCAGGGAGTCTCATGCAGAGATAGTGAGCAGAGACCCAAGATACGTAAAATAATATTGTTTGAAAAATTACTGACCTGGTTTTTAAATATCATCATAAAATTATAACCATATGATGTCTGACATGCTGATTAGCAAGAATCTGGCACCTGCAACCAATGCATACACATTTCAAAATACATTGTGTACCGTAGGCTATACAATTTACATCTATGAGTTTTGACACTGCAACTCATTAGCCTCATTTGTGGCAGGATAGTATGTTTGTCCAAATTTTGAGGCAATGCTGCCAGAGATGGTGTCTAACAGTGAGGCCTTGCTTGAGTAAGATATTATTAGGAACAGGGGACAGAATACAAGAATTATGAATAGGATCATGATACTCAGTATAGACATGTGTATCGGTGTAACAAAGATAGTGGCATGACTCAGAACTGGCCTGTATCCAAGGCAGCAACTACTAATCAGTTCTAGTTACATCTATACAGTTGGAAAACAGACAACAAAGTATTTTTTCAATGGAACTATGGCAAGTATCTCTTCTGGTTTCTGGTAAATGTTCTATTCTGACTCTATGAAATTAAAAGGAAAACTAAAGCTTCCATCCTCAGACTGTCTCTACCCTCACTATTGGGAAGCACTGGCAGCACATGAGTTTTTGTAGACACCTTCCGGGCACATGCTCAGGAAATCTTCTCAGCCTGGGGTGAGCATTCTTCCCAGAACTGGCCAATTTCCCCTGGGATCAGTCTTTCTCAGAAGCCTCCGCTCTAGTGCAGTGACCACCAGTTTCCAGGACGTTTAGGAAACCACACAGAACTTCACTACTGTTGTGATTTTTTTTGCACACCCAGGGGAAATGACATCAATAGATAGTGGAGTCATCCTGACTTTAAAACATTAAATTTATTAACAATGTTCAGCTCTTCATCTGCAGGTCAGAAATTAGCCCAAGGGGCAACCCTCAGGCAGAGTCGAAGCCAACTGTCTCAGTAATGGATCAAGATGAGATGGGAAAAAAATATGACCTGGCTTCTAATTTATTGACTTGAGCTTTTATTTTGCTTTATTCTGGCTCACAAATCAGTTTAGTTTAAAAAACCATGTGTGTTTTCTACTTCAAATACACAGCAAACCAAGTTTCCATTGACTTAGTACCACTACATTTGAGATTCTGTATATTAGATATATCAGGGTGACTAATCTTGTTTTCATAGAAGTATCCTTCAAGGATGATTCCAGCAAAACATCTTGCTTTTCATTGGCAAACAGATATAGGGCACTTAAAATAATTATGTTTTATAATGAAGACAAATATTGGTAGTAGAGACTTATGTGAAAACATAGATATATTATGTACTATTAATACTTTAAGGGCAGATTTAAGTGGACCAGTGAAAGCAGGAGGACGCTGTCTTTCAATTAGGATACAACAGAAAAAATTGACTCTCACTTCAATACTCATTGCTTCTAAAACACTCATTCCTCAACTTTCAGTTTGCAGAGACACTTCATTCAATGACGTTTAACTTTACCTGCTGTGGTGGGAAGAGTCTTCTGAGGTGACTGAGCTATTTCTAGGTATGTTAGTGCTAACACAAACTACTTCTAAATATGGGCTTCTTGGAGAAGACTTATTTATGGACTCTTCAAAAAGTGTTGGTTCAAGAAATTCTGGAAAAATAATCTGGAATAATTTAAGGATTAAATATGAGTTGCTAAGACAGAAAGGCAACCCACTGACTGGGAGAAGATCTTCACCAACCCCGCAACTGACAAAGGTCTGATCTCCAAAATATATAAAGAACTCAAGAAACTAGACCGTAAAAGGCTAATCAACCCAATTATAAAATGGGGCACTGAGTTGAACAGAGATCTCTCAACAGAAGAAGTTCAAATGGCCAAAAGACAC